>NC_026008.2:23409435-23552343 GCF_000442705.2 Elaeis guineensis | reverse complement strand
CAGGAACTAAATCAATGGCATGTTGAATATTTCTCATAGGCGATAAGTAATCTGGAAGATCCTCAGGAAAGACGTCATGAAACTCACTAAGAAGGCTAGCTACTTCTTTAGGATAATCCATCTTAGAATCCTCACGAAGTTCTCTAGCAACAAGCATCCAAATTGGTGATCCTTCACTCATGGTCGTCTCTAATTCTTTAGCACCTATCAGATTGAGGCTTTTCTTCTTGAGATTTTCTTTTGGTCCATCGCCTATCTTTCTATTAGTAGCCTTAGGTGGGAAAGGATTAATCGTGATCTTCTTACCCTGATGAGTAAAGCTACAGGAGTTGGTACAGTCATAAATCATAACATCATTATCGAATAGCCAAGGCTGACCTAATATGATACTTCCAACTTCCATGGGTAAGACATCGCACCATACATGATCCTGATAGGAATGAAGCTGGATGGGTACACGGCATCTAAATTTGATGGGAATAGAGGAGGAATCAATCCAAGACACACGGAATGGACTGGGATGATCTACAGGAGTTAATCCTAATCGCTTAACCGTGTCGGTGGAGATGGCGTTGATACAGCTACCGCTATCAATGATCACCTTACAAATTTTATCGCCAAATTTTATGAAGATATAGAAAATAGAGGTCCTACACCAGTCTTCACTTTTCTTAGTTTGTGCTAGGACATACCTAACGACTCCAAGCCTAAGGTCTGACTCAGGTGTGGCATAACCTAGGATGTCTTCAGTACTCTCAAATTGCTCGGCTAAATCTGGATCAGTTTCATAAACTTCCTCCTCAATATTTTTTAGAGTTTCTCCTTCTAATTTTTCTACGAATAATGATCGGTTGGGGCATTGTGCAGCAAAGTGACCGTAACCATGGCACTTGAAGCAATGAGATCGAGAACTACTTCCTTTTGATAACTCTCCTATAGCTCCTTTTCCTTTATCTTCTTTTCTCCCAATAAGATTCGTAAGTGGAGGTCCGTTACTAGGAGTTTGATTAATATTAGGTCTCGATCCAGAAGGGGTTACTTGGCTGGGTTCAAGACGACGAGGAGTCGAATATCTAAAAAATCTCTCAAAGTCTAAGGTAAGTTGATAAGCTTGTTCCAACGTGGTTACCTCTCGCAGAAAGAGCTCACGCTGAATATCCTCTCGTAATCCAGCTCTAAATCTAGATAAGGTAACAACCCTATCTTCGACTACTCCACATCTCATGAGGTATTCATCAAATCTCGTGATATACTCAGTGACTGATCTATTTTCTTGAGTAAGCCTCTACCATTGATCTAAAAGTCTTTATTGGTAAGAGGTGGGGAGGTACTTCTCTCTGAGTTTTTCTTTCATCTCATCGTAGGTTTCTATCAGATCTTGTCTTCTCTGATTGAGAAGATGCTCAGAGAAGATGCTCAACACTTTCCTAATAAAGTCAGGCTTGCCTCACCAATTTCATCCTAGCAAACCTAACACTCCTTGCTTCAGACATTTCATACCATCCAAAATAGTGGTCCTACCTGATTCCTAATCTAGGTACTCTCTTGGATCTAGACAACCATCAAAACTTGGAGCTTCGACTTTCACATTCCTAAGAATATGCTCATCTTGATCGAACTGGTTATGGTGCAGGCGTGCCCCTATAGGTCGATCAAGTTCTAGATTCCTACCTCTTTGTCCTATAGGTAGTCAGAGAGACTCAAGTTTAGGTTGTTTCTGCCTAGCTTCTTCTAATACCACTATTCTCTCATCCATGACTTTCATAAAATTTTTCATGTCATCAAACTTTTCAGTCAGAGCATTAATGATGGCTGCTATATTGGGATCCATATTGGTGTTGGGTGGGGAAGTAGATTGTTGGTACCAGGTACCTGATCTAGTGGTAATGCAACTCTAAGATGTAGAAACAAAGTGCAATAAAATTAAAATACCTGAAAGTAAAGTATGAAATTTAGAGTACGAAAATTTAACTTGCGAAAATTTAAATTGCTGAATTTAAACTAAAGCCCTAATCAACCTGGCTCTGATACCAAATTGATGCGGGACAATCCTAAAGAAGAGAGAAAAAAAAATCAATCCTAATGATCAAGCTCTCTTCTGTTCATCAACAATAAATCACGTCCAGCCAGGGGCTCATTATTTTCAGGACAAACAGTATAGTTGCCTATACTCTGCTCAGGAGGCATGATTGATTGATACGAGACTAAAGCGAGATCAATCTAAATGATACAGATGAATGCCATTCGAGAGATCAGTAAACAACTAGTAATAGAGAATTTCATAAACAGATAGCAAAAATTAAACATGCTCACGAGTAAATGCAAAAAGAAATAAGAATGGAACGAGAGAAAATAAAATATTAAATCCGTGAGAAAATCCAAGAAGATGATAAGAATCCAGATCATGGTAGTTAAGAAACTACTCTGATTAGGGCTCTTAATCTTTTAACCAAATAGATCCATCGATAAAGAACTAGGTCTTTACCAATATCGGATTAAAAAAAAAATCAAAGATCAACTATTAAGGAATGAAGGTCCTTGACAGCATATGATCTGTAGAATAAGAAATCACTCTTTCTCTCAACATGACAGATGAAAATTCTGGAGGAGACAGATCTTCTCTTGATGGAATAGGTTTGCGTGGGTAGATGGTGGAGTCGATCAGAGTCGCAGGAACACTGGATCTTAAGTAGGAGTATGATAGAAAGTGGGCCTCACACCCTCCCCTTGTGGGGCAATTTTGGGTCTCACACCCTCTCCCTCTCGGAGCGATTGACACAAGTATTTGTGGAGTTTATAAAATCATTCATTATTTTCTTCATGAAAGATACAAGAATTTATATAGGACTCTAAGGTCCTGTTTGTTTAGGAATCTCTTATCTTTTACAAGGAAGAAATCAACCCTCCATAAAAAAGTAAAGCATTATAATCTACCATGGAAAAGAAATCAGCCTTCAACAAAATAAGTAAGTAGCCAAGAACTCTTAAGAAATTCTAAGGAAGAAATGAAACTCCATGTGGGTACTTGATGCTTGACACAACTTGACATGAGCACGGCACATGCTGGAATGCATATTTCTTCTCTTGGCATGTGGAGAGTGGTGGCTCCAAAGGTGACGTGGACAAATCCAAGTATGGCCCTATGGACCCAAAGCTAAATGCATTAAAAATTTATTGACTGAAAATAAATAACTGAAGTAGAATCAATCTAATGAGGCTTCTTCGATCCAAATCGAACTTAAATCATGTTGCCAATTTTTGATGGCTCTGGTGTCCGCACCATCACCAGCCACTCATACAGACCCTCCCTCATCTTGAAGGCTGTCTTCCACTCATCTTCAAGTCTAATGCACAATTGATGGTAGCCACTCTTCAAGTTGATTTTGGTGAACACCTTGGCCCCGCAAGTTGATCAAGCATGTCGTCTAGCCTCGAAATCGAAAATCAATATTTGATGGTGATTCGATTGATGGCTCGACTGTCTATGCACATGGGCCATGAACCATCCTTCTTTGAAACTAATAGAGTAGGTACTGCATACAGACTCATGCTTGGATGGATGTATCTCTTGTCCAACAGCTCCTGGACCTACCGCTGCAACTCCTCATGTTCAGTTGGACTCATGTGGCATGCTAGTTTGTTTGGTAGACTCACCCCAGGAACAAGATCGATGTGGTGTTGTATGTTCCTTTCTAGTAGTAATCCTGTAGGCAAGTCTTTAGGGAATACATCAACAAATTACTAGAATATAGGACATACCAAAGGTGAAATATCATGCTCAACTGACTCGCCCTTCTCCACCACAGCCAGCAGGTAGTCGGCCTCCATTGCCTCCTTTAAAAAGGTGTGCTTTATCAGAAGGTTGATGCTGGTCTCTGCTTTAAGTTTGACTAAGTCCTCTTCTTTCATCAGTGCCAAAGTGATCTTCTGATTATCCTTCCAAAAGGTATAGATATTCCAACGGCCATCATAAATAACACCACGATCATACTGCCATGGCCTTCCAAGGAGTAGATGACAAGCATCCATTATAGCAACATCACACCATACCTTGTCATAATACTTCTATCCAATAGAAAATGAAACAAGACAGCGACTGTCAACAATCACCTTACTTTCTTTTTGAGACCAAGACAGCTTGTATGGTTGCGAGTGCTTTTCGATGGCTAGATTCAATTTTGTAACAGCTTCCTGGGAGATAACATTTTCATAACTTCCACCATCTATGATGACTTTGCAGACCTTCTTCTCAATAATGCAGCAGGTATGAAAAATATTGGTCCATCTTCAGTCCTCTTTTTTCTCTCTTTTGGGAGCAAGCAGTCTCTTTCGAATAACTAGAGCCTCCTTGCTATCACCAAATAGTAAGGAGCCATCCTTTTTGTTATCTGTTTTATCATAAACATGTTCTTGTTCTTTCTCAGATGGTTCTCCTTCTTCAATCAACAATTGTTTTTCAGGACATCCCACGAACCTTTTACAATTGTTCCATGTGTGTCCAATCTCACTACAATTGTAACACTGTAGATTTGATGAACCAACCAAAGTTGGATTTAAGGATCTTGTATCAGCAATACGAATAGTAGGGTTAGTAGTATTGCACTGCATATCATCCTAATTTCTCATCGCTTGATTGCTTCATTGGAGTGGATCAGATCTGGGTATAGGTCTGCACTGCAGCTGATCCACAGCCATAATAGCTCGATAAGACATCTCTTTGACAGTCCACATGGTGTGAAGCCTCAAGGCATCTTGGATCTACTATCGTAGACCTCCAAGGTATTGCACGACCATTTGCTCATCGCTCTCCTCCAGATCGTTCCCAGCCATAAGTTGGTAAAACTCTTCCATGTAATCATCCATAGATCTAGGACCTTGTCGTAGGTTCTGTAGGTGTTGGTATAAAGATTGCATATAGTTAAAAGATAAAAACTGTTCCCTCAATGCTTTCTTCATCTTCTCCCAATCCTGGATCTTTGGTTTGCCTCTACGCTTCTTAGTTTTCTTCAACTATTGTCCGCATGCAGAAGCTCGACCTGTCAATTTTAAGGCAACAAGTTTTACCTTTTTATCATTAGGTACCTCTTTATATTCGAAGATGTGCTCGATCTCATCCAACCAATCAAAGAATACCTCCGTTTGTAGACTATCTGAATATTCAAATAAGTCTACTTTGATAGATTCGAACCAATGGGTTGATCGCTCGAATAATTTTCTGTGATCCTTTAGTTGGCGTATGGGAAGACCCCCATGAAAAAGGTTTTCAAAATCTGAAAACTCTCCTTTCGATCTACGATCATCAGGTTCTATCTCAGATCTCGCATCTTGAGTTTCTAACTGCATAAGACGTGCAGTCAGATTCGTCACTTGTCTCTTCAAATCTTCACACTCCAACATCAGGTCCCATTCCCATTGCATGATTTCTTCATGGGCTACTGCTTAATTCATAGGTTGGTTTTTCTTATGACCACCATCCACCATCTGAACTGTAGGAAAGAATCAACACTCATGGATCTAAAAAGACTCTAATACCAACTGTTGCAGCCTATAGCATGATGATCATTGGAAAAGAAAGATGGAAGACACACAAGACAAAGAAAGATGGAGAAAAGAAGAAGAAACTCTCTTCTCATGAGTTTTGATTCAATAATCTCTAAAATAAATTGATTACAATAATAGCCAAGAGCCTTATTTATAGTGTAAAAATTCTAACTCAACTAAAAGAAAGAATTTAAAAGAAAATAAAATACTAAACAAATCAAAACACATACTCCATATCAGACTAGGACTCTTGCGCACTCCCATAGGCTTTTCAGATGATTGAATTAGGCTCCAAAATTTATAGTGATGGTGAAGTAGCCAGACTTGTAGAGCTCGAAAAGAACTTTTCGAAATAGGGTCAATTGAGATATTCTGACATCAGATAACGAAGTTATGACCTTTTTACAAAGACTGTCAAAACTCTATAGAAATCAGTGGTACCTTGGATATACCTCGGATAGCTCAGTGTATATCTCGGATAGCTCAGTGTATATCTCAGATAGCTCAGTGTATACCTCGGATGCACCATGGATACCTTGGATCAGTCAATATCCAGACAAATATAATGGTTGTTAGGTCGAATTTGCACTCTTTCGGATCCCATCCCTCAGATCCAAGTATCTGATGGTTATGACGTCTGCATCAACTTACCTCATTTCCGATAGACTTTGGTGGTGATTTCTGGCGAGCATAAAGAGATGGAAGATGGCTTCTTTCTAGCAATGAACAGTGACTAGAGCAGTGGGAGATTCCAAGGGAAGCTTGTCCTCCTTTTAAAGAGGGCCGAGGGAGGAGTCCGAGCCCTCCCCAGCTTCTTTCTCTATCAGGATACCATGCGGAAGAGGACTCCCTTCGTTCTCTATCGGGATACCATGCGAAAGAGGACTCCTGCTGGGAGTCCAAATCCTTCCACGCAGCATGTGCATAGCACATGCTGCCCATTTTTTTTTTGTTTTCTCTACTTTAGGATTTGTGCAGTATATCTTTTTTTTTTATGTAGCTTTAAGATCTGCATAGTCTTATAGCTTGATGGATTTAGGGTATTACATTCTCTCTCTCTAAAAAGAAATTTCGTTCTCAAAATTCTTTAAGAAGGATCTTTAATATTTCATAATCATGGTCCCATTTTTCATGTTTCTATATATTCTACTTATAGATTTGTCCTTATTGGTAGATCTTACCATAAGAATAAAGTTCAATACCTCAAGACTTAGATTCTCTTATAGATGATCAAAATTGAACCCATCTCTTATAATGGAAGAAAATCATCAACACTTTAATTCTAAATAAGGATTTCAAGTTTCTCCATCAAAATATCAACTACTCTTAATTAATCGACCTGTTATAAGATTAGATTGCAAAAGTCTTCAATTCACCTCTTATAGAACAATCTTCAATATCAATAGATGATCTCAACCTCTTCAATCAAGTAGAAAAATGATATTGATTGAAAGAGTAAAAGCTTCATATTTAGGAGGGAAAAGATCCCTATCAAAATTTTTCTTATTCAACTTTAACTCAGCACAAGATGGGAGAACATACTAATATAAATCACACAGTGCTATCCCAATCAGTTGAGAATTGAAAATATTCTCTTTCATCTATGCTTTCAAAAGTTAAAAATTTACCGTTCTAGTCTCATCCTCGAACTTTTCGATAAACTAGTTTTCAATGTAATTTCATTATTAAATTATCTCATAAGAGAAAGATCAATACCACAAATATTGATCAGAATCAAAAACATTATTTTTCATAATCAAAATCAATATCTTAATTCTGAATAAGAAATCAGGTTCTTTGTCAAAAATATCAACTGCTCATAATTTAATCAATTCACCACAAGATTATGAATAATTTTACTACACTCTTAATAGATGAACATTTGGGGATAAAATCTAAGATCGATAAATAATCTCAAATTTTTTCAAACAGATAGAGAAATATATGCTTCAAATCTAAGAGAATAAAAACCCATCATTAAATATTCAAAATCTAATATCAAGAATCAATGGTCCACTCATCCAAAATTCAGGATGCTAAAAAAATTCTCTTAGCATGGTAGATAGGAGACCTACTTATGAAAATCACGTAGTGACTCTCGAAATAATCTAAAATCAAAAACATTGTACTTTCCATTATCAATGGCTTTCCATGTAGGGAAACAACAAATCAAATCATCTATAGTAATAAACTTTTTGACTTAAAGAATCAATATTGTTGACTAGCTCAAAGTAATGCAGATCACTATGCATTCACTACACACTCTAATCTAAGCCATCAAAATTTTCCTAGATGCATTAATGACTTTCGATCAAAGAATACTATTGCACTAAAAATATCCAAACTTTAATTCTAGATAAGCTCAAGGAAAACTTTTAAATCCTTCTCTCCAATATACATCGAACAGATCCATCCAAATTAACCCTTGAGTCCATCGACATATTCAAAACTATCATATAAATCAGTTATTATAATTCAAACATGAATTACTTCTTAATTTTTTGATAGATTTATCTAGATGATTTCAAATCAAACTCTTGTTAGTAAAAATAATTAAATAAATTTTTCTAAATCGACCGGATCAAGTTTTGAGACCTTAAATCAAACACAAAAGTAAAATTGACTACTCATCTATTGACTACTCATCTATTCTAAAGTTTCATTCACGGAGATCTTTAGCATCTATCAAAAAGCCTCTATAATCATACAAATTGCTTAAATTCTAATCCACCATTCAATACTAGATTTTACTAGAGATCTAAGCAAAATAACTCTGGATCAATTCATAATCCCAAAAAATAAAAAAAAAATTCACATTCATCTCATAATGTCCAGTGGATATAACTAAAATTTTTTATCTTAATCTTGAGATGGCAAATCAAGATTCCATGATAAGTAGAATAAATATATCAATAAAAGTATTAATTTATAAATTAATTTATTTTTATTCTTTAAGAATTGATGTTTTTATTAATCTTTTATAGGAAAGATGATCGCCAATGCAAAGAGCTCGATTTGTAGATTTAAGAAAAAAAATTGGACACAAATCAAACTCAATTTGGACCCTAAATGAAGACCTGAAGCCAAAAGAAAAGAAAAGAAAAAGGAAAAAATAAAAATAAAAAAATCAGCCAATCGACCCAACTGAACCGCACGATCCACACCGAAAACCAGCAAAGTGATCCATAGAATAGTGGATCGCGATCTTTGTCACGGTACATGGCAGAGGCTGGCTGGATTTGCACCATAGGATGGCTGGTGCTTGATCAAACACGGCATTGGACAGCTGAGGAAGCTCCATCCCATATCCAACGGTGGTGGCTCACTTCAAGGTGCCATCCAACGGCTGAGAATGCTCCAAACACACAATTGGATGGTGGAAGTCATTGCTAGCTGGGAGGATTGAACCAAAGCTCTGAATTTCATGATCCAATGGGCCAAAACGATGATTCAGCTTGATCCAACGATAGGGAATGATGTCGACTTGATTAAGACCTATTTTGAGGTGATTTTGAGATGTTGGATGATGATCGGATAGCCAGAGAGCTTGGATGCACCTGGGATGTGTATTTGATAGGAATTGGGATTTTGAAGCTTGCCAAGACTCGAGAAATTTTTGCTCTATAAAAAGGGGACTGCGAAACAAAGAGAACAGAGGGGGGCAACAGCAGCAGCAAGCATGAGCAGAGGAAACAAAGCAACAATGGTAGCAATAAATTTTATTTTATTTTCTTAGCTATTGTTTAGGAAAAAATATGGAGGAAGCATTGCAGATCTTGATGCATGGATAAATCCCTTCAATCAGGAAAGACGATGAAGCCTGTAAATGGATTTAATTTTCATACAATAAAATTATGCTTTTATTTCATATCTTTTTATTTTTCTGAGATACTGATCTAGCCTATACGGCCTATACCCTCTACAGACATACTGTGATCCTAGAATATGGTACATACCCAAAAAAGATAGATCGTGGTATGTTAGATTAAACTTTATATCTTGTAATTAAATTTAGATAGTTCATACTCCAATAAGATGAGCCATGATCTATTGATACGGTCTGTACCCTTTAAAGATAAACTATACTAATATCTTAATTACAAGAATTAATATTGTGACATAAAAAAAAATCTAATTTGCATGGTGGATTCAGAATTCCTAGATTATCTCTCTGACTTATTTTCATTCACATATTAATTTACACTTGCAATTTAATTCTTTCTATTTTATTTCTTTTAAATTCTTTCATAATCAATTCTCTTTTATTTCATCTTCAAAAAAAAAAAATAATTGCCCTAAATCCTCCTGGAAACGAACATGACTCACCCTATATATATAGTTTAAGTTGGTTTTTAATTTTTGACCACCTATGACAACAATCAAATTTTGACACCGTTGTCAGGGATCTAGACATGATTATTTTTTTTCAAAAAAAAATAGTTTTCTTTAATCTTATTTGCTTTCTTAGTTAACTTATTTAATTATTACTCTTTATTTTAGTTATTTTAAAAAAAAATAACTTTTTTGTTAAAATATTATTAAAAATTAATTAAAAAATTTAAATTAAAATTTTTTCTTGCTTTAAATATTATAACATAAAAAGAAAATAAAGACATCACATAATACTTAATTAAAATAGAGAAACTAATTAAACCTTGAAAGCCTCTTACTTGTAGTGGACATCTTGCTCTTTTTGCATAGCATCTTCATAAAATATCTTAAAGGCACGAACCTTAAATAAGATAAGATGAAAATTTTATCACCTTTCGTTAGCCCACAACCCACCACCCTGTATATTGCATTGACCTAAACCTTAACCTAAAATCAATTAGATGTTGGCCTCTAAGGACACTCAAGCTCACTAGAATAAGAGATCCTAAGAGTTGGACCGGATTAGCGCTAGTCATTTTAACTGATGTCTAGAAAAGTGGTTTAGAGATAAGATCCTAAAGAAAGGTGATTATTTAATTGATTCTGTTTGCTAATCTGATCAATTTTAATTGGTATTTAAGAAAAGCAACAAAAATATCTCCATCAATTTTACACTTACCTGGCTAGTTGAGTGGCTAGTCTTATATCTGGAGTGCTCAAAGGTAATCTCGGCAATTAGAAGCTGTCTAGATCTAGGGTAACCCTTAGCTAGGATAGACTGCATAACTTGATTGCTAACCCACAAACATTAACTGTATTTAAAATATTTTTATCTATTATCTCTAGATTTAGGACTCCTTAGGACTCATCTTTAAAATTCTCTTCTCATTTATCTCTCCTACCTCTTCTCTTTTCTTCCATTAAAAAGATAAAAAAATTATAAAAATAACTAAAAATTCTCAATATTCTTCTTAGACAAGGATATCTGGTTGATTAGTGAGAATAGATCCAAACCCTACATCTAGTCCAGTAGATCTTAAGCCCACTATGGGTGAACCTGAACATGAATCTCAGGTCTTGAAAAATCTTTGCTACTCAGTAGGATCAACCCAAACCTCATGTATCTGACTGCCACAAATTGATGCTAATTTTAAAATTAAATCCAGATCATAAACATGCTTCCTAAATTCATCAAAATCGAGGATGTATGCATTTTTATGAGAGAATTTAAGGAAGTATGCACCACGATGCATCTCCAACAGCTCACTAAGGATGCTGTGAAACTTAGACTGATCAATTTTGCCCTCAAGGATAGTGTCAAAAAGTGATTATGTAGTCTTCCTAACCAATCCATAGCGTCATAGGAGGGTTTTATTAAAGTGTTCCTAAAAAAAAAATTTCTTACACCATAAGACTGTCAAATTTAGGAATGAAATTAATCAATTTTATCAATTACCTAGTGAGTCTTTTTGGAGGTGCTTTGATCATTTTAAGAATATTTTGAGTCAATGCCTACACTATGGAATAGAAACTTAGAGGCTATGCCAAATCATTTAAGAAGGACTAGACCCAAACTCTAAAACTATGTTAGAATCAATGTGTCAGGGTCAATTCATGAACAAAGAGCCTATAGAAGCCTGACAATTTCTAGAGGACCTAGCAGAAAAGAGCCTACAATGAAATATTACTAAAAAACTCAATAGACTCACACCTTTAAGAGGGTGTGTACATCAAGTTCAACCTTCCTTAGCTGAACAGGCTAAATTTACATCTTTGATCTGTAGGATAGAGGTCCTAGAACTCAAGGGACATACCCAAGTGAACCAAGTTTTAACATCCTCTTGCAATGGGTATAATGCCACAGACCACACAATAGAAAAATATCATTTCTTAATGAACCCAACCGAGAATGAAGTAGCACAAGTGAATGCATCCTATCAAAGATCTATTAATGACCCCTATGCACTAACCTACAACCCAGGATGGAGGAACCATCCTAATTTTTTTTTATCACAAAGGTCAAACTCAAGTAGACCTGCCTTCACTCAGCCCAACTCCAGACCCACTCAATCATCAAATAATCCATCAGGTTTTAGCTATGATCAAAGGCTTAACTCACTAAAAAAGAGCCTAAAAGTTCGGGCAAAATCAACTACGAATACCAACACTACACTAAATAACTTCATGCAGACCATGGCCTAACTTTTAACTTCCAACACCCAGGCTATTGTCTATTTAGAAATGCAGTTAGGTCAATTAGCCATGACCGTGAGTGAAAGAAAAAAGAATAAACTATCGAGTTAGCCCAAGGCTAACCCTAGGATCCAGAACAATCAAGGACTGCTATAAGAAGCCTAGATCAACCAATTAAATATAATTCATACCTTAAGATCTAGAAAACAAGTAAACAACTATGTCGGTATACCTGAAGATCAAGATAACCCATTGTCTGAACCACCTTATGAGCAATTGACTGATCAGGTCGAGTCTAAAGAGCCTGAATCAATAGAGATTGACGAACCAACCAAGCCACTTGCAGAATCCACTTTAAGGTTTAAGTGAGTCGAGACATCACCCACCAATACTGTAGCTCCTTTTTCAAATAGACTTAGGTTCAATAGACACTCAGCCCATATGAATCAAATCTTAGAGATGTTTAAACAAGTGAAAATCAATATTCCTCTACTAGATATGATCCAACAAATTTTCACATATGTCAAGTTTCTCAAAGATCTATATACAAAGAAGAAGACCACCAACATTCTCAAGAAAGCCTTCTTGGCAGTCAGTATGAGCTCATACCTTTCGAGCCACATGCCTGTCAAGTATAAAAATCTAGGATCTCCTTCAATCTCTTATGTCATTGGGGAAACCATCGTCGATAGGGCCTTATTAGATTTAGGATAGATTTAGGGGCTAGTCTGAACATCTTACCTTATTTCGTCTATGAAAAATTGGAGATAGGAGAATTAAAGTCTACAGAAATTATGTTGCAATTGGCAAACTGATCCGTGAGGATATCTGAGGGAGTTGTAAAGGATGTGCTAATCAAGATCGATAATTTTATTTTTCCTGTATATTTTATGATCCTCAAGACTGAACCAATGTCTAACCCAAAATATCATATCCCAGTCATTTTAAGAGGACCATTCTTAGCAACCACCAATGCCCTAATTAATTGTCACAATGGACCCATAAAGGTCTTATTTGGAAACATATCCATTGATCTTAATATTTTCAATCTTGATAACAAAAGTGACCAACTTGTTAACATAAATCTAATCCAGGATGAGATCTATGAGCTTATTAACCTAAGGGAAGAAGATTTTGACTGTGATCTCTGGTTAGATCAAGAATTTAAAATAGCTTATGAAATTTCTCCATCTAGTGACCAAAGAGTTCATCCACAATGGCAATCACTTGTCGAACCACTTATAAGGATGGATAAACCAATACACAAATCATCGATTGAGGAAGCACCGAAACTAGAACTCAAAACACTCCCTGAGCACCTCAAATATGTATATCTAGGTCCATCAGAAATTCTGTCTGTAATCATTGTATCAGACCTAGATCAAACTCAAGAGAAGAAATTTTTAATCGTCCTCAAAGAGAATAAGGAAGCCATAGGCTAGATCGTGGCTGACATCAAAAGGATCAGCCCTTCAATTGTCCAACATCTAATTCATTTAGGGGAGGAAGCCAAGCCAATTAGAGACCTCCAAAGGAGACTTAACTCGGCTATGAAAGAGGTAGTGAAGAAAGAGATTCTTAAATTACTAGACAATGAAATTATCTACCTCATTTTAAATAGTTCATGGGTTAGTCCAATTCAACTAGTGCCCAAAAAGTCAGTGGTAACAGTGGTCCCAAATGAAGTAAATGCATTAGTACTGACTAGAGTCCAAACTAGATAGAGAGTCTATATTGATTACAGAAAATTGAATGTGGCCACAAGAAAGAATCATTTTTTCCTACCATTCACTGACCAGATGTTGGAAAGATTGGTCGAACATTAGTTCTATTATTTTTTTGATGGATATTCTAGCTACAACCAGATTTTTATAGCATCAGAAAAGCAAGAGAAGATCATATTTACCTATCTATTTGGAACTTTTGCTTATAGATGCATACTTTTTAGTTTATGTAATGCTCCATCTACTTTTCAAAAGTGTATGGTCAGCATCTTTTCTGACATAATCGAGAGATTTCTAGAAATATTCATAAGTAATTTTTTCATCTTTGGGTCCACCTTCTTCGAGTACTTACATCACTTAAGACTTGTCTTAGAAAGGTGTAAGGAGAAATACTTGATGCTTAATTAAGAAAAATACCAATTCATGATCAAAGAAGGTATAGTACTTGACCATGTTATCTCAAACAAAGGCACTGAAGTAGATAAAGCCAAAGTAGACCTGATTGTAAATCTTCCACCACCCAAATCAATCAAAGAAATTCACTCATTTTTAGGACACGCTAGCTTCTACAGGAGGTTCATCAAAAATTTTAGCAAGATAGCTCGACCACTGACCAATCTTCTTACCAAAAATATCAAATTTGATTTTACTTCCAAGTACCTCGAGTCTTTTAAGCATCTTAAAAAGGTACTGACATCTGCATCCATCATTCACCCATCCGATTGGACTCAATCCTTTGAACTCATGTGTGATGCATCTGATCACACCATCGAAGCTATTTTAGGATAAAGAATTGATAAGCTACCGTGAGTCATTTACTATGCCAATAGGATCCTTAATGATGCACAGCTTAACTACTCAACCACTGAAAAAGAGTTCTTGGCTATCGTCTTTATCCTAAAAAAATTTAGATCTTATTTAGTTGGGTCACATGTCATTGTATATACTGATCACTCGACCATTAGATATCTCTTGACAAAGAAAGATGCCAAAGCATGCTTGATCTGATAGATTTTACTTCTTCAAAAATTTGACCTAGAAATCAGGGATAAGAACAAAATCGAAAATGTAATGGCTGATCACCTATCTCAATTGACTGATGCATCTTCTAACGAACCATCAATAGAAGAGTTTTTTTCTGACGAACAACTCATGTCCGTGACTAAAGATCCATGGTATGCTAATATTCTCAATTACTTAGCCACTGGTAGGATTCTCTCTCACTAGACCACTCAGGATAAATGCAAATTCTTTGTCCAAGTAAAATATTTTATTTGGGATGATCAATATTTGTTTAAATAATGTTCTGACCAAATTATTAGAAGATGTATTTCGGACCATGAGATCAAAAGTATCCTATCCTTTTATCATGATCAAGCCTATGGTGGCTACTTTGAATCCAAGAAAACTACCACAAAAGTTCTCCAACATGGATTCTATTGGCCCAATCTATTTAAGGATGCATATAAGTACTACAAAAGCTGTACTAGGTGTTAACAAGTAGGATAGATCACAAAAAGAAATATGATGACATTAAATCTGATCTTAATTGTTGAGATTTTTGATGTGTGGGGTATCAATTTTATGGGACCACTTTCAAACTTTTTTGGAAATGAATATATCCTGGTGGCTATTGATTACATATCCAAATGGGTAGAAGCAGTGCCATATCGATCCAATGACAACAAAGTTGTGGTCAAATTTCTAAAAAAAAATATCCTCTCTTATTTTGAAATCTCTAGAGCTATTATAAGTGATCAGGAAACATAGTTTTATAATCGATCCTTTGCATTCTTAATGAAAAAGTACAACATCATCCATAAATTGGCCACATCCTATCACCCTCAGACTAGCGGATAAGTCAAAATTTTAAATCATTAAATCAAACAAATTCTAGAGAAGATTGTGAGCACCAATAGATGAATTGGTTATTAAAGCTAGTGGATACTCTTTAGGCAAATCGCACTGCCTTCAAAACCAACTTAGGAATGTCTTCTTATAGTCTTATATTTGCTAAAGTATGTCACTTGCCAGTAGAGCTTGAACATAGGGCTATATGGGCCATCAAAAAGTTAAACATGGATCTAGATGAAGCTGGATAACATAAAAAGCTACAAATTGATGAACTTGAGAAAATCAGGAATAAGACATACGAAAATGCTAAGATATACAAAAAATAAATTAAGGTATTTCATGATCGAGCAATTCTTAAAAAATCATTTTCACCTATCAAAAAGTTTTTTTATATAACTCTAGACTATATTTATTTTCTAAAAAGCTTAGGTCTAGATGGACAGGGCCCTATATAGTAAAAAAAAATTTAGATAGACAGGGCCCTATATAGTAAAAGAAGTTTTCTCTCATGAGGCTGTAGAGATCAAGAACCCAAGCAATGATGTTACTTTTAAAGTAAATAGATAACAATTGAAACCATTCTTAGAGTTGCCTACTAAAGTTGAGGAGGAGGCCATGGTTCTCCATTAGCCTATTTATACTGACTGATTCTGTATCACAGATTTAGTCCAGCTAAAGATTTAAAATTTAGCACTTTTTGGAAGGCAACCCAAACTTTTGATTTTCTCTAATCCTCTGTTTTAATGATTTTTATTTTTTTAGGAATAATGGATCACTCTGTGTGGAAGCACCTGTCAATAAACAAGTATGCTTAGTCCAGGTGGTATCTCTCTTTGTTTTATTTATCTATCTCTATTTTATTTTTGCTTACTCCATTGAGGACAATGAAAATCAAGTTGGGGGGTAAGGATAATTAAAAAAAAATTTAAAGTCCTCGAATAAGTTAGTATTTAGTATTTAGATACCTGATTAGGTTATAGATTGGAGTAAAACTAAGTATTTTTTTTTTGAAAAAAAAAATGATGCATAGATTAGAGAGATTGTGAGATATCGAGGGATCGAGTATTAAAAAAATTCAATGAATAGTTAAGTTTAGAATAGTAACAATTTTTTTTTTCTTGAGCATTTCTAATTTTCTCCTACCAACATCAAAAAAGAGTTTACTTCCTATGGGTTTGTGTAGGATAACTATATGATTCTTTATATAAAAAAAAAATTTAAGAACTTTACATTGAGTAACCGGTCCTCTTTGCCTAAACAAGCATTGAGTTTCGCATCAAAAAGTGTGAAGAGCAAAGAAGTTTGGTTGTAAAGTTAATCTTAACTCATAGCTTGTTTGATTCGAGTAAGTAAGTTCGAGAGATATTTTATACCTAATGCCCTAAAGCCAACTGGTTTGGAAGTTATTGACTGAAAACTTACTACATAGGTCAGACAGAAAACTTAAGAGATTAAGACACTCAATAGTCATATAATATTAAAAAAATATATTAAAAAAATAATAATAAATAAAGGATGGAAGTAATACTACATTTATCCATATAAAAGTAGACGATTTAGAGATAAAGATAGGAAGAGAATTTAGAAAAAATTCAGAAAGTGTTTAATGTTCTTGGCTTAACTTCTACATTGATTAGTACTAATACCCCAATGATATACCTCACTCATGCTCTACTGAACATCAATGACTTTTTTTTAAAAAAATTATCTGATGAAACTCAAAACTCTAAGCTAAATAGTACTTAGAACTAAATCTTTTTTTTACTCGAAGGCAAGCAAAGTTTAAGTTGGAGGGTGTGATAAGTAGAATAAATATATCAATAAAAATATTAATTTATAAATTAATTTATCTTTATTCTTTAAGAATTGATACTTCTATTTATTTTTTATGGAAAAGATGATCGCCAATGCAAAAAGCTTGATTTGTAGATTCAAAAAAAAAAATTGGTCACAAATCAGACTCAGTTTGGACCCTGAATGAAGACGTAAAGCCAAAAGAAAAAAAATAAAATAAAAAATAAAAAAAATAGTTGGCTGGCCCAACTGAACCGCACGGTCCACACCCAAATCCAGCAAAGCAATCCACACATGGTCCACAGAATAGTGGATCGCGGTCTTTGTCACGGCGCATGGGAGAGGTGGGTTGGATTTGCACCATTGGATGGCTGGTGCTTGATCAAACACGACATCGGATGGCTGAGAGAGCTCTATCCCATATCCAATGGTGGTGGCCCACTTCAAGGTGCCATCCGACGGCTGAGAATGCTCCAAATGCATGATTGGAAGGTAGAAGTCATTGCCAGCTGGGAGGATTGAACCAAAGCTCTGATTTTTGTGATCTGATGGTCCAAAATGAAGATCCAACTTGATCCAATGGTAGGGAACAATGCTAACTTGATTAAGATCAATTTTGGGGTGATTTTGAGACATTGGATGATGATCGGATGGTCAAAGAACTTGGACATGCCTGGGATACGTATTTCATAAGAATTGGGATTCCGAAGCTTACCAGGACTCGAGAAATTTTTGTTCTATAAAAAGGGGACTGCATAATAGAGAGAATAGAGGAGGGCAATAGCAGCAGCAAGCAGTGAGCAGAGAAAATAGAGCAACAGTGGTAGCAATAAATTTTATTTTATTTTATTTTCTTAGCTCTTATTTAGGGAAAAATATGGAGGAAGCATTGCAGATCTTGATGTGTGGCTAAATTACTTCAACCCAGGAAGACGATGAAGCCTGTAAATAAATTTTTATTTTTTTCTTATATTTAATTTTTATGTAATAAAATTATATTTTTATTTCATATCTTTTTATTTTTTTGAGGTATTGATCTAGCCTACACGACCTATACCCTCTATATATGTGCCATGATTTCAGAATATGGTACGTGTCTAGGAGAGATAGATCATAATATGTTAGATTAAATCTTATATCTTATAATTAGATTTAGATAGTTTATACTCTAATAGGATGAGCCGTGATTTACTGATACGATCCGTATCCCTTAGAGATAAGCTATACTAATATCCTAATCATAAGAATTAATATTGCTACATAAAAAAAAAAAATAAATCTAATTTGCATGATGGATTCAGAATTTCTGTATTATCTCTCTGACTTATTTTTATTCATAAATTAATTTATACTTGTAATTTAATTTTTTCTATTTTATTTCTTTTAAATTATTCTATAATCAATTCTCTTTTATTTTTTCTTCAAAAAGAAAAATAATTATCCTAAATCTCCGTAGAAACGAACCCGACTCACTCTATCTATATAGTTTGAGTTGGTTTTTATTTTTTCACCACCTACGGCAGCGATTATTCCACTAAGGCAAATATTCTACAATCTCAAATAAAATTAATTTTCTCAAATTAATAATAGGTTTATTGCAATTTCACATGTGTCCCAAAATATCAAAGAAAAATAACTAGGATCTTTTATCTCAATCCAAAGACAATAATTAAGGATTTCATTAGCAACCTCAACCACAATATGTAATCCTTAAATTGAAATTTTATATAATCTTCAATATCCATAAACAATACCTATCATTTGGGTCCAAAGATGGTAATTAAAGATACCATCTAAATGAATATTCTACTATCCCATAATTAATCTCTTTAATATGAAATAAACTTCTTTGCAATATTTTCTAAATATATTTTTGTTTCTACATGCAAGCTTTATACATGATCAATATTTCAATATAAACTTCAAAGAATACTGCAATCAAATATCATGAAAGGTCTTCTTAGTCTAACTTGAAGCAATACTTTATGAATAAATCTTCATCTTATCACTAAATAATAAATTTCAAAATGAAGAGCAATATCACAGTATTCTCTCATATCAAATTTGAGCTTGCAATTCACTTTACAATTAATGATCAAATTAATGATCATGATATACAATAAAATTTTATGATTAATCCTCATACAATTACTTTAGATCAAATCCAGCAAATCATAACATGATCTATATATTGTCCATCATATTTGAAACTGTATCATAATCTCTTGTGATCCTTTCATATATAATCACAATGTTTAGCCAAAAATCATAAAAATAGTTCACACTACAACCATGAAAGATCTACACCATAATATCTCTAGTGTCTACCCACTTACACTCATCCTATATTTAATTCTATATCTTAAATCATCCACTAATACTTTGATACCATATTAATTGTCATACCTTCGATCCGAGATCGCAAGTCAAAGGTCATGACAATCACTGTATACTTATAAAGAACTCTCTCCACAAGCATGCAAGACATCTTATCATATTATCATAAAGCAACAGTGAAATAATTAGTCAATAATTTAAATCCAAAGCTTAATAATCTAAATTTTAACTTTAATGTTTCAATAAATTCAATAATATTTAATAAATTTTACATCAATTATACCTCAAATGACAATCCTATAAAAATATAACAATAAATTTATGATGTTGTCTCTCGCTTCTAGCTCACTCCCAAAATAGTACCCATGTTTGTAATTTAGTATCTGAATTTGAAAAATAAAAGAAAGAGATAATGAGCTAGATAGACCAGTAAACAATGATCACTTTAAGTAGATCTCATCAGATAATAAAATAAATATCATTTATAGAAAATAAGTATATAAAGTTCATCAATTTGAAATCAATTTCAATTAGGCAATATAGTTTATGATAAATTTAATTCTTTTTTAAAATTCAAGTTTCGTTCAAAATTTTAATTTCTTTCATTCTTAAGTTTTTTTCTTATCAACCATCAACTATGACCATATTTTCTCTATGGCAGGATCACAACATCATGTATCATCTTGCGATGAGCTGCAAATCATCTGACAGCAAAGTCCTTCGGAACTGCTGGTCTACTGGCAATTTGTCGCTGATCTACTCGCGACATATCACTGATCTGCTGGTGACATAAGTCCTTAGGATAAATCAATTACCAACGTATTTGCCCCCATTGGTAGGGTCTTTTATATAGTCAGTTTGTGAATTTATATCATTCTTGAATCAAAATGCTTCATTAATCATGTTTCGAAACTTTGACTTGCCCTTAGACTTATCTTGAGCCCTTTTCCTAGGCCTCCCTTGCCTCTCATCTATAGCAAGAACCTCTGAATTCAAACTTCCTTTACATAGCTTTTTCCACTGGTCATTTGACCTGAGAACTCCAACCATCTCTTCGAAGTTTAGGGTCTCTTTCCCATACACCAAAGTTGTAATGAGACCATCATATGAAACTGGGAGCGAACACAA
Source organism: Elaeis guineensis (assembly GCF_000442705.2). NCBI lineage: Eukaryota > Viridiplantae > Streptophyta > Magnoliopsida > Arecales > Arecaceae > Elaeis > Elaeis guineensis. Next base: position 23,531,401 of record NC_026008.2, on the reverse strand, counting down.
CAGTAGGAGAGCCCTATCCTCTTCATCAATTCTAATATCAAGGCTCATAACATCCAAGTATACGATTGAATTTTTAGATATGAGCAATCAAGTCTCCCCCCTCAGGCATCCTCAAGCTATATAACTGCTTCATCAATTACAGTTTGTTTATCATATTCTTGTCCATATAAGTATTCTCTAACCTCTCCAAGAGCCCCTTTACTGTAGTTTCAGTATAAATTTTTGATTGCACATGATCAGCCAAACACATTCTAATGGTGCTAAAAGCTATCTCCTCTAGCTCCTCTCAATCTTCAACACTGGTCTTTTCCGAACTTTTCTGAATCAAGACCTTATAGATCTTGCTCTGAACCAATAGATTCTTCATCCTTTGCTACCAAAGGCTGAAATTTTTCTTGCCATTGAACTTTCCAAAGTCTGCCTTAATACTACTAGATGCCATCCCATATAGATCTCAAGAAACAAACACCAACAAACAGGAAAGTGTTCTAAGAAAAATCTGTTTAGCACCTTATCAAGATCCAGGCAAAACTTTGATCTTTCCTTCATCAAATCAAACTCCAAAGCTTTGATAACAGATGTTGTGAACTTCCCTTAGACTGTGGTGATCTTGGAACCAGCAACAAGGGATCGTGGAGGACTTTGATGGCCAATCAAATACCAAATACAAAATAGCCTACAAGAAATTCAGCAAACTTGTAGATCTTGATATTGTACCTTTGAAAAGACCTTAGATGATTTGATCTTGCTTCCAGATCTAAAACACCACCTGCCAAGGCTTCAAACTAGAGAGGAAAGGATGTGGAACCATCCTTTGGATGTCCAAGATGGAGGACAGCACCAAAAAGTGGGGTAGCAAGGACTAGGAGGTGTTAGAAACCCTACCGCCTCCTTGCTTCTTTCCTATTTTGATGTGGTGGTCAGAAACCCTAGGATTTCTTGCTGCTAGTGGCATGAAGAAGACAAGGAGAGAGAGAGATGAAGAGAGAGAAAATTTAGGGAGAAAATGATTTCGTATTGATTTGCTTGATCAAACCCTAATATAATGTATCTTTATATACAGGGTCAACGTGACTCAATCCAAAAACTCTCATGGCTAACCCAATGTGAGATTGCGCTTACCCAAGCTGTACACCTATAACTTGACCCAATCTCACTTTTCTTAAACTCAAACCTAGCCCAATACAAGTTAGCCCCTCAAGGCCTAAATCCTCTGAACCTCGAAACTGTGAAGGCTAACAGCCTTTCACCCTAAGGCCCAAACTAGCCCTAAAACTCCCATGAATGCCTCATGGGCTTTGAACTTTGACTTTTTCTTGATTCTCTAAACCTTGGAAGCACCACACTAGGTCCTACAGGGTCCAACCAAGGTGGTTCATGACTGGGCTAATTAAAAAATATATACAAAAACCTAAAACTATCAAAGCAGTCTTATAGAAAAGACTTGGCTTTGTTAGTAGTGCTTGCCCATTCTATCTCACTCACCTTTCCAGTCCATCCTTCATAGGGCACACGACATGTCTATTTCTTCTTAGAAATTTGGCTACCTTCATACCATTCATTTGACAACTCGCCAACTTGACCTTTTCAACTTGCCGAGACCAGGTCACCTTCTTTCTAGTCTAAGGGTCTAGCAGTTTCATTCCTTAGAGAGCCTCCTGTAAGCCTAGCTTTTTTGGGAGCATGTCTTTCTTGCCCTTCAGAAAAGCAACTTGTACAAATGGCTAGTCCTTGCTTCTCATTAGGTAGCTCAAAGGGTTCTAGTCCCTGTAGCAAAAACAACTAGTTCCTTCAATAGCTATTTAAACCATTTCACTTGAACACCTTCTTTATAGATGAGGGTGGCACTTCGATCAACCTTTCTTCTCTTGCTCCTTCCTGGTCAAGGGGAGAGCTCATTGCAACATTAGAACACATTATAGATAGCTGTATGTGTGAGTTATGACAAGCTCTGGTGCTCCTTTTAAGCCCTAACAGCATAGAATTGCCTCACATGCACTAAATCCACACTAATGCTTTTAAGCTCAGACAATAGAACTAGCTAGCCCTTTTCTAAACAAGTATTTTTTGCAGGACAAAAGGACAAGCCCTTTGAACTCATTAAGCTAGTTTGATTACCATTTTTGTTGGGATTTCCCTCACCGGCTCAGTTAGACTGAAGCAAAGTCATTTGTGAACTCGACCATTTGGGAGGGGACACCAATCAAGAGCAAACCAAAAATGAAGGTCGAGCAACAAATACTAGAGGGACAAGTACGTAGATAATAAGTTGGGGAAGAGGGAACCTCATCGTCTATCCCTCAATCTTTCTTCCCCATCTAGGAAGCCTTTTCCAGTCTCCATCTCTGATCCCACCGATACCACCTAAGATAGGTGAAGAGCCAACATTTCATTCTATTGGCTTTATCCACATCCCCATCTCGAACCTCCCAATCATGAAGATGCCTTTGCCTCAACACATGGAGAATATTGCATCCAATCAAGCAATGCAAAATATTCATTCTCATAGTCGTGGGTTGGGTCGATTACTAAGATAAGGCAAGGTGTTCCCCAACCTGTTATAGTGTGGGTGTTGACTAGTTGGCTCGGTTTGGGATATATGCCACCTGATGTTTGACAAAACAACAGCTTAAGGGAGTTGACCGAACAGTTAGATGTATACTCTACATATAAATAAAAATATTTTTTTATTTATTTATCTTTTTATTTTTATAACTATATATAAATAGATATTAATTTATTATTTTTGTATATATTTTTAGGCAAACTCAAATCCTTGCACCTGGGCTTATAGGTCCTATTCTTGTGAACCCTACAGTGTATACATCCATCAAATTGGTTCATATATATAGTAATTAGCTAAGGCTCATGGCCGCTTTCATTTGCAAGGAAGATAAGACATTTTTATACCCAGATTTATTTCAGCCACAATTTTTACAATTTTTATACAATTATGAACACTATGGAACTTTCTCGATTCCAATGCAACTTATTCTTTTGGAGCAGACTAAAAAACCACATGAGCCTTCTGACAGAAATCCTATCTCAATATTAAAAAGAAAAAGATAATTTCATTATGGTGGCATACTAGCCACCAGTTATGGAACTTCCTATTTCAATTGGAGTATATAGATCCATAAATGGATTCATATGTATAGCCACTTCAGTTGTGCTCATCCTTTCTTGAATGAAAAAAAGGAATCCTTTTTCAGGGAACATGATAAACCAGAAATTCTAATGTTTGTGATTCTTCGTCCACCGATGCAGAAAATGCTCCAATTTTCTATTCTCATATGATAGGGAAAGTTTATGGCAAGAGGTTAGCACGAAGTGATCATCATACTCAAACATGAACTGATCACTCATTGGGGATGTTTTATAAATCATCAAATTCCCATAAATGGAATGAAAAGTGGGTCCATGTGAATGATCGAGACCTTGCAAACAACAACATTCCTTCCTCATAAGGAATCTAGGACCCAAAGGCAATCATTAAGTGAACTCGATCTCATTCATACTAGTTGACCTATGCCGCACTATTAATTGTTGGGGTGGGGCTCAGCCTCCAACTATGTGTGGGATGAGTTTCTACCTCATACAACTCAGGCCGAAAACCATGGGAAGTTTAGGAGAGATGGGGACACCCAGCTACTATTGGTCAGGAAATGGGATGGGGATAAGCCTGTGAAGAAGCAAGCTTATTCCCCCACCCCTAAAAAACAAACCGACTCTATAGTGCTTCGCATTCTTTCTATTCCATCCCAATCAATTTTAGGACAGGTGGCTAATATTAATGTAATACTCAGCATGGATATTAAAGCATAAAAAAAGAATGGAGAAGACTCCCTGCCTTTAGACCGACTCTCAATTGGAGTCGAAATCCATCCCAAAGAAGAGTGAAACTCCTCCCCACCACCCCTATTTAAAGGGAAGAAGCCTTCTCCCTCTTCCCCCACCAAAGAATCGACAGCAATCAGCAGGGATCGCCGGATTTTTCATGGATGTCTTTCACCATGCCCACCTCAATTTCTTGTAGCAGCTGTTATTAGAGCTCGAGGTAAGTTTCAGCTGCTCTTCCTCCCCTTCCTTCCCTTGCCTGTGTGTATGGCCGTCGGCCACCAACTTCACCAAAAAATCGAGATCAAAGAAACCCCTATTCCGCCCCTTCTCTTTTGGCTATTTTTGGCGCCAGAGGTCATCACCAACTGTTGTTTTGGCTTCCTCCAGGCTACACCATTGCAGCCCCTGCTGCCGCTGGCCACCAGCCAGTAGTCGTGGCCCCCAATTTGAGAAACAAGAAGGGACCTCACGCCCGTTCCGCCCAAGAAAACCCATGGGAAGAAGGAAAAAAAAGAAAAAGAGGAAAGAAAAGAAAAAAAAGAAGAGAGAGAGTTTCTCTCTCTTTCCTCTCATCCTTTGAGTTTGAATCCCTACTTTCTCTCTTTAAATTTTCTCTCTCTAGACTATTTTCTTCTTCCTACATTTCTCTCTCCATGATTGATCCAGTAAAGATATTTTTAATGATTCTAATTTGATCCTAGTAAAGAAAATCTTGATCTACGATCATCGGACAGTGTGCCAACACCCATCTTGTTCAAATCTAGACACTGATTGATTTGATCAATTTTGATCTCAATTTGACTATCTATTTTCTATTCTAATCATGATCTGACAAAGTACCTTGATTCGATCAACCGACCTGGACTATAGGATGTGACTACCGTTTACCATGCCTCACTTGATTATTCATACTCTTGCTAATTATTAGATTTAATTATGTTTAGGAGTATAGTTGCTCGATAAGAAGATGTCTAGCAATGGATATTATGAATCTGATCTATAAATTAAAGATTTTGAAAAAAAATTTATGGAGTTATGTGGATTTATTGGAATACGTTTGAGATAAAAATGCAACTCTTTTTCTAGATTCATTAGCAAATTATAAAATATTTTTTATATTAAATTATTCATAGTTTATAAATTTGATGCATTATATTTTGAATTACTGAATATGTCTTTTTTCTTGATATGGTAAATGATTTGTGATTGATCATATTAATTTTAATATTGATTATATCTTTTGATTTCGATGTTGTCTGGTTTATAATTTTTTGAATTGAAATAAGAATTTATGTTTGATCTGATATGGATTTTGAGTCACAGCCTAATCATATTTCCATACCTTACCAGTGGAGGTTATATGCTGGTATTTAATATCCTACCAGTGGCGGTTGTACATTGGTACTTTGAGACCCTGCTAGTAAGCGTTATATGCTGGTATTTCGATATCCCACCAGTGAAGATTGTGCGTTGGTACTTTGATGTCCTATCGGTGGGGGTTATATGCTGATATTTTGATATTCTATCAGTAAGAATTATATGCTGGTATTTCGATACCCTGCTAGTAGAGGTTATATGCTGGTATTTTGGTATTCTGCCAGTGGAGGTTATGCGCTGGTACTTCGATATCCTGCCAGTAGAGATTATATACTAGTATTTTGATATCCTGCCAGTAGAGATTATGCGCTGGTACTTTGATACCTTACCATTGGACGTTATACAGTGGTACTTTGATTTATTTCATGACTGTTGAGATGAATGTGATATTTTAAAAGAAATTGATTTATAAATTTAAAAATAAATTTTGAAAAAGATTAAATTTATATGGATTTATTAATATTGTATGTTTTGAATTGATGCACCTTGTATGCTTATTTTAAGTATATTATTATTACTAAATTTATCTAGCTAAAAAGTACATTACTTACTGGACTGTTTAGCTCATTACTTTTACTTTACTATTTTTAGAGATTCAGAGATATAGCTTGATTCGGACATTTGATATAGGAGAGTGAACTAGAGGTAGACTTTGATAATTTATTTTAGATTAGCATTTATTAAAAATTTATTCAAGATCATAGAATCTTATTTTGTAAGACATTGATTTATTTCTTTGAATTAAAATTAAACATCAATTATTTAAATTTTATTTGAGATACCTGACATACTTGTGGAGAGAGTTCTCCATATATATACGGTGGTTTCCATAACCTCTGACTCACAATCTCGAGTCTGGGGTGTAACAATCAATATGGTATCAGAGCAATTAATATATATTAGTGCATAAGTAGATAATTATGATACATAGAATAAGACATACAGGTGTAGGTGGATAGATATTAGGGACATTGGTATGATAACTCATTTTGATAGTGACATAACATAAACACTTGATTTGGCATGAATGCATTGATGGATTAGAATCAGAGTGCACAGCGAAAGCATAGTGGTCTAAATTACTTTCAAATTTATTAGAATAGTAGGTTGATTTGAAAGATGGAAGATTCGACTTTGAAATCATAGGATGACTATGACTTGAGGGAAAAGTAACCCTAAATTTTAAAGACTTAATAGAAAAAATTTTGAGGATGCAATTTTTTTTTAAGAGAGAATGTAATACCCAGCACAGATATTAAAGCATAAAAAAATTGAAGAAGACACTTGTAGGGAGTCTTCTCCTTCCTCCAGACCGACTCCCAATCGAAGTCAAAATCCATCCTGAGGAAGAGTGAAACTCCTCCCCACCAACCCTATTTAAAAGGAAGAAGTCTTCCTTCTCTTCTCCTATCAAAGAATCGAGAGCAATCGGCAAGGATCGTCGGATTTTTCACAAAAGCCTTTCACCATGCCAGCCTCAATTTCTCATGGCAGCTGTTACTGAAGCTCGAGGTAAGACCCAGGTCCTCTTTCTCCCTTCCTCCCCTTCCTTCCCTTGTCTGTGTGCACGACCATCGGTCGCCGACTTTGTCAAAAAATTGAGATCAAAGAAACCCTATTTCGCCCCTTCTCTTTTAGCTATTTCCAATGTCAGAGGTCATCACCAACCATTGATTTGGCTTCCTCTGGGCTACACTGTCGCAGCCCCTGCTGCCGTCGACCACCAATCGACAATCGTGGCCTCCAGTCTGAGGAACAAGATGGGACCTCATGGCCCCCTATTCCGTCGAAGAAAACCCATGGGAAGAAGGAAAAAAAAAGAGAAAAGAAAAAGAAAAAAAAAGAGAGAGAGTTTCGCTCTCTTCCCTCTCATCCTTTGAGTTTGAATCCCCACTTTTTCTCTCTAAAAGCTTCATTTTCTCGCTCTAAATTTTCTCTCTCTAGATCATTTTCCTTTTTCTGTAATTCTCTCTCCATGATTGATCCAGTAAAGATGTTTTTAATGATTCTAATTTGATCCTAGTAAAGATAGTCCTAATCCACTATCATCGGATAGTGTGCCAGCACCCACCTTGATCAGATCCAGACACTGATTAATTTGATTACTTTTGATCTCAGTTGGACTATCTATTTTCTATTCTAATCATGATCTGATAAAGTGCTTTGATTCGATCGACCGACCTGGACTATAGGATGTGACTACCATTTATCATGCCTTACTTGATTGTTCAAATTCTTACTGATTACTAGATTTAATTATATTTAGGAGTATAGTTGCTTGATAAGAAGATGCCTAGCAATGGATACTGTGAATCTGATCTATAAATTGAAGATTTTGAAAAAAAAATTATGGAGTTACATAGATTTGTTAGAATACGTGTGAGGTAAGTAATGCAACTCTTTTTCTAGATTCATCAGTAATTACAAAATATTTTTTATATTGAATTATTCATGGTTTATAAATTTGATGCATTATATTTTGGATTACTGAATATATCTTTTTTCTCGATATGTTAAATGATTTGTGATTAATCGTATTAATTTTAATATCGATTATATCTTTTGATTTCGATGTTGTCTGATTTATGATTTTTCAAATTGGAATGCGAATTTGTGTTTGATATGATATAGATTTTGACCCGCAGTCTAACTATGTTTCGATATCCTACCAGTAGAGGTTATATGCCTATGTTATGATACCTTGCCAGTGAGGGTTGTGTGCTGATACTTTGATACCTTGTCAGTGAAGATTATATGCTAGTATTTCATTACCTCGCTAGTAGAGGTTGTGTGCTGGTACCTCGATATCTTGTCAATGGGAGTTATATACTAGTATTTCAATATCCTGCCAGTAATGGTTATGCACTGATACTTCGATATCCTGCTAGTAGGGGTTATATGCTGATATTTTGATACCCTACCAATAAGAGTTGTACGCTGGTATTTTTGATACCCTACTGTTGGAGATTATATAGTGGTACTTTGATTTAGTTCATGGTTGTGGATACGATCGTGATATTTTAAAAGAAATCGATTTATGAATTTGAAAATAAATTTTAAAAAAGACTAAATTTATATAGATTTGTTAGTGGTATATTTTGAATTAATGTACCTTGCATACTTATTTTAAGTATATTATTATTGTTAAATTTATTAAGCTAAAGAGTACATTGCTTACTAGGCTGTCTAGCTCATTACTCTTATTTTACTATTTTTATAGATTCATGGAAGCCTTTCATTGTGCCTGCCTAAATTTCTCATAACAGTCATTATCGAAGCTCGAGGTAAGTCCCGGCTCCTCTTCCTCCCTTTCTCCCCTTCCTTCTCTTGTCTGTGTGCACGGCCGTCGATCGTCGGCTTCACCAAAAAATTGAGATCAAAGAAACTCCTATTCTGCCCCTTCTCTTTTGGCTATTTCTGACATCAGAGGTCATCACCGACTATTAGTTTGGCTTCCTCTAGGCTGCACTATCGCAGCCCTGCTACCGTCGGCAACAAGCCGGCAGTCATAGCCCCCAGTCCAAGGAACAAGAAGGGACCTCACGGTCTCCTGTTCCACTAAAGAAAACCCACGGGAAGAAGAAAAAAAGAAAAAGAGGAAAGAAAAAGAAAAAAAAAAGAAGAGAGAGATTTTCTCTCTCTTTCCTCTCATCCTTTGAGTTTGAATCTCCACTTTTTCTCTCTAGAAGCTTCACTTTCTCTCTCTAAATTTTCTTTCTATAGACCATTTCTCTCTTCTTGTAACTCTCTCTCCATGATTGATCCAATAAAGATGTTTTTAATGATTCTAATTTGATCCTAGTAAAGAAAGTCCTAATCCATGGTCGTTGGGCAGCGTGCCAGTATACACCTTGATCAAATCCAGACACTGATTAATTTGATCAATTTTTATCTCAGTTGAACTATCTATTTTCTATTCTTATCATGATCTGATAAAGTGCCTTGATTCGATTGTCCGACTTAGACTATAGGATGTGACTACCATTTATCATGCCTCACTTGATTATTCATATTCTTGCTGATTATTAGATTTAATTATATTTAGGAGTATAGTTGCTTGATAAAAAAATGCTAGCAATGGATACTATGAATCTGATTTATAAATTGAGGATTTTATAAAGAAATTTATGGAGTTATGTGGATTTGTTGGAATACGTATGAGGTAAGTAATGCAACTCTTTTTTAGATTCATCAGTAAATTATAAAATATTTTTTATATTGAATTATTTATGATTTATAAATTTGATGCATTATATTTTGGATTACTGAATATGTTCTTTTTTCTAATATTTTAAATGATTTGTGATTGATTGTACTAATTTTAATATCGATTATATCTTTTGGTTTCAATGTCGTCTAATTTATAATTTTTTGAATTGGAATGTGAATTTATGTTTGATCTGATATGGATTTGACTCGTAGCCTGACTACATTTCGATACCCTATACGTGGGGGCTATATGCTGGTATTTTGATTTTCTACCAGTGGGGGTTGTGCTCTGGTAGTTTGATATCCTATCAGTAGGAGTTATATGTTGATATTTCGATACCCCACCAGTGAAGATTGTGTGCTGGTACTTTAATGCCCTACTAGTGGAGGTTATATATTGGTACTTCGATACTTTACCAGTGGGGGTTATATACCGATATTTCGATATCCTGGTAGTAGAGGTTATGCATTGGTACTTCGATATCCTATCAATGGAGGTTATATGCTGGTATTTTGATATCCTACCAGTGGAGATTGCATACTGATACTTTGATATCCTACCATTGGGGATTATACAATGGTACTTTGATTTAGTTTATGGTTGTTAAGACGAACATGATATTTTGAAGAAAATCGATTTATGAATTTGAAAATAAATTTTGAAAAAGATTGAATTTGCATGGATTTATTAGTATTGTGTATTTTGAATTGATGCATCTTGCATGCTTGTTTTAAGTATATTATTATTGCTGAATTTATCTAGCTAAGAGTACATTGCTTACTGGGCTGTGTAGCTTATTACTCTTATTTTACTATTGTTACAGATTCAGAGATATAGCTTGATTCGAAGATTTGATATGGGAGAACAAACTAGAGGTAGAATTTGATAATTTATTTTAGATTAAGATTTATTTAAAATTATAGAATCTTATTTTGTATGACATTTGATTTATTTCTTTGAATTAAAGTTGAATATTAATTATTTAAATTTTATTCTACTGTTGCCTTATGATATCATGATGAGATACTTGACATGCTTATGGGGAGAGTTCTCCATAGGTATGCGGCAGTTAACACGACCTTTGACTCATGATCTCGGATCTAAGGTATGACAATTAATCTAATAAGTGCAATAGTCATCATTTGACCAATCAACTTAGACACCAGATTGCTCATGCTCGTGCATTCTATCTCGCCTTAAATGGAATGGCTTTAATAGTTATATCATGCTCCAACCTGAGTCCCCACATCCACTTTTATCTACCTACAACCCGCTTTCTTTGCCAACACAATATTAGGGTTGTCCCGTTCATTCTATGCTAACCCAAGGCAGGGCTGGCTTTTTGGGAAGACCATTTCCACCGTGCTTGTGGCCCGACTGGCTGCCAGTGGAAATGGGAATTCTCCCATTCCCCAGTAAAAAAAATATTGGTTGAATGTCGAATCTACTCGACAAGGAGGGATATGGATGTAGATGATGTCATCACATCCTCTCTTTGCATACCACTTAAGATGCTTAACACCATTCACCAAAGTTTCTTAGCCTTATGCATGAATTTTTGAATAAGCCATCTTCCTTTCGAGGTTAAGGAGTCTACTGACATCTTAGCTATGGGATTGAATACCAAGATCAAATCAGAGTTCATGCTACCTGCCTTCAACAAATAGGAGGCATGGGCCATAGATCGCACATAAGCCATCGGATCGCATAATAGAAGAACACCCAACATAAAGATGCACACTCCATGTGAAATAGGAAGATTCATCGGTGGTCTATTAGAAGTAAAAAAGCATTCTAGTTGGGATCCTTATGGATAGAAAAGGATTGTAGTTAGTTTGATAATAATTGAGTGACATTACTTCTTCAGTTTGAACCAAGGAATCAATTAGACATGTCATAAAATAGATCTTTTTCTATCATTGACCAGAAGATTTACATATGAAAAATATGAACTAGAGTTTAAAGAAGGGGAATGACATGTTGATCCACTATAGATAAAGGAAGATTTATTCAATCACATAGTTTGGGCTCCTAAAATATGGTGCTCTTGTGGCAATCTATTTGATTCTATCAAAAGGCCCACTAAATTGGGATTTCACTATTGGGGCAAGTTATTTTCTGATAAGTGGATCATTTATGATAAAGAGGATGAGCTTTAAGAAAATGATTTGGAGTTCTTGCAGAGTCAAATCATGCAGTACCAAACATGAGATATATCTTCCAAAGAATAAGGCTTTTTTCGAATAAGCCAATTCATTTGGGACCCTGCAAATCCATTCTTTTTTTCAGTCAAAGATCAGCCTTTTGCCTCTATGTTTTCACATTAAGAATCCTTTGCAGATGAAGAGATGTCAAAGGGGTTTATTAAAGCAAAGAACTTTATGGGGCCTTGATATGATGCAAATCCTCTTGAAAGAGAGGGTGCCTTCAGGAATGCAGACACTAGTGGTGCATGGCTATTTTCAGCTCATGCTATAAAGTATTGGGATAAGTCCCGCAATGAGCACAACCCTTATGTTTAGTTGCCACCTTTGAGTTTGAAACCATGAATATACTACCAGTGATAAGCCGAAGGAAGGTGAGGATAATGTCAAGTCATCATGCTCCTTATGCACTGGGTGACACACATGCTACAATATTGGTTGGACAAAGGTTTACAATCTTGCAAGGATGAGCTAACTCCAAAAACCCATTCTTAATTTGGATTGCAAGCTACGACTTGACTACATGGAGCCAAAATCACTAGTAATTCTTGGTCAACCATAAGGTGGTGAATTCATTTCCAGGCATTGTACACACCACCCATCGCACTATGGGAGCTAGTCATGCCCAAAGTTGTTACCTTAACCACAAGGAGAGAGATGCCAAAGGTAGGGCTAGTGGCTAGAGTGAAATCATAATAAGGTAACCTTACTAGAAGGTACAGCTAAATCACCTCCTTTTTAAGGAGAGCTAATACTTATGCTTGTAGGTATTTTGGTTTAACACTGCTTTACATCCAAAAAAAAATTCTTGTATGTGGTTCTTAGAGGAGGAATTCCTTTAGATTACCTATCTCAATAAGGTATATGATTAGTTTGAGGAATATCTTGAGATTCAGGCAATTGTGGAAGATATAACTAGTAAATATGTTCCTCATGTCAACATAATTTATTATTTAGAGGAGATCGCACTTATTTTTCAATACAAGTAGCTAGAAGTTTTGCTATAACTTTTTTCTATCGTCTAACCATTATAGAAGCTCTTTTCTCTATTCAATACATAATGATTGAGGTCAATTTTGGTTGTTTAATTTAATCAGTTCATTGATAGTTAGCAAGTATGATGATTCTGATGGTGATCCTACATGTATTTCGTGCATATCTCATAGGTGGATTTAGAAACTCCATGAAATAACTTGGGTAACAGGTGTGTTTTTAGTTGTATTGACTCCATCTTTTAGTATAATTTGTTATTCCTTACCTTGGGACCAAGTTGGTTATTAGGCAGTAAAAATCATAATAGATGTACCTGAAGCTATTCCTATAAAGGATCAATTTGGTAGAGGTATTATATGAAACTGCTGATATGAGCAAATCCACTTCTTATAGTTCTTATTATATGGAAGTGCTTGTTTTTATAGTTTATGCACTTTTGTATTGCCTCTTCTTATTATTGTATTTATCTTAATGTACTTTCTAATAATACATAAGCAAAGTATTTCGGATTGTTTATTGAGAAGATAGATCATAGATATTTGTAATTGATTACATATCATATTGAAAAGGAGCAATATTGTTTCATTGCTACAAATATGGATTCATTTCCACAAATATGGATTATTGAAAAAATAAATCACATTATTTGGATACTTCTCTTCAACTCCAAAGAATTATTTTTTTTAATTTACATGAATAATTGAAGTGAATTTTTCAAAGAGAGGATGAATTACGGGAGTGTGTGACTTGAACTATTAATTGAGCCATACAAATATATGATTTTATCCACCACATTGGAATTCACATCCAAATGTGTCTCTGCATCCAACCACCACATAAGTCCCCCTATGTAGCAGAGGATAGATAGGTTCACTTGAGAAGAATCTCTTCAACGATCACATTCGAATCATGTCATGCATGAACAGGCTCCGAAAGATCCCATAGAATAGAATAAGTGATATGACATCATCCAATGCTCTATCTATTCTACTTGATCTTATTTGTAGTATAGAAATGCATTCATTTCCTCTACATCAATCCCAATCTATGATACTATCAGAGTGAAATAAGGGATCTAAGGAAGAACAACAGTTAGACTTTATTAGTAACAAGTAAATACTTTGTATATAAGAAAATTGAGACATTGTGGGGATAAACATCGATCAAAAGACATAAGACAATCCAAAAAGAACTTGATCATGATCAAATTTGTAAGCCTACTTGAATAGTGAGCATTTACTTGGAAGAACCAAATCTTTTCAATGAATAGTTGCAGCTCCATTGAATGGAATTTGGTAAATTATTTTTTACATTGGAGTCATTGTATATAGAGAGATATGTATAAAATATAGATTTATATGCATCTAATTCTATCATTCTTTTGGTATTGGTTCTTGCTCAAGCCGAATGATGAAAAATTATCATGTCCAATCCCTTTGAGGGATGGATCTATAAGAATACACCTATCCTAATAACAAAGATACCTGACTTGAATGATCCCATATTAAGAGCTAAATTGGCTAAAGGAATGGGACATAATTATTATGGAGAACCTGTATGGCCCAATGATCTTTTATATATTTTTTAGTAGTAATTCTACATACTCTTGCATTTAATGTAGGCTTAGCAGTTCTAGAACCGTCAATGATCGATGAACAGGCATGATTTGCAGGCAAGCCAAACAAGCATATACGAGATGAAAATAGCACAATGGAAATTTGAATTAGAAGTAGAAATTGACCTGAAGGAATAACCGATGGTCCCATTGTAACTCCTTAAGGGTCTTTAGCCTCGCACCTATGATATCTCTAGGGAATGCTCGAAGCTTTTGATCTTGCACTAGTCATTGCTATGATCATGGTCCCACACCACAGCAAGCAAAGAAAGAAAATCTTCAAAAACTTTATTGATTAATGTTTGATATCAAAAGAGTACAATTAGGATCTATTAATTGATGGGGCAAACTCAAATTTGAAGAGAGAGCAAACTATAAAGGAGGAGAAACTAAAAGAAAACTTTTATTAACATTGGTAACATCGGGAATTAATAGGTATTTATTGTAGTAGCTTTACAAATGGTAACAACAACTGAAAGATAAACATCTAAAAGATAGAGCTCATCAACTAGATAGATTTTTATCAATTGGACAAAGATAAGAAATAATGATAGACTTAATATATTAAATAACTTAATCCCAAAAGATAAAGATAAACTATGAATCTGGATTAACTTCAACATCCCCCCTTAATCACCTTGCCACTTCCAACATACACTTAAGTTTGAAGGATAAGTTAACTTTAAAGGCATGATAAGAATATCTACAACCTGGTTCTCTGACTAACATAAACTAGTTGACTTGATTTTTGTTCACTTGATCTCGGACGAAGTGGAATCATGTATCTATGTGCTTCCTTCTTCTATTAGTGATTGGGCTCTATGCCGAACCAATAGTTGATACATTATTAAGAAAAATCCTTAGCGATCCTTTGATTGGAATGTGAATTTGATTTAACATGTTTCTCAACCAAATCGTTTAATATGCACTAGAAAGTGTAGCCACATAATCTATTTTATATGTGGACAAAGCGACAACTAATTGCTTTTGAGGACCATGAGAAAGCTGTCGAGCAAAACTAAAAGTATAACCTGACGTGCTTCTTCAATCATTTTGATCACCACCCAATCACTATTAGAATATCCAATCAACGAATCTGTATTAGTTGAAGAACAAAACAAGCCACGGTTAAAAGTACGTGTTATATAGCGCAGAATATTTTGAGCATTTGCAAGTGAGGCCATTAAGGTGCTTCGATGAACTTGCCAATCAAACCAACTCCATAAGCTATACCAACATTTATGCAGGTTATATACCTTAAACTACAAACTATTCTCTTGTAGTATCTATGATCCACAGCTGATCAATGCATTCCTTGGACAATTTAGTTCCAACTTCAATTGGAGTGCATATAGGATTACAGTCAAACATGTCAAACTTCTTCAAAATTTTTGCAACATATCTCGTTTGATAGAGAAAAATTTAATGTTTGCTTTACACAATTTCAATCCTAAGAAAGGATGCAAGGATGGATGGATGGATGGAGCATGTGAGAAAAAAATTTCTATATTAACAAAATTAACCCTTATTAATTTTTTGATAAAACCTTAGCATTTCTTCATTTTTTTCATTTTTTAGTAACTATTTGTGAACAATTTTCTAACAATTTAAATTAAATTATAAATTAATTATTTATTTATTTATTTATATAATAAATATTTATAAATAAAGTGACTTATATATAATTAATTTAAATAAATTAAAATTAAATTATATATTTATAAATATTAGAAATTATAAATTATAAAAATTAAAAGTTTATATATTATCCTATATCTTTAATATAAATATGTGTTATAAATTGATAATAATAATTTTTTTATCAAATGATACTTTAGTACATACAAGTATAGTTCATTCTTTCTTTCATTACTTCTATATCAAATAGATAAGGAAATCATTTTCATCCATCTTTTTATATTTCATCAAATACATCGATGGATAGATGGAAGGCCCACCCATCCTCTTCCTTATCCATCCTTTCTCTCTTATCCATCCTTCGCACCAAACAAATTAAGGATAATTCTCCATCATCATTAATTATATAATTGATTCCTCAAAATCTCTTAGCCATTTGGATGGTTGTCACGCTCTTCTTGGCTTCTCATTAAGTGGCACTTGCATTTGTTGATGCTTCAAATAAATAGTTTGTTTGTCTCTTTGTTTGCTGTGGCAATTACATCTTGAGGAGCCTCATCTTCAAGTTCAATTAGGAGAGGATTTTTTTTGGGAGTACTACTTGCCGCACTGTTTCGTCCTGGTGCCATATGCCTTCTTTGTCAAAGATGATACTTCTGTTCATGATCATTTTGTTTGTAGTGGCGTTGTTCAACTTGTATCCACGGCTAACTTTGTAGCCAATAAATACAACCTTCCCTCCTTTGTCATCCAGCTTTTTCCTTCACTAGAAACATAGACATAGGCAATCAAGCAAAATACTTTGAAATGCTTTATATACTTGACCTGAATCCACTTCAAGCCTCTTCCGACGTGATATTTTATACACTCTTCATAGGAGATATATTCAACAAATAGACGATACATGAGATAGCTTTAGGAAAAAAATTATTTGGCATACCTTTGGCCTTTAGCATGCTCCTAGTCTTGTCGATGACGGTCCTTTCTTTCTCTTTACAACTCCACTATGGTATAGCATGTGAGGAATAATGACTACATGCTCAATTTCTTGATTTGTGCGAAAGTCCTAAAATTCTTCAGAAGTATATCCACCCCACCACTAATTCTTATAACCCTAAGAAAATAGTCACTTTGCTTTTCAATTAGTGCCTTCAAGTTCTTGAAATTATCAAAAATTTTAGACATTCTCTTCAAAGAAATAAACTCATATTTTTTGACTAAAATCATCTATGAAAGTGAGATGATTCTGATTTGTCCTAATGGATGGACTAGTTCTAGTGATTTTGAGGCACACTAAGCATTTTCTCCTTAGAATGGTCTTCTATGTTGCTCTCCAAAAATACATCTCACAAAATTATTCATGATGATCGACCATATTCTTTTGAGCAAGCAAATTTAGACTCCGAAAATTAAAATGACCAATATAAGATGCCACAACCATGACTCATCCTTTACAATAGTACTCAAGCAATGATAAACATCACTTTAATTTTTACAAGAAACATATGATTCTTTGACAATGGAGCCTTTAGAATGAAATTACCTCTATCATCAAAAATGGAAATGTGCTTATTGTCCAACCACATATCATATCCCATTTCAATAAGTTATCTAGATGAAGTAAATTACTCTTCATGGCAAGAACAAAAAAAAAAAAACACATCAGAAATATATGCATGATTACCATTTTTCAGTTGAATTAGTGTCCTCTCTTTATCTATTACTAGGACCATACTGTCATATGCACATCTGACTATAGTTCACACCAATTCATGCAAATCATGAAAAACTTCTTGTTTCTGATCAAATAGTTGGTGCAACCAACATCAAGAAATCAAGTGTCTTTGCTTGCATCTTCCTCCTTTTGGAAAAACCATGAGGAGAGCGTGACATTCTGGATCATCTACTTTTTGTATTATGATGCAAATGTCATAGGCAATAAATATCTTGACTTGATGGATCCGATCCGAAAAGGTCAAAAATCAGATTGATTGTATCTGATCCTGTCGATTTTGACCCTATCATGCTAGAATGAGCGTAACTCTCTCATCCGACATCAGAATTACTTATAAGATCCTAATTCAAAAAATTCTTTCCGTGCCCTGCAAGCCTGACCACTTCACTGTCACATCCAATTTTAGAGCTAGATTCTATTATTTGACAGATCAATTAGAGCCCGAAAGAATCCTAGACGAACTGGAAGTCTTAATCCTTATCTTAATCTTTTTCTTATTTTATTTCAAATTCCTTTGACATTTAGGTTAGGACTTTTTTTCTACAAATATGGCCTTTTGGCTAACGTTGTAGTCAGTTTATTTTCTTTCTTATTGAATCAAAACTTCAAAAGAGAGTTTCTTCTTTCTTTTACTATTCTTTTTGTTTCGTGCATCTTTTTTCTCTCTTTTCTATCAAAATATGGCCTAGGCTACATCAGTTGGTATCAAAGCCCAACCAATATTTGAGTGGAGTTCTTTCCTATAGTCGAGATGGTGGACAGTGCTGGTGGCTGCAAGCGAAACCAAACCACAACCTAGGCGATGGTGACATCTGACCTTGCCGTCTTTATAGAATTGGTAAAAGGAGTGACATAATGACCAAGCTGCAGCAACATACAAGTTAATTACTATGGATATGTGAAAGAAAAAATAGAAATAAGGAAACTCACCCGGATGACTAAATCAATGGCATCTCTCTACTGGATGCCTAAACTCTGGCCTTCTAGCCTTTCGATATCCGCTGGAAGAAGTATCACTACTACAAAATAGGATTACAGCAGCAGTTGAAAACCACTACCGTAGTTCAAAAAATTACTGCCAAAGCTTACGGCAGTGGTTAGATAATTGTTGCCACTGTGGTCATCACCGTAGGCCTATGATAGTGATTTTTTAAGATATGACAGCAGTTATGTCAACCACTACCATGGAAAGGTATGGCAGTGGTTTTGCAACTGCTGCTATAGCAACAGTTGTCATAGAGGCTATGGTAGTGGTTGTCCAATCGCCGTAGTATAGGTACAGCAGTGATTCTCCAACCGCTGCCGCTGCAGTTATACCAACCACTGCCATAGACTCTACGGCAGCAGTTGCCAAACTGCTGCCATAGTCTTTTACCGATCAAAATGGCCAGTAGGCAACAGACAATGATCGGTCAGCGAGAGGTGGTGGCGGATAGGGGCCTAGCCTACTGGGGCGGTGGTGATGGTGGCTGCAGGGGTGGGCCCATCGGCGTGGCAACAATTGCAGTCGGTGGGCGGCAGCGGCGGCCGTCGACAGGCGAGCCCATCAAGGTGGCGGTAACGGGCACCGACAGTGGTGGCGGGGCTCAGGTAGAGAGAGATTGCGAAATGCTCCAGCCCGTGCTGTAGCTGGTTGAAAACCTAAGTCATTATATACGGATCATTCATTTCTTCCACAACCGATGTGGGACTATCATAATCAACCATAGGTTGGATCTATCACAGTGGTTATGGATAACCGCTGCTACAAATAGCCTATGGGAGCGGTTATCGGTAATCATTGTTGTTATCTAATCTATGACAGCGGTTGGTGATAACCACTGCCATAGGTAGAGATATGGTAGTGGTTATATCTAACCACTATCATAAGTAAGATATGGCAGCGATTAGTAAACCGCTGCTATAGACCTATACTAGTGGTTATTACGCAACCGCTGCTATAGGGTAGAATATAATTTTTTTTTTTTGAATATGGTATAATTTTAGAATTTAAAGTCTATCTTCACCGTTCATTATCTAAATAATTCTCGTTAAAGTATCATCACAAAACACCACCTCGATCCGATAGCCCTAGATATGTCGATCATTAAAATTTAATTTCGACGGTCATGAACGGTCGCATGATGTTTGAAAGATAGAGACTACCGATAGATCCAAAAATTTACAATGATGATCTTAGTGATATTTATATTATACTATCAAAATTTTACTTTAATCAGACATCATTATTATGGTCAATTTAGCACAGAATGATTTGAACCGTTAAATAAAAAATGAGTGATAAAAAGATTAAACGATATTTGATTATAAGATGATTTTTTAGATAAATGATCTTTGCTACTATTTTGATTGTTTGTATAGTGACAATTGTAAAATTCAAACCACACGTATATAAGCGATCTAAAACTATATGTCACTTGCTACTCATTCTTAAATTTCTTAAGTAATTATACTTATACTTTTGTAAAATATGCTCAAGTGAATTCCAATATATATGCATAATTTGAATTTTTTGATCACCACCATATGAATGATTAAAGTACTAACAAAGATCATTTATCCAAAAAATTACCTCAATCGGACGTCGATTGGCCTTGTGATCACTCATTTTTTATTTAACGATCAAAATCATCTCATACTAAATTGACCATACTAATGATGTCTAAATGAAGTAAAATTTTGATAGTATGCTATAAATATCATCGAGATCATCATCATAAATTTTTGGATCCATCGGTACTCTCTATCTATCATATCGACATGCGATCGTTCGTGACCATCGAAATCAAATTTTAATGATCGACAAAGCTAGAGTTATCGAATCAAGGTGATCTTTTATGAGGATACTCTAATGATAATTATTTTGATAATTAATGGTGAAGATGTGCTTCAATTTGATTTTACTATTACAGGTTCACGTAATCATCCAAAATTATTTATAAGTATTGATTAAATTTCTTTAAAATTTTAATTTAAGAGATAAAATGATATTTTTTTCATAAAATTATCATTTTAGCTATGTAGATCTTGAAAAGTTATATGAAATTAAAAAAAAATTACTAAAATTCGATCTCTGGATCAAAAATTATGGAATAATAAAATTTTTACCTACGACAGTGGTTATAGTAACCACTGTGGTAGGTCCGACATACTACAGCGATTATAGTAACCACTGTGGTAAGTCCGACCTACTATAGTGGTTACAAATAACCCCTACCATAGGTCCGACCTACGGTGGTGGTTATTCATAACCGCTGTGGTAGGTATAACCTACGGCAGTGTTTACAGTAACCACTACTGTAGATCCGACCTATGACAGTGGTTATTTGTAACCGCTACAGTAGGCATAACCTACGGCAGTAGTTACAATAATCACTACTGTAGGTCCGACCTACGGTGGTGGTTATCCGTAACCGCTGCTGTAGGTTATGCCTACCGTAGCGGTTACGTATAACTGCTGCAGTAGGTCCGACTTATAGCAGTGATTATCATAACCATTATGATAGATCAGACCTATGGTAGTGATTATCATAACCACTACCATAGGTCGGACCTACTGCAGTGGTTACAAATAACCGCTGCCATAGGTTCTATGGCAGCTGTTTTAAAAACCACTGCCATATAAGCACTGCCATAGCCCCTTTTTGTAGTAGTGTATGCTATGAAGTAAGTCGCGAGCTATCCGATGGTCTTCCAAAGTGGAGCTGGATGAAGAGATCGAAGAGGTCTTCAGTGCTCGATGGGGGGGGGACTAGTGTCGAGCTGACTTTCTTGGCCCAGGGAGGAGCTGGAGCATGGGGGTTAGGTGCTGAAGTCGGGATCGAAGGACTAGCCCCCGATGCTCGGCTTTGAACTGGAGAAGCCAGCACTACCTCGGTTGGGGGAGTAGCACCCTCCTTGACAGGCTGCTTTATTTGGGCAGTGGGAGCTTGACATTGTTTCTTCTACCCAACTATTCTAGAAGTTGAACCCAAGGCCTTCCTCTTCTTCAAGTTTAACTTCTTCAACTCCTCAAGCTCTTCGGGCCTCATCTCTACACCAAGCTAAAGCAAGTTCAAAAAAAAAGGAGGGAGTAAACAAAGAGAGAGAAATGGGTCAGCAAATCCGATGCTTACCTTAGAGATTGGCAGGATTGAGACCAATATTGAAGAGAGAGTCTAATCGGATAGTAACTCCAACAGTGGTGGAATCTTGTACTCGTGCAATGCATTGAAGCGATGAGTGTTCGCATCCTCCAATGCAGGAGCTTGGAGGGTGGACTCCCTAGTCAGCCCCAATGAGCAAACCCCCAGTCCACTATCACAGAACAAGATACATAGAGAAAGCGCTTCTTCCAACCATAAACAAAGGAGGGAGCACCTTCGCTCAAGAGAGAAATCTCCTTTTGAGGGGAGACATACCACCAATCATTAGCATAAGGATGACTCTTGAAGGTAAAAAAGGATTGAAAAAGAGGAATGGATAGTTGAATCTCAGCTAAGAAGTAAATGGCCAACAAAAATCGATGATGAAACACCAAAAGTTTGGGAGATCAAACTCAAAGCCATATCAAAAAACTGAAAGAGATTGACAATGAAAGAATGAAGAGGAAGTCTAAGACCAGCCCTGAACAACTCTTCATACAAAGCAAGTCGACCAGGGGGAGGGTTGCAAACTCAACTGCTCAGATTTGAGAGTTCCAACTCGTATTCAGAGGGAATCTCGAATTGGGTCCAGAGTAGGCTAAGGTCGTCCAGATCCAACGTCAAGTGGTACTGGTCGGGCATGAAATCCTCAATCCCATGCCTAGAATCTGGCTCCCTAGGGTCACCTCCCGAAGAAGGATGAGGGGAACAGTCCCCCACTGATCTTCTAGATTTACCCATCCTAAGATTAGAAGATGACAACCCGAAAAAAGAAAAAGAAGAAAGAATGGGGGAACCAACGAGTACACTGCTAAAAGGAAGGAGGAATCAATTGGAAGATGATTAGGGAGGAACTCTAAAAGACCAACCTACTAAGCCAAGAGTCACTCTATGAAAGGATGGCCAGAGGTCACTAATGGCACTTTGAACCTTTTCAGAGGGGCACTGCCATCACAGGGAAGAGGAAGACGAGGAGGGAAGCAATAAGGAGAAAGAACAGAATGAAAATGGTGCCCTTATTTATAAAAGCTATGGACAACCCTGATCCCACATTGATTCATCTAAAATCACTAGATGGGTGCTACATGGCGCAGCCGAATGGATTGAAATCATATTCTCATGAGGTGCATTTATGAGAACGTCTCTAAAGGCACATGTGACACCTCGAATCTGGGCAAATCTTTAATAATTATCATCTAGCGTATCTTCGCAAATCCCACCAAGTCTCTGACGTGATGGTTCAATCTATCCAAAAGTTGCAGTTGCATGATTTTGCCCAAAAGAAAAATGAGACACGTATCTTCAACAGACTTGATCTGATCATACTCCTTACACCCGACCCTATTTTGGTTTGAACTAGGGAGTAGCGAGGCATATGTTATGGAAAGAAAATTTGGTACCCAAACCAAAGACACTGGCAAACCTTGGTCACGACCGACTCAAGGGTCAGTCTCAGACCTGTGTATTGGTCGCCGACCTGCAATTGGCCATCGATCCTTACCATCAACTTCCTCCTAGCATCGGACATCGATCCAAGCTTCAGATATTGATCCTTACTCGATAGCTGACCCATGCATATGCTGTCGACCCCTGTCTCCAATAGTGCATGTGGCATGCCACCGATCCACACTCCCTCTAACTCATGCTTTGACCACCATATTGGGAAAGGTTGATGAGAGACACCCATGCACTTCCTTCAAATCATGCAACCACTAGAAGAAGCTGGCCCAGGGGCCGGATAAGGCAACCACAACTGCCTAATCTTAAAAAATCAAATTAGGAATCTCGAAATGATGCATCTGAAGGAGCCAAGATAGCTTCCAACCCTTCCCTTTTATTGCTCCCACCTCAACTTATAAATAGAGATAATCAGAGGACCTCCAAAGTAGTTAATTTTCTCCTCTCGTGCACTCCTTTCCGTTGATTCTATCAATTCCTGACTTGAGCATCGGAGAATTTCTGCTAGAGCCAACCCTGTTTAGAAACTTATTTTGCAAATCTGATCACCATCTCCTTGCTGATCACCTCCTCAATCCAGCCAATTTCATCCAAGCCGAGAATCTGCAGCAACCTTTAATAATATCTTAAGCATTGGTATCAAAGTCTACACATAAAATAACTACTATCCACATAAGAGGCATAAAGGTAGAATCATCATTGTCAAGATTAATTATTGTCCTATATTTCATAAATAATCGACCACAAGTTCATAATCATCCAATATACTAAGTTTCAGCTACAAAATCTCCCAAGCCTGCTATGCAAATCCCCAAGCCTGGATCCTCCATCATTCTTTCTCTATAGAAGAAAAATAAAATAAAAAGGTATGAGCTACATTAGCTTAGTAAGTAGAACCTATACTTTCTTACCGGATCAAGTATAAGTTTTTTATGATAATATAATATTTAAAAAATAATAAATAATATAAAATAATATATTTCATAGAGCATATAATATAACAAGTCATAAACCAATCATGCATGCATAAATCATGAACATTTCGTAAATATGAATCGTAAATCATTCTTGTCAGATATTCATGTTATGCTTCAAATTATTACTCATAGATATTTATACTATGATCATTTTATACCTATGATAGGACCATCATTGTAATCGATAAGTTTCAGAATTTATATTCATTACCAACTTTATACTCATTGGTAGAGGGCCATTTATTGATTGACCTTACTTTCATAAGGCTATCATAGCTATCTAAGAGCTTTTAAAATTTTATATCTTTTTCTTAAAATATACGTATACATAAGTGAGAAGACAATAAAATTCATACTTTATAAATATGCTATTTTTATAAAACATATTCATGAAATCAATAGTCATAATAAAGCATACCTTTTCATATCACATATGCTGATTTTTATTTTATAAAAATATGATTTCATCAACAAAAGATCATATGCATGAAAAATATAAAAATTTAAAAATAAATAAAGAGTATAAGATTCACTTATCTCATTCATCCTAGATCTTCAAACTTCATCAAAAGAATCAAATAATCCTATTTAAAATATTAAATCATAATCAATTTTTTTAATTAATTAAATAATAATTGAAGAAAGATGGTTAATCAGGTGATCGATTTAATAGACCATCTAGACACCAAATTGATTCGAGATCATCTTGTCAGAGTCAACACAAATCCCTAGTACAAGAAGATGGGACTCTAACCTAAGGTACATATCTTTTTAGATTAAGAAAGTAGAGAGAGAAAGTGAAGAGAGAATCTTTATATCCTTTAAAAGAGAAAATCATGATGAAGATCATCAGAGGTCATGTCAGGGTATCTCAATAGGGATTAATGGTGACTAGATTCTATGAGTTCCTAGCAAGAGTCAGATTGGGATTGACATACTGCATGGTTATCAAAGCAATTTCAAACCTCTTTTCGAAAAGAATTTTTTAGGTTCATAGTAGAGGAGCACGACAATATGCACTGGGTTCTGTGGATCAGGTAGAGAGAGAAAGAGAGAGAGTAAAGAGAGACAGAAGAAAGGAGAGAGAGAAGAGAGAAAAATCATTCTCTCTCTTTTTCTTTTTTTCTCTTCTCTTCTCTTCTTCTTCATTTCTTCTTTTCTTTTCTTTTCTTCTCTTCTTGGCCGAATAGGGGAGGAAGGGGTAGTGGTTCTTAGTCGGAAGACCAACGTCGGGCTATGGCAACATGCGGCCAATAGCAACAGAGCAAGGGACGGCGGGCGGTAAGTGGTCGGCCAACAAAGATAAGGGAATACAACTTGAAAAATAGGGGATCCACCCCTTCTCTTACATTTTTTTGATCATTGGCCGATTGCTGGCGGCCAAGATCTTTGGGATTAATAGTAGAAAGGTTGGCTGTCACAACTTGAGGGTGTGGCACCATTGGCAATGACGATGGTGGTTGGAAAAAGGGAAGAAAACTTGATCAAAACAGAAAAAAATAGGACTTCACTTTTGATGGATTTTCCATTAATTCCAACAACTATCGATTGTGTGCAAAGACATAGGAAGAAGGGAAAGAAAGAGAGGAAGAAGGGAAAGAAAGAGAGAAAGAAGGGCCAGGGCTTTTTAACTTGGTTCCAATGGGTCTTCACCTTCGATTTCTGACGGGCACGATGAGGGTATCTATGGCTTCAATAGGAGCAACCAAGGGGAGAGAAAAGGAAGAAAGGCTGGTGCTCATTGTGGCTTGCTTAGGAAGGGGGAGAGGAAGATTTATAGAGGATCCTAAGGGTTTTTGGTAGCCCTTAGGAGTCCAACTCTTAGCCAAAATGGGGAAGAAGAAGACTCCCTTCATCTTAGGTTTCTTTTTTTTTTCATTCGTTGGGGAGCTGGGCTGATTGAATAAAAGGCTGGACCAGGCCATCACATTCTACCCCTCTTAAAAAAAAGTTTCATCCTCAAAACTTAGCATACTTTCATTTTTAAATAGATGAGGATACTTTATCTTCATATCATCTTTAACATACTTTAGATCAGTTTCCATCAGCTTTAGCTTCCTAATCTAAAATGAGATAATTCTTAAACAAGACATCGATGAGAATAACTTTTCTTAAGAGAAAAGATAACATATAGTGGCTTATTCAATTCTTCAAATATATAATTAAACTTGAAAGATGCAAAGAAATGAAAAGAATTATAATCAAATAGCATATGAGCATCTATAGAATTGATTGGAATAGTACCTATTACTACTTGATTACTTGCACTGGCATCTTGCTTAGTCAATGCAAATATTTGTGCATTCCTTTTTTGGTTCTAATCAGTTGGTTTGGTTGACTTTGAATTATCTTTTTTCTTACTTGGATAATTTCGTGCTAGATATCTTACTTGACTGCACTCGTAGCATGCCCCTATCTTCTTAAGATAAGGCCCAACATGATACCTACCATAATAGCTACAATTCTTTATTCCTTTCTTTTTATTAGAATTGCTCTCTAAGTTTCCATATTGGTCACTCTAAGTTTTTGTTAGTCTAGATCTCTCCTTATCCTCCCTTTTCTGTACCAATCTTTTCATCTCGAATTTCACTTTCAAAGCTCATTCTAGTACATCTTTATAATCATTGAAAAGATGAGACGATAATCGAGACTAAATCTCATATCTTAAATCTTGCTCAAATCCATTAGCTTTGCTCCTTTCAGACTCCATGAGCTGGGGGCAAAAACTACCTAATCATTGAATTTATTTGCATACTCCAATATTGTCATATCATCTTTTTACCTTAAAGCCAAAAACTCATTCTCTTTTACCAATCTCATTATTTCATGAAAATATTAATCATAAAATAACTTTTGAACTCCTTCTATGTCAACTAATATTATTATTTTTAGATGTAGCCTTTATTGCAGTCCAGCAAAATTTGGTATTTTCTTTTAGCATGGAAATAGCTAGCCTAACCTTCACATCCTCAAGATATTATAATGTTAGATGTGTGACCTAGAAAGCCAATTGTTGGCTGACATACTGTAATTTTTCAAGACATAAGTTTGTACTTGATTTATTAAAATTAAAAATTATATATAATTATTTTTATTTTAGAGTAATGTGTCCTAAAATCATCCAAGGAGTTAATGGTCAATGACACATATTCTCAAGAGTTAAAAATTTAAAACATGCATCATTATAGATTAATTTCTAAATTAGTTTCAGTCGATGATCATCACAGAAATGGTGATTGATCTGACTAGACTGGTGCACGGATCGCTTTCCTTTGAATAGATGGGTCTTGAGTCTATAATGTGGAGATACTGGAGTGAGAGTGTAGATGGTTATTAGAGAACAACAGTATTGAGCGTGACAAAGAATGAGAAGTCACATAGATGCCTACTAACCCATCAGTGACTTTTCGATGCTATAGTTGTGTGAGTGGTTCTTTGACTTACGGTGCCTCAGTTGCTCACAGTGGGATTGCTGTAGTTTGATTATACATAAATATGGTCTCTAGTCATATGGATCCTTATAGTAGATATTGACTGTAGTAGGTTCTCTGTAAGAGTAGGAGTGCTCTTATAGAGGATCTATCGGCCTTAGTAGTTGGGGAGCGATCTTATGCAACCTAAAAGACTGAGTCCATAAATCTATGGCCATAGCAGCGTGATTATAGAAAAAATTTTTTATAGAATTTATAATTAGACTCAAGCTAATTAAGTCTGGCATGTGATAGATGCTTAGGATTTGATAAGATTCTATGATCTGCATCCTATTGGGACTCTCAATATAAGAACTTGATCACACAGTAACTACATCAAGGGGTTTATTTTTTTATTCTACTAGATTGTCACTACATGCTGCTAGGCATCACTGATGGATTGTGAGAACTCACTAAGATTATTTTTAGATCAACAATCTTTATTGGGGTAAGTTAGAATTATTCCAGTCCATCGAAAGAAGTTTTGATGATACTGTGATGGAGATCACGGTATGTCTCACTATCAGATAGAATAGAACCTGAGGGATCACACATAAAAAGAGCTCATCCTGATCAATAGATCATAATCAAATTATCAATCAAATTGATAATTTGAATCAATTTGTAAGAGTTACAAATTTAAAAATTGCTAATTGTTAGCATAAGGGACTTAATTACAAATATTACAATATGATTATGTCTGATTAAATTATGGATCAAGTCCTAATTAATTTAAATCAGATTTAATTAGATTTAATTTAATTTAAGATTAATTGAATTTAATTATATAAGTAGGACTTGAATTTTAATCCTGATTAGATCAAGTTTGACAGTCTTTTCGAATTGAATTTGAATCGGACTCGAATTAGATTCGAATCGAACCTAAACTGAAATCTAATCAAATTAGGTGCCTAAGCCCATGGTTGACGGGGCTTCTCTCTCTATTTCATACAAAATTTTTGGAATAGAACTAGTGGGGTGCATGCCACCTCTGAATGAAATCGAGAACAACGCACGCCTCCTCTTCTTTTGGCATGTTCCAGGTGTGCTCACCCCTGGAAAGAGTGTGGAGGAATGAGAGGGGCACTCGCCCCCCTCTGGTTTCAACATGGAGATAATGAGAGAGCATGTGTGCTCTCTCTTTGGCATTCATAAGATGGACAAGTGGCTGCCAAGTGTTGGCGCCCCCTCTACCTTCTTATTTGGGAGAGATCACATTCCTTTAGAGACTAGTTTTCTTAGGAAGAAAATTAGATTAAATGGAAGGTGTTGTTATGTGATAACAATCGGCCATTTAATTTCAATTGATTTGAATTTGAATTCGAATCAAGGGATCTTTTTAAAGGGCAACCTTTTAGGGTCAGCGGGTGATAGAAAATGAGATTTTCTAGAGTCTTCTCCTTGTGTCAATGCCACCTTTCCTTCCTTTCTAACACATCCCAAGGCCTCATCTCCCTCTAGATAGGATCTGAGAGAGAGAGGTTAGAGAAAAAAGAAGAGAAGAAGAAGGATCTTCTTCCTCTTATTGTTGGTCTAGTTTAGATCCCATCAGATCAGCACGATGAGATCGCACTACAGTCCTATTCTTCAAGATGTTGAAGTAGGAGTCTAAATCCAAATCAAGGAGTGAGGCCTATAAGGTGCTAGCACTCTGATGGCTTTGGTGCTCCGATCAGATCATCTCTGTGTGGATACCAGTAGAGGTCGGGCGCTTGCATGGCTACGTCAGAAATTTTGGGCATCCACAGGATCCGATCCGAGTAAGACAATGGAAAGTGATTAAGGTAAGCATCTTTCTCTCTAATTCTATTTTAGATCTATTTCTGAAATTTATTCATGCATGTTAATCGATCCTTAGGTGATCCTTTGATTAGATCAAGGCATGGTTTTAATATTAATATTATTTTAATATTTATCTTCCACTGCTTACATTCATATGATGAATTTTTGCCTGCGAATCACCTAGTTTTTCTTCATGTAGTGCATCAAAATCCTTTTGTTTTGACAGCCCTTAAGAGTCCTAAGGGTTTTTGGCAGCCCTTAGGAGTCCGACTCATAATTGGAAATGGGGGAGAAGAAGACTCCCTTCATCTCAGATTTCTTCTTTTTTTTTCATTCATTAGGGAGCTAGGCTGATTGAATAAAAGGCTAGATTTGGCCATCACACAAGAAATCAAAGAAATGACTCGAGAGCCTATCAAAAACCTAAGAAAAACCAAGGGTTTCGATGGGGACTCAAGGAACATCAGAATCAAGCAACAGAGGCTGACAATAATAGTGGCAGAAGTAGAGTTGTTCTTCCTTCTCTAGCTCCAGTGAACAAGATGACAAAAGCAGCTGCATTACCCTCTCCAAGCTTTATATAAGGCCTCGAAGGGTCTAGCTTGACACAACTGTTCACAACACACAATCCAATCAATGAACACATGTTGACCTACCATTTGGTATGAAAGCATCATGGTATCACAAGCAGCAAAAATGTCCAATCATGGCACTGAATTAGTTGCCAGTCGTGATGCCACTTCGGGAAGTGGAGATACCAATATGTCTACAATAAGTTCAGTGTCCAAAAGCTTTCAACGAAAGCCTTAAAAAAGTAGCTAAGGTGACATAGCCTACCATACAACCACAAAGCTCGGCTATCACATCTAGCTCAATGGCTTAGTTTATAGATTCACGGCTATAAACCATAGCTCGGCATATAGCACCACAGTCAATCATCTAGGTCAATTCTTGTACATCCTTCACCCGAGCTCTCAAAAGCAAATCTCGAAAGTGGAGGGTAAGTGATACACCTCGAATTTGACCCATCTGATATGATACAACTGACCAATCAGAGGGTGATACGAACCAACCATGACGTCCTTCACCTCAGCTAACCAATTCCCATATGTGGTCATTCTGAAGGTGTGTGGAGATATTCAAATCTCTCTCCATTCAATGATAACTAGCCCACAAATTACAGAACAATCTCTTTAACCTTGAGATCTATATCTCATCCTATCACATCATATCTTTTGGATGTAAGAGCGGTTATATCCAACAAACTTCCATGCATATCCCAAGATGCCGATTATGATGAGTTCTATCCCTTCCCTGTATAAACCATTTTTCAGGGGCCCTCTGGATAACTCCAAAGAAGTTCAAGTTTTTTAGAAGCATTCCAAAGCCTAAATTACTTAGTCCACTCGTAAGCTCAAGAGAGTGAGCGTCAAAAGAGATCCCTATGAGAGTCTCTCATAGTTTCAAGTACAACAAAGTCTCAAAAGGATCAATCTCTCCTAAACTCATAGAGTTCTCTCTCTCTCTCATAGACTGGCTTCCTCTTCTCTCTCTCTATGCTTACTTCCACTAGAACCTCCTATATTCCTCAAAAAAAGATTGACTTAGGCATCAGAGTATCCTTCATTGGGAAACCCCGACAAATAGACTTCCTCTATTTGTGGTTTTTCGAGGTGCTATCGAAGGTTGGACCATAAATCTAGCCACTATCGATCAACTCCACTAAGGTCTCCAACGAGCTTCCTAGCTTTCTGGATCGTCACCTTCACCTCTCTATTATCAGCTCCAACTCAACAGCCTAAGCCAGATCAATCCTAAGTAACAACAAATGATAATTTAGAATTATATTTTATATTCATAAAATAAAATTATTTAATATATCACTTCTATTTGCCATATTTTTCTAATCAAAATTAATATTAATGTTGATCCTAGATTTGATTTAGATGAATATCAAATATTTGAGTATATAATTAGTACTAATGAAGTATTTAAGTATTTGAGGAGAAATTTTAGAAAGCTAGAATCTTATTTTAAACATGCTCAAGACTCCCATCTTGAAGATTCAAAGATGCAAGAGTTAAGGCCAAGCCTTGCAATTTTCAAGAAAAGAAGGCCTGGAGTCAACTCTTGGAGGAGTAGCATCAACTCTGATATAGTTTTAGCATTTGGCATAGGCCTTGAGTCGACTCAAGCAGACCTTGAGTCAACTCTGGACGTAGAGCGGCACCAATATAGATCTCGAGTTGGCTCCCACACACCTTGAATCGACTCTCTCAAAAAAGACAAAAAGGTTATTTTCTATGCACAATGCTCGAGTCGACTCCCAAACACCTCAATGAAGGATAAGATCCGATCTAAATCTAAATTTATCGGATTGTCAAGAAAAATAAATAAGTTCCAAATTAAAATTTAATTAACTAAGGTATCAGTATACCTTCATTTGTAGTGGAAGAAATTGATCCAGGTTGCAGGAAGCTGCCTCACGAGAGCTACTGGTGCGGCTCCTCTACTTCGCATGCACACCACTTTTCGAAGTAGGGGGGGAACAAAGACTACAGGAAGTCACTAATTTAGAAAGGAAGCACGGGGGAATGGAGTTTAGGATGCACAGGAAGAAGACTTTCCAAAACCCATGCATAGGAAGGATCCTCAATGCCAAACCTCACGCCCCCTTTTTATTTTTGTCGCATAAATTCAGTTCTAATGCCCCAAGCTAATAAGAATGCAATTCAAAATAATTGTAAATCAAATTTGAATTTAATTTTGAATTAGTTCTAATTCAAAATTTGAAACCCAAGGAGATAAGGGGAAGTGTCTTCTCATCCATTCACGCACACAAAGGAAAGGAGGTATGATTTTTAGCACCCCTCCTCCCTCTTGGTTGGCCAACATGGAGAGAAAAACTTAGGGATCTAGACTTAGGTGACCAAATCTAATTTGATTTCAATTTGGATTCGATTCGAATCAAATTCGAATCCGATTCGAATCAAATTTAAAAAGACTGTCAATCCTAATCTAATTAGGATTAAAATCTAAGTCCAACTTGAATAATTAAACTCAATTAGCCTTAAATCAAATCATGTCTAATTAGATTAAATCTAATTTAAATTAATTAGGACTCAAATCCATTTTCTTTATAGATCAAACACTGATCACAAGTTTGAGTCCTAACCAAAGTGGGACTCGAACTCTATCCCTTCATATTCTTGGATTCAAATTCATTTAAGTTCATCTCCAGAATTAATGCTGCAGTTAATGCCTAGTGCTAGCTGGACATAGTTAGTATTTAATCCCATATAACTCATAACTTAACTCTCAATTAAGTCTATTTGTTCAATCAAGTCATCTACTTCTAAATTGAACATATAGATCTTAGATCAAGGCCTTTTCCTTATTGCTTGGCAATGTGTGTGACTTCATAGGTTCGAACACTAAGTCAGTAATATAGAAACTAATTTTTATACTAATTGAAGTGATCATCTAGCAATGATATCCAACATTCGGATAGGTCAAATTATTGCAAAGCAACATTCAAGAACCTTGGCATATGGTTACTGTATAATTCATTCTTTTAACCCTCAATGCTTAGAATGACTTCAATTTAAACTATCAAACCCTTAATTAGTCATTCATATTATATTTCAACCTTACAAAATCTATGACTGATCACATAGATTATCCTGATCAAGATTTTACTGAATTAAAATATAATGAAGCATTATCTTCTAAAATCTGGAGTGATCAATTCCATCTTAACTCACATACAGACTTTGCAAATACTTGACTATGCCCAAAAATCTTTCATCACTATATTATAAATATAGATAGTCCAGCACCAAAGCACAATGAGTTGCTTGCAAGTCACCGTGGTGATCTCAGGTCGGAGGGATACTTATACCTATATTCTTTACGGACAGCTCTTGACAGTAGAGCACTCCACAGCTGAGTCATATTCAGTGAAAATATACTCCTATATTTCACCTGCATACCATACTAGTGTCTCCACACTCTTTGGTTATGAGGACAACCAACCCATATGGTATACAACAATCTATTCTTGATAAGCGTTATCATCCTATTAATAATGTATTATTTGATCATGAATAAAATTTGAGCACTACTCGATAAATCTTCATCACCTTTATTGATTGTTAATAGTTCTAAGGACTTTATCATAATAAGAGTTCTATAAGAATGATGCAAAATATGATGAACTACTAAATAACATTTATTAATTCATTTACAATTCATATACAAATGCACAACTGTCTACAATTAGATAATTGGCTTTAAGATATAATCCCAACAACTCCCACTTGTACTAAAGCTAATCAGATCTGTATCTAATATCCATCTTTCACTTGTGATTATCAAACTCTTTGATCTCGAGGGCTTTAGTGAAGGGGTCAGTCAGATTTTTCTTTCCATCGATCTTCTATAATTCAACATCATCTCGATCAATGATCTCTCAAACACGATGATAGTGATGTAGAATATGTTTGGTTCTCTGATGGAACTTGGATTTTTTAGCTTGAGCTATGGTACTAGTACTGTCATAATACAAAGGAATTGGATCATCAATGGAGGGAACCATCTCAAGCTCACTGATAAACTTCTTCAACCAAACTACCTTCTTGACAGCATCAGATGCCGCAATGTATTCTATTTCACATACAGAATCAACTATTATGTGTTGCTTGAAATTTTTTCAGCATATCGCTTCACCATATAAGGTAAAAATATAATCAGACATACTTTTACTGTCATCATGGTCTAACTAAAAATTAAAATCGGTATACTCCACAAGTTTTAAGTCAGTCTCTATAAATAAGCCATTGATTCTTAATATTTCTTAAATACTTGAGGATGATTTTTATAATTTTTAATGATTTTTATCTGGATCAGACTGATACCTATTCACTACCCCTAGTGAGTAGGCCACATCCAGCCTCGTACATGTCATGATGATGTGATAGATCCCACTGTCAAGGCATATGGAGGTAGTGAGTAGGCCACATCTGGCCTCATACATGTCATGGCATGTATGATAAATCTCACTGCTGAGGCATATGAGATTCTACTCATACGCTCTCTCCTGTGATGTTGTCAAATAATCCTTCTTAGAGAGAATTATTCCTTGGCCTATCGATAGATAGCCTCTTTTAAAATTTATTATGCTGAACCATTTCAGCACGGTATTAATATACGTGGATTGGGATAATCCAAGCAACCTTTTAGATCTATCTCTATAGATCTTCATTCCTAGGATGTAGGATGCTTCTCCCAAATCTTTCATGGAGAATTGTGATGATAGCTAGAGCTTCACATTTTGTAATGTAGGGATGTCATTTTCAATTAAAAGAATATCATCCACATACAGTACAAGGAATATGATTACAGAACTATTAACCCACTTGTAGATACAAGGCTCCTCTTCATTCTTAACGAAACTATACATTTTGATTGTTTTGTCAAAATGCATGTTCCAACTCCAAGAGGTTTATTTCAATCCATAAATGGATCTCTATAGCTTGCATACCTTAGATTCATTTGTGGATGTGAACCCTTCAGGTTATATCATATACATTTCTTCTTTCAACTCTTCATTAAGGAAGGTTATCTTGGCATCCATTTACCAGATCTCGAAGTCTAGATATGCTGCTATCGCAAGTATAATCTGAATAGATTTGAGTATTGTCACAGGAAAAAATATCTCAATATAGTCTATACCATAATATTGACGATATCCCTTGGCAAACAAATGGACTTTATAGGTCTCTACCTTTCCGTCTATGCCCATTTTTCTTTTAAAAATCTATTTATACTCTATGGATTTTATCTCTTTAGGTAAATCAACAAGTGTCCATATACTATTGATCTTCATAGATTTCATCTCGGATCTCATGGCTTTAAGCTATTCCTCAGAGTCAGTCTTCTGCATAGCATTCATATAGGTGATCAGATCCTCGTCGTTCTTATCTAGTTCTATAGGATCATCATCCTGAATCAAGAAACTATAGTATCTATCTGGCTGATGCGGTACTCTATCGGATCTCCTCAAAGGTACATCTATAGGAGGATTGGGATTTAATTATCTAATCAATACTAGTTCTGTTAGATCATTTGATTAAGTTAGTTTTTCTATCTCTCGAACTTCATCAAATCAAATTTCAATGGCATTAGTTTCTTCCCTAATGAACTCATTTTCCAAAAAGACTATCCTATTTCTGATGAACGCCTTTAGTTCTTCAGTAAGGTAGAAATAATACCCTCTTGATTCCTTTGGATACCCAACGAAGAAGCATTTATTGGACCTAAGTCCAAGTTTTATCTATCTTTAAATATTTTACATAAGCCGGATATCCCCAAATCCTAAGATGAGAGAGTGTCAGCCTACACTCTGTCCATATCTCATATGGTATTTTATTGATAGATTAGCTCAAAATCTTATTCAGAATATAACAAGTAGTTTCAAGTGCTTATCCCCAAAAGAAGATTGGCATATTTGCAAAATCCATCATGGATTGAATCATGTCTAACAGTGTTCGATTTCTCCTTTCAGACACCTCATTATGTTGTGGTGTCCCAAGAGGAGTCTATTATGAGAGAATCCTATTCTCTTCTAGATATGTCAAAAAATTACTGATGTGGTATTCACCTCTTCGATCTGATTGAAGAGTTTTGATACTCTTTCTACTTTGCTTTTTCACTTTATTACAAAATTATTTGAACATTTCAAAAGATTCAAACTTATGCTTCATAAGATAGATGTACTCATACCTAGATAGGTTGTCTGTGAAAGTGATGAAGTAATAATATCCATCTCTAGTACTTGTATTCATGGGTCCATTGACATCACTATGTACTAAATTTGGAACATCACCGGTCCGTTCACCCGTTTCAGTGAAGGATGACTTAGTCATCTTTTCAAAAAGATAGGATTCATAGGTCAGTAATGATTCACAATCATTAATATTGAGGATTTCCTCTTTTATTAACCAATTTATCCTGTTCTTGTTTATATGACCGAGCTGACAATGCCAAAGATAGGCATCGATGATATTATCTAATTTTTAATATTTATTTGATTTGTATATTATACTAACAGACTGTGATAAAAGATTAATATCATTTCTTAATTATCCATGCATAATTGTAATATCATTCATAATGATGTCACAAAAATTATCCTTTATTGAAAAACTAAAACCATCCTTGGCCAGAAGACCAATAGAAATTACATTCATAAGAAAAAATAGACAATAATGACAATCATCTAAAATGATAACATTTGAATTGAGAACAAGTTAAACTATTTCTTAAGCTAGAACCGGAACAGATCTTCCATCTCTAATTTTCAGAAATCGCTCATCATTCTCGAACTTTCTACTGATCTAAAGTTCCTGCAATGAATTACAAATATTAGTTAGACTTTCAGTATCTAACATCCAGGTAGTAGTATCACAAATAGAGAAATTATAAGGAGTTATCATATAAGTACCTTGACTAGCAACCATTTGCTTATTTCTCTTCTTAGGCCTATTGGGGTTAAGGGAAGCAAGATATTCAAGACAATTTCTCTTCCAGTGCCCCAACTTCTTACAAAAGAAGTATTCTACCTCACTTTGATCTGCCATGGACTTCTTGGTCTATTTGAGCTTTGAAGCTACTGCATGAGATTTTTGTACCTTCTTCTTTTTTTCTTTCTTAAAAGATCGACGTCCTGCTAAGACTTACGTACTACATTCACTGACTCCTTATGGAGTTGATTATCCTATTCAAAAGTCTACAGTAACCAAAGCAAACTATGATAGTTCACTACAGACTTGGTCATTCTATAATAACTCAAAAAAGATAGGTAGGACTTGAAAAGTGAGTTCAGGATAACATCCTTGCCTAACTATTCATGCAAGAAAAAATTAAGTTTGCTCAGGCATTTGATATGTTCGATCATGTACAATACATGATCTGTAATCGATAACTCCTGTTGCATCCGGATGTTGAAGACTGCACAAGAGGTTTTGTGCCTCTCTGCATCCTCAGGAGTGACGAAGGACTCATTCAATATTTGAACTATTTCTTCTGACTGAACATCCTCAAATTTATGACTGAATTCATCATTCATTACAGTTCTCATAATGTAACACACCGTCATATGATCATTGAGCCATTTCTGATAAGTGTCTCTAATCATCCCACATGCATTCGAAGCGGGCTCTTCAGGTGCAGGATCTGTAAGGATATATAAGATCCTCTCATGCTCTAGAATAATTTTTAATTTTTGATATCAACTATCGAAGTTGGATCTAGTAAATTTATCACTGTCCAACGATGAGTGGAGCGACAAAGTATTAGCCATTACTAAAAGAAAATAAAGATCATTTAGTATATGAATTATATAATCCTAAAGACTTGGACTTTAGTCTAAAGGTTCCTCCCACTATTTTATACGAGCTGGTAGCCTCTACCTCCAATTTTAAGAATATATATGATTCCTTAGCGGGTACTAGAATCCACACAGTCTGCATATAGGCTCGAGTGTGGCTCAACCAACCCATATGCATCTAGGGATAGGTTCTTAACTAAGTATTTCTACAAATAATTTCTAGTAAAATATTTTGCTCCAAGCATCTCCTCAGCAGGCTTGTGATGCCTCCACTGAACGGCCTGATTAGATCCAACCATTAACATGACCATACCCAGCGTATCTAACTAATGAATGATCAGATCCGAGTGTGACTTGACCAACCTGCCCATCCATCGAAAGATACATCAAGGCTGTCATATCATGGATGACAATTCCAATATTCAAATAAACACTAGGCGTGTGGCACCTCTAATGTTTATCTAGTCTATTGGACCTATTACCATCCATCTTAATGGAAGGATATGATCTAGTTGTCTCTATAACTTTGATATTTTAAGGACCTAATAATTTAGAGGGTTTATTTTTATGCATTAGAACCAAAAATTCAACCAGCAGTCAAAAAATCCTCCCACTGACTTCAACAAGTCATCAAAGAGGACAAGAGATAAATCTGATCAAGGGACACCTTAATTAGTCAGACTGACTAACCTAGATAGCATGGGTGAACTTAAATCACTAAGCGACCTAATCAAAAATAAATTGACCATATTAGCCAGGTAAGTGGAGATCGATAGGAGGGTCCTCGTTTTTTTCCTTAGACACCAACATAATTGGCCAGAAAAAAGAATTGTCGCAATTAAAAATTTTTTTCAACCACTTACTTTAGATACCAATTGGTTTATCAGTTTTGATTTGGTCCGCCTAAGAACTCGGGTTGGACCACTAAGCTAACAATCAAGTCCATTTAGTCTAATCAAAGATATGGACTTGATCAGCTATAACTATTATATTTCATCTAGAGTAATCTTGATCTAATTTAAATCAACTTTTGATTAGATTTAATCAATTGCTCAATTTAGTCCATTATGCATTTGATTTTAAACCCTAGATCTAACCTAGTCAAATGATCGGACTCGAGTTAACCCTTCACCTTAAATTTATGTTTAAACATAAATAACTGATCTTAAACTAATTTCTCTAGATCAAAATTTAACAATTAAACATGAAAAATCAGATCTAAATGAGATTTATACATCACATATATAATAACAAAATTTAGATCTAAACAAATAACATCATATGTAACAAATAATTCAGATCTTCAAACTAATTTTTAGATCTAAAAAATTTATATTAAAATAGTAATAAAATGATTCATAAATCTTTTTTATATCTAATCTAAATATATTCATAATTTTAGATTTAATTATAATGATTAAAATACTTTTAAAAACTCTTTTTCAAAACAGATCAGCATGCACTAGGTCAACCTTTTCAATGTAAGGGATAAACCTTACATCAGGACAACCTTATACCAGTTCGTACAATCTTTTAATTAATTATTTTTATTTCTATTTTGTTTGATATCAGATTTAAAATTTGTTTACATATGCATTAGGAAAAATTTTAGCATGCATATGAACATAAGTAGAAACTATTGAAATCAGAATTTTGTATCTAATCCTATTAGATCCCAACAAAACATCATAAAAAATAAATTTTAGATCTGAACTTGAATTTATACATCATATAAATCATCTATTTTAGATCTAAATATCCATACAAACCTATTCAAAAATTAGATCTGAACACAAATTAAAATCTGATTCAAAACTGGCCTGAAACTCCATAAAAATTCTATTCAAAAACAGAACCAAAAACCAGTTCCAAACATATCTAAAATTCTATTCAAAAATAGGTCCAAAAATTCTTGAAAAAAATCTATTCAAAACAAATCTGAAAATCTGTTCAAAAATAGATCTGAAATTGCTTGAAATATCTATTCAAAATAGATCTGAAAATCCTTGAAAAGTCTATTCAAAATAGATCTGAAAATCTGTTCAAAACCATATCCAAATTTTCACAGAAAAATTACAAAATCAGATCTGATTTCTATACATTAAGATCTGATCAAAATTAGATTAGGATTTTTAAGAAATCAGATTGAAATCAGATCTGATTTCATAAGAAAATCTGGTCAAAAATCTGATCTAAAATTTTGAATTTGTAAACAAAACCAGATTTTTATTTTTGTATTCAGATCTTCAATCTGGCTCTGATACCAGTTGAAGGATAAGATCTGATTTGAATCTAAATTTATTGGATTGTCAAAAAAATAAATAGTTTTCAGATTAAAATTTAATTAACTAAAGTATTAGTATACCTTCGTTTGTAGCAGAAGAAGCTGATTCGGATTGCAGGAAGCTACTTCGCGAGAGTTGCTGACACAGCTCCTCTACTTCACATGCACACCATGCTTCATAGAAAAGGAGGAATGAAGACCTCAGGGCATCATTGATTTAGAAAGGAAGCAAAGGGGGCGTGGAGTTTAGGACACATGGGAAGAAGACTTTCCAAAACCCATGCATAGAAAGGATCCTCCACACCAAACCTCACACCCCCTTTTTATTTTTGTCACACAAATTAGTTCCAACACCCCAAGCTGATAAGAACGCAATTCAAAATAATTCTAAATCAAATTTAAATTTAATTTTGAATTAGTTCTAATTCAAAATTTGAAACCCATGGAGATAAGGGGAGGCACCTTCTCATCCATTCACGTGCATGAAGGAAAGGAGATGCAATTTTCAGTGCCCCTCCTCCCTCTTGGTCAGCCAACATGGAGAGAGAAACTCAAAAATTTAGATTAGGTGATCAAATTTAATTTGGTTTCAATTTAGATTCGATTCGAATCTAATTCAAATCCGATTCAAATCAAATTCAAAAAGGCTGTCAATGCTAATCTAATTAGGGTTGAGATCCAAGTCCAACTTGAATAATTAAACCCAATTAGTCTTAAATTAAATTAAAAATTAAATTAAATCTAATTTAAATTAATTAGGACTCGAATTCATTCCCTTTACAGATCAAACACTAATCATAAGTTCGGGTCCTAACTAAATTAGGACTCGAACTCAATTCCTTCTTATCCTTGGCTTCAAATTCATTTAAGTTCATCCCCAGAATTAATCCTGCAGCTAATGCCTAGTGCTAGCTAGACATAGCCAGTATTTAATTTCGTATGATCCAGAACTTAATTCTCAATTAAATCTATTTGTTCAATCAAGTCATCTACTTTCAAATTGAACATATAGATCTTAGGTCAAGCCCTTTTTCATATTGTTTGATAATGTGTGTGACTCCATAGGTTCGAACACTAAACCAATAGTATAGAAACTAATTTCTGTACTAATTAAAGTGACCATCTAACAATGATACCTGATGTTCAAATAGATCAAATTATTGTAAAGCAATATTCAAGAACTTTGACATATGGTTACTATATAATTCATCCTTTTGACCCTCAATACTTAGGATGACTTTAGGTTAAACTGTCAAAACCTTAATCAGTCATCCATATTGTGTTTGAATTTTACAAATCCTATGACTGATCATATGGATTATTCTGATCAAGATTTTATTGAATTAAAATATAGTAAAGTATTATCTCCTAAAATCTGGAGCGGTCAATTCTATCTTGACTCATACACAGACTTTGTAAGTACTTGACTGTGCTCAATAATCTTTCATGACTATATTATAAATATAGATAGTCCAACATCAAAGCACAGTGAGTTGCTTGCAAGTCATTGTGATAATCTCAGGTCAGAGGGATACTTATATCTAGATCCTTTGCGACCAGCTCTTAACAGTAGAGTGCTCCGTAGCTAAGTCACATTCAGCAAAAATATACTCCTATATTTCATCTATATGCCATACCAGTGTCTTCACACTCCTTCGTTATGAGAACAACCAACCTATATGCCATACAACAACCTATTCTTGATACGCATTATCGTTCTATTAATAACATATCATTTGGTCGTCAATAAAATTTGAGAATTACTCGATAAATCCTCATCACATTTATCGATTGTTAATAGTTCTAAAGACTTCACTATAATAAAAGTTCTATAAGAAAGATACAAAATATGATGAACTACCAAATAATATTTATTAATTCATTTATAATTTATATACAAATGCACAACTGTCTACAGTTAAACAATTGGCTTTAGGATACAATCCCAACATTCAAGTCGACTCCTCTACAGCTAACAGCTTCAATGGCTAATTTTTCAAAAAGCTACAATTTTGCCTAGAAGCTTCCAAATGGCTATTTCCAAACTTTTAATGGCTATAAACCTATTTTTAGCGATGTTAATAAGATTTAGTAGGTGTCTAAGCCATTATTAAAGCAAAAAAATTTAAGAAAATCATAAGATCATAAGAGAAAACATCAATACACTTGGTGTTTAAGCCATTATTAAAGCAAGAGAATTTAAAAAAATCACAAGATCGCAAGAGAAAATATCAATACACTTCCAAAATTCAGTTGAGCATTAAGTAAGCAATCAAGAAGAGATTTCCAACTCTAACCTCTAATCTTCTTATGCAATCAAGTGTTCCTTAAGAAGAAGTAGAGAAGAGACAAAAGAAAGGAAAAAGAGAGAGAAGGATGTGAAGATTTTTGGCAACCCTTAGGAGTCCGACTCTTAATCGAAAATGAGGGAGAAGAATGTTGGTGAATGTAGGCGATTTCATGCATGTATTTCGAAATTTTTTCGAATAAATTATAGTAAAAGATAATTAGATTAATCATATTAATCGAATATGTATATGATCTAATCATCAAATCAACTAACTTTAGGATCTATGACATGATATGTTGCATATAAAATCTAAAAAATACTGAAGATAAAATTAGCATGCATGCACGTAAGCAGTAGTTCACATCTACTTCTAATCTGAGTTCACAACTCGATACCTTTGCATGGATCGATGATTGACGCTACTGATGAATATGGTAGAGAGGGTCCTCACTGGTTACTCATAGTCGTATATGCATCCAACCTCTATGAGAAGTTCACTCAAAATCACGATCTGATCGGTCTTCTCAGGAGTGCT
Organism: Elaeis guineensis; assembly: GCF_000442705.2. Taxonomy (NCBI): domain Eukaryota; kingdom Viridiplantae; phylum Streptophyta; class Magnoliopsida; order Arecales; family Arecaceae; genus Elaeis; species Elaeis guineensis. The sequence continues at coordinate 23,488,480 of NC_026008.2, read as the reverse complement.
AACTCGCGCAAAGACCATCTTCTCGATTGATCTAGACCCTTTTTTCAAATCTTTAAAATCTTTCTAGAGATTGAAGATGCACTTTTGGAAGAGATGAAGAGGTGAAAAAAAAATGAAGAAGAAAATAATTTTTTTCTAATTTATTCTCTCTTCCCAAATTCTTAAGACCAAAAACTTAGAATTCAGATTTTTACGCACACACCAAGAAAGAGGACTCTCCTCTCTATTTTTCATACCATGAACCATGCCCCAAGCCCCTCCATGTAAAGAACTCTTATTTTGATATCTTACACACACAAAACAAACTACAAAAGTCCCTTTTATAGGCGTGTAAGGAGGTGGGGAGAAAAGTCCTAGAGATCATGGACTATTGATGTGTTGTCACCCCTACTCATGATTTCACACTAAACCATGCCCAAAAAATATGGGACGCCCCTTTTCATATTTTTTTCTTAGTAAATTAGTTCTCCAACTGATCTTCCACAAAAAATTTACTCAAAATATCACACATATAAGGAGAACAAAATAAGTTGGCATGGAGAGGTGATTTGGATAAGAACAGATTCTCCTGATAAAGAATATTTTGAAATCTAATTTTAGAATCTTTCTTTTATCAAAAATAAATTAGATTTGGATGTAAGATAGAGAAGGAAAAGAAATCTTTGGTGTGAAAAAATATCACACAAAAACTATTTGTGCATGAGGATATATGACGTCAAAGTGGGAGGCACATGGGGAGAAGAGTCCTATTCCAATAAGGACTCTTAATTTTCTTATTTAAATCCAAACCAAATCACATCTGATTTAGCCCAAATAAAATATATAAAATCTAATCTAATTAGATTTATAAATTTTTAATTAAATTTTAATCAAATTAAAAATTAATTGAATCAAAGTCCTGATCAAATTAGGGATAATTCTTCCTTAGCGATTAGGTCATCTCATAACCTAATCAGGTCAAACCTAATTGAATCTAATTCAATTAGATTATATTTAATCTTCTTCAAATTGAGATAATTAGTAATCTAATTACTAATTAATTTTTTATTAATTTACTAATACTTAGTGAATAAATTTATTGTAACTTTTGCATAAGGTTAACCATCAATCGAATTGTCGATCAACCACATTATTAGTCAGAAACTTTTTTTGAGTGTGACCCCATAGGTTCGAATCTAATCCGGTAGCATAGGAATAACTTTTTAAATCAATCAATGTAACCATCTAGCAATGGTGACCCGACGTTCGAATAGGTCGAATGATGGCAAAGCAACATTCAAGAATCTATTGGCGTATGGTTATCGTATAATTCATCTCTTTGACCCTAATGCTCGAGAATGACCTAAGATTTAATTGTCAATCCTAGATAAGTCATCCACATTATATTTCAACCTTTTAAATCTATCACATAGATTATCCAGTCCAGATTTTGCTAAATTAAAATATATTAATACATTAACTCCTACTAATTCGGAGGGTCAATCCCATCTTGACTTATGCACTGACTTGACAAGTACTTGACTGCACCCAAAAATCTTTCGTCACTGAATTAGAAACTCAGTTAGTCTAGTATCAAAATACAGTGAGTTGCTTACAAGTCATCGTGGTGATCTCAGATTGGAGGGACACTTATACCCATATCCTTCGTGAGCTACCCTTGACAGCAAAGTGCTCCGTAGTTGGTCACGTTCAGTGATGATGTACTCCTATATCACACCTGCATGCCATACCAGTGTCTCTACACCATTTGGTTATGAGAAAAATCAATGCATATGGCACACAATGATCTACACTTGATATCGCTATCATCCTAGTAATAGCGTATCATTTGATCGTGAATCAATTTAAGGACTACGTGATAAATCCTCCTTTATCGATCAAAGTAGTCCTAAAGACTTTATCACAATATAGGAGTTTGTTAGAAGAGATAACCTTATGATAAAAAATATCAAATAACTTTTATTATTGATCAATTCATATACATTTATAATTAGCACAATCGTCAAATGATTGGCTTTAGGACATAATTTTCAACAACTCCTATTTGGACTAAAGCCAACCAGTATAGTATCATACACCCATCCTCAATTTATCATCTCAGAACTCCTAGATACCAAGGTTTTAGTAAATGTATTGGTCACGTTCTTCTTTCCATCGATCTTCTAAAGTTCGACGTCATCTTAACAGATTTTCTGAATAAGATGATAGCGATACAAAATGCCTGGTAAGCTAATGGAACTTCGATTTCTTAGCATAAGCTATGGCTCCAGTATTGTACAATACAGCAAGACCATCATCGAAGGGTGTTACTCCTAGCTTGCCAGTGAACCTATACAATCACATTGCTTCCTTACAAGCATCAAATGCTGCAATGCATTCTGCCTCGTAATTTGAATTTGGCTATATTACTCTGCTTGGAACCTTTCTAGTAGATTGCTCCATTATTTATAGTAAGGATGTATTCTAACATGTTCTTGCTATTGTTATATCCAACTAAAAATTAGAGTCATACTCTACAAGTTTTAGGTCAGATTCTCTATAACCGAACTACCGATCCTTAGTATTTCTCAAATACTTAAGGATGACCTTTCAGGGATTCTCATCCGGATCTTGCAGATATCTACTCACTATCCTAGTGAGTATACCATATCCGATCTCATATATGGTGTATATGATAGAATAAATTCTACTCATAAACACTCAATGCACATTGGACTGGGATAACCCAAGCAGTCTCTTAGATCTATCTCTATAGATTTTTGTCCCTAGGATGAGGGATGCTTTTTTCAAAGTCCTTTATGGAGGATAATAATAACAGCAAAATCTTTATTCTCTATAATACAAGAAATATCATTCCCGATTAAGAAAATTTTATTTACATACAAAATAAAAAATACACTCATAAAACTATTAATCCATTTGTATTTGTAGGATTTTTCTTTATTCTCAATGAAGCCAAGCATTTTGATAACTTATCAAAATATATGTTCCAACTCTGAAATATTTAGTATTGCCACAGGAGAAAATGTCTCGTTATGGTCAATACCATAATGTTGACAATATCCTTAGGCAACCAGATGAGCTTTGTAGGTCTCCACCTTCTCGTCTGTGCTCTCTGATCCTATTAAAGATCTACTTACACCCTATGGATTTTACTCCTTCGAGTGGATCAATGAGTGTCCATACACCGTTGACCTTCATGGACTCAATTTCGAACTTTATGGCTCCAAGCCACTAATAGGAGTCGGACCTCTGCATGGTATCCATGTAGGTGATCAGATTCTTGTTGTTCTCATCGAGTTCAACAAAATCACATCCCGAACCTAGATATCAAAGTATCTATCTGACGGATGTGGTACTCTATCGGATCTCCTTAATGGTGCCTCTACAATGAATTTTAAATTTGATCTAATCAAATCTGGTTCTATGACTTCACCAGATTGTGTCGGTTCTTCTACCTGTCGAACTGCATAAGTTCTATATTAAAAGTATCAGTACCTTCACCAAGATACTCTTTTTCTAAAAGGAATGCCGAACAACTCTTGTTCTTTAGCATGGTAGAAGTTATATCCCCTAGATTCTTTAGAATATCTTATAAAATAATATATATAGGATCGAGATTCAAGCTAATCGGTCTGTAAATACTCGACATAAACTGAACACTCTCAAATCTTAAGATAAGAAAGTATCAGCTTAAGCCTAGTTCACATCTCATATGGAGTCATTGCAACTGATTAGTTTGGAATGCAGTTTCGAACATGACAAGTAGTCTCAAGAGCATAACCCTAAAACAAAACTGACAGATTTGTAAACTCCATCATAGATCAAACTATATCTAATAAAGTCGATTTCAATAAGAGAGAATCCTATTCTCTTCTAGATATATCAAAAATTTATCAGAAAGGCATTCTCCTCCTTGATCTGATCGAAGAATTTCAATGCTCTTCTCAATTTATTTCTCTACTTTATTATAGAATTATTTAAATATTTTAAATAATTTAAATTTATAATAAATATGTTCGTAGATCCAATATATCAGTATGTATCAGATTCAGAATATTATTGGCTTGTTCATCTGTTCCAGCAAAATGTGACTTAGTCATCTTACTAAGGAGATAGGATTGACAGGTTGACAATAATTCACAATCATTGACTTTAAAAATTCTTTCCTACTGATTCTATTCTTGTTTGTATGACCGAGCCTAACAATACCAAAGGTAGATATCTATGATATTATCTACTCTAGAGTTTGTTTGATTATTGTGTACAGTACACTAACAGGCTATGACTATTCATAAATGTCATTTCTTAGCTGTCCACATGATTTTGACATCATTCACCATGATATCACAAAAATCATTGGACAATAGTGATAATCACTAAAATGATATTGTTAGAATTAAAAATAGGCTCGACGATTCTTAAAACTAGGATTGGAACATAACTTCTAACTCCAACATTCGAGAACCTCTTGCTGTTTTCAAACTTTCTACTAACCTGAAGTCGTGGCAATAATTTACATAGACTTTGGATATCCAATATCTAGATAGTAGTGTCACAGATAGAGAAATCACAAAGTATTATCATATAAATATCTTGTCCAGCAACTCTTTGCTGATTTCTCTTTCTTCGTCTGTTTGGATCAAGGGACTCTGCTAGACTAGATTAATCTTAGACTCTTTTGTCAGTTCGGGCTCATTAGCCTAAGCACGACTCTTTTACACCTTCTTTTCTTTTTTCTTTCTCAAAAAATTATTATCCTACTGAAGATACATCTTCAGAGGTGCAAAAAGAATTCCTTCAATATTTGAAGAATTTTCTCCCACTGAGCATCTTCGAATTTACAACTAAATTTGTGTTCTTTGTGCTCTCAAAAATACCACATGGTGATACGATCATTTGGCCACTTCTGATAAGTATCTTTAATCGCGTCATGTGTGTTGACATGAAAATATCAGGTGCTAGATGCATAATCACATTTAGGATCTATTCGTGCTCTAGAACTATTTGCAACTTCTGATACCAATTATCGAAGTTGGGTCCTATTAGTCACTATCAAATAGTGAATGGAGCAACAGACATCTAGCCATAACTGAAAGAAAAAACTCAAGACCTCTATATTTATGAATTGATTAAGCCTAAAGACTTGGACTTTAGTCTAAAAGTTTTCTCACTATTTTAGTCGAATTGATGGCCTCTACCTCCAATCCGAAGAATTACCCTAATTTCTTAGTGGGTACTAGAATCCACACAGACTGCACACGAGTCCGATTTTGGTCGGCTCACCCATGTACATCTATAGGTAAGTTCTTAACCAATTATTTCACCAAATAGTTTCTAGTAATTGATTTAGCCCCAGATAACTTTTCAGTTGACTTTGGTCTTCTCTGCAAGCCCTGGTTAGATCCAACCATTAACATGATCATACTTACGAATCTAACTATCAAATAATCAGATCCGACTTTGATCAGCTAACCTGACCCCTTGACGGAGAGACTCGACTAAGTCATCATATTATGAATCATAATTTCAATAGCAGATGAGCACCAGACCTTTGGACCTCCAATGATCATCATACTAATGGACCCCATTATCATTCATCATAATGGAAAGCTATGATCTAGTTATCCTCATAACTAGCTCATTTTAAGGATCTAATAATTTAGAAGATTTAATTTATGAGACAAGAGAAGAGAAGAGATCAATCAGTAAATCACAATCCTCCCACTGACTTCACCAAATTATTGAATTGGATTAAGATCATGCTGGTTAAACTGGCACCTAGATCAGTCACATTGATCAATCTTAATGGCATCGGTCAACTCGAATCACTTAACGGTCTGATCAAGATATAATTCACCAAATTGGCCAGGTAAGTGAGATTGATGGGAGAGTCTATAAAGCTTGCCTTAGACACCATCGAAATGGCTAAGTAAGTCGCTCCCAATTAAAAACCATCGGTCAGAATACCAAACTTACCTTAGACATCAATTGATTAATTAGTTTCGATTTGACCAACCTAATGATTCGGATTCAACCACTAAGCCATAATCAAGGTCCATTTGGTCTAATCAAAGATATGGACTTGACCATCTACAATTATTGTATTGGCTCTAGAGAAATTCTAATTTAATCTAATTCAATATTTTGTTAGATTTAATCAATTTCTTAAGTTAGTCCATTAACTCTTTAATTCTAATCTTAGGTCTAACCCAATTAAGAGGACCTGATTTAAGCTAACCCATACCCCTATATTTTATACAATGTCATTAGATCTTAAATCACAATTCTATATCTAATCGATCTTTCACTTAATTCTCAATTAAGTTCAGCATCAACATGGGTTAGGTTTAGATTTGAAACAATTTTAACCTTTTCATTTTGTAAATAATTTATAACAAATTTTATGCAAAAAATTTTTATTCTGAAACTGGATCGACTCAATCAACATTGAGTCGGCTATACAAGGGGACTGAGTCAACTCAGTTCAAAACTAGGTCAGCTCAGTAATTATGTGAGCACGATTCAAGGAGTTTCAGATCTGAAAATTTTTTGCATAACACTAAAATAAAATCAATCATAACACTTTTTAGATCATATCAAAAACTTTTAATGATTCAAGATTTTATTTTTTCATGATTAAAATAATTTTAATCATATAGATTAGATATTTTTTTTTTATATAACTTTGTATCACATACAACAAACCTAGAGTTTCAAGATCTAGGATTTTACAGAAAAATTAGTTCGTCCTTTTGTGTTCTTCTTCATGAGACTAATCACATGGCACCCCTACATACTATAAGAGCACCCCATCGAATGGAAAGAGATGATATTTAAATTTTTTTTGCTCCTATGATCAGATGGTCTGGTGATCAACCCAATCCAAGTACTTGCTAATCGGATCATCTAATCTAATCACATATCATATATGCATGAATTTAGATCTAATCTAAATTATATTAGATCTGATTATAATCTTAGATCATATTTAAATCAGATCATAAATATCACATGCATGACATAAAATCAGATTTTATCAAAGATCAACATAAACTAGGATAACCTTTTCATTGTAAGGGGTAAACCCTACAGTAGGATAACCTTATATCAGTTTGTGCGATCCATCATTAATTAAATTCAAATCTAAATATCACATATCAAATCTAAATAAATTAAATTTTAAATTTAATATGCACATAAATTATATCATAATGAATCTAGGCTCTGATACCACTGATGGTGAACGTAGGCGATTTTATGTATGTATTTTGAAATTTTTTTGAATAAATTATAACAGAAGATAATTAGATTAATCATATTAATCTAACATACATATGATCTAATCATCAAATCAACCTACTCTAGGATCTATGACATGATATGTTGCATATAAAATCTGAAAAATACTGAAGATAAAATCAGCATGCATGCATGTGAGCAGTAGTTCACATCTACTTCTAATCTGAGTTCAGAACTCGATATCTTTGCACAAATCGATGATCATCACTGCTGATGAATATGATAGAAAGGATCCTCGCTGGTTGCCTACAGCCACAAATGCATCCGACCTCTACGAAAAGTCCACTCGAAGTCCCAATCTGATCGATCTTTTTGGGAGTGCTAGCTCACGCAAAGGCCTTCTTCTTAGCTGATCTAGATCTTTTCTTCAAATCTCTGAAATTTTTACAGAGATTGAAGATGTACTTCTAGAGAAAATGAAGAGGTAAAAGAAAGATGGAGAAGAAAATAATTTTTTTTCTAATTTATTCTCTCTTCTCAAACCCTTAGGATCAAAAATCTAGAATTCAGATTTTTACGCACACACCAAGAGAGAGAACTATGCTCTCTATTTTTCACATCATGAACCATGCCCCAAGCCCATCCACATGAAGAACTCTTCTTTTGATATCTTACACATACAAAAGAAACCACAAAAGCCCTTTTTATAGGCATGTAAAAAGGTGGGGAGAAGAGTCTTAGAGATCATGGACTTTTGATGTGTTGTCGCCCCTACTCATGATTTCATGCCAAACCATGCCCAAAAAATATGGGATGCCCTTTCCCATATTTTTTCTTGATAAATCAATTTCCAACTGATCTCCTATAAAAAATCTCCTTATATGTGTTGTCGCACATATGAGGAGAAAAAAATAAGTTGGCGTGGAGAGGTGATTTGGGTAAGAACAGATTCTCCTGAAAAAGAATATTTTAAAATCTAATTTTAGAATCTTTCTTTTATCAAAACTAAATTAGATTTGGATGTGAGATAAAAAAGTGAAAGGACTCTTTGGTGTAAAAAAATCTCATACAAAAATTATTTGTGCGTGAGGATATATGGCATCAAAGTGAGAGGGGCATGGGGAGAAGAGTCCAATTCCAATAAGGACTCTTAATTTCTTTATTTGAATCCAAATCAAATCACATCTGGTTTAGTCCAAATAAAATATATGAAACTTAATCTAATTAGGTTCATAAATTTTTAATCAAATTTTAATCAAATTAGAAATTGATTGAACCAAAGTTCTGATCAAATTAGGGATAATTCTCCCTTAGCGATTAGGTCATCTCATAACCTAATCGGGTCAAACCTAATTAAATCTAATTCAATTAGATTTTATTTAATCTTCTTTGCTCAATCAAATTGAGATAATTAGTAATCTAATTACTAATTAATCTTTTATTAATTTAATAATACTTAGTGAATAAATTTATTATAATTTTTGCATAAGTTTAATCATCAATCAAATTGATGATTAAGTCCTTGAACGATTCTCGATCGTTGATCAGCCACATGATCAGTCAGAAATTTTTTTTGAGTGTGACCCCATAGGTTTGAACTTAAGCTAGTAGTACAGGAATAACTTTCTGAACCAATCAATGTAACTATCTAGCAATGGTGACCCGACATCTGGATAGATCGAATAAAGGTGAAGCAACATTCAAGAACCTATTGGCGTATGGTTATCGTATAATTCATCTCTTTGATCCTAATACTCAAGGATGATCTAAGATTTAACTGTCAATCCTAGATAAGTTATCCACAATATACTTTAATCTTTTTCAAATCTATTACATGGATTATCCGCATCCAGATTTTGCTAAATTGAAATACACTGATGCATATCTCCTACTAATTCGGAGGGATCAATCTCATCTTGACTTACGCACCAACTTGTTAAGTACTTATTGGACTCAAAAATCTTTTGTCACTGAATTAAAAATTTAATTAGTCCAGCACCAAAGTATAGTGAGATGCTTGCAAGTCACTATGATGATCTCAAGTCGAAGGGACACTTATACCCATACCCTTCGCGAGCTATCCTTGATAGCAAAGTGCTCCACAGTTGGTCATATTCCATGATGATGTACTCCTACATCTTATCTATATGCCATGCCAGTGTCTCCACACCATTTAGTTACGAGGAAAACCAACGCATATGACACACAACAACCTACACTTGATATCGCTATCATCCTAGTAATAGTGTATCATTTGATCGCGAATCAATTTAAGAACTACACGATAAATTCTTCTTTATCGATCAAAGTAGTCCTAAGGACTTCATCACAATATAGGAGTTCGTTAGAAGATGTAACCTTATGGTGAAAAGGGCTAAATAACTTTTATTATTAATCAATTCATATACATTTATACTTAGCATAATTGTCAAATGATTGACTTTAGGACATTTCTCAACAACTCTCACTTGGACTAAAGTCAATCAGTATAGTATCATATACTCCTCTTCGATTATCATCTCAGAACTCCTAGATACCAAGGCTTTAGTAAATGGATTGGTCAAGTTCTCCTTTCTGTCGATCTTCTAAAGTTCGACATCACCTTAACAGATTTCTTGAATATGGTGGTAGCGATGCAAAATGCTTAATAAGCTAATGAGACTTCGGCTCCTTGACATGAGCTATGGCTCTGATGCTATGCAATACAGTACGACCATCATCGGAGGGTGCCACTCCTAGCTTATCAGTGAACCTATACAATCATATAGCTTCCTTACAAACATCGAATGCTACAATGTATTCTGCCTTGCAATTTAAATTTGGCTATAAATTTTCTGCTTGAAACTTTTCCAGTAGATTGCTCCATTATTTAGGGTAATAATGTATTCCGACATGTTCTTGCTATTATTATATCCAACTAAAAATTGAAATTAAATTTCATAAGTTTTAAGTCAAATTTTTTATAATCGAGTCATCGATCTTTAGTATTTCTCAAATACTTAAGGATGACCTTCTAGTAATTCTCATCAGGATCTTGTAAGTATCCACTCACTACCCTAGTGAGTATATCATATCCGATCTCATACATAATGTACATGATAAAATAAATTTTACTCATAAATACTCTATGTATGTTGGACTGAAAAAACTCAAGCAGCCTCTTAGATGTATCTCTATAGATCTTCATCCCTAAGATGAGGGATGCTTTTTCCAAAGTCCTGTATGGAGAATAATAATAACAGTGAAACTTTTATTCTCTGTAATGTAAAAAATATCATTTTTGATTAAAAAAATTTTATTTACATACAAAACAAGAAATACACTCATAGAACTATTAACCTATTTGTATTTGTAGGATTTTTCTTCATTCTCAATGAAGCTATGCATTTTGATCACTTATCAAAATACATGTTCCAACTCTAAAATATTTAGCATTGTCACAGAAAAAAATATCTTGTTATAGTCAATATTATAATATTGACAATATCCTTAGGCAACCAGAGGAGCTTTGTAGGTCTCCACCTTCTCGTCTGCGCTCTTTGATCTTATTGAAGATTCACTTACATCCTATAGATTTTATCCTTTCGAGTGGATCAACGAGTGTCCATACACCATTAACCTTCATGGACTCAATTTCAGACTTGATGGCTCCAAGCCACTAATCAAAGTCGGACCTCTACATGGCATCTATATAGGCGATCAGATCCTTGTTATTCTTATCGAGTTCAACAGAATCACATCCCGGACCTAGATACCGAAGTATCTATCTGGCAGACACGGTATTCTAACGGATCTCCTTAATGGTGCCTCTATAATGGATTCTAGGTTTGATCTAATTAAATCTGGTTCTATGGGTTCACCATATTGTATCGGTTCTTCTACCTATCAAACTTCATAAGTTTCTCATTAAAAGTATTAGTACCTTCACCAAGGTACTTCTTTTCTAAAAAGAATACCGAATAATTTTTGTTCTTTAGCATGGTAGAAGTTATATCTCCTAGATTCTTTGGGGTTATCTTACAAAATAATATATATAGGATCAGGATCCAAGTTAATCGATCTGCAAATGCTCCATATAAAATGAACACTACCAAATCTCAAGGTAAGAAAGTATCGGCTTATGCCTAATCCATATCTCATATGGAGTCTTTGCAACTGATTAATTCAGAATCCAACTAAGAACATAACAAGAGTCTTAAGAGCATAACCCTAAAAGGAGACCGACAGACTTGCAAACCCTATTATGGATCAAACTATATCTAATAAAGTCGATTCTAATAAGAGAGAATCTTATTCTCTTCTAGATATGTCAAAAATTCACTGGAAGGATATTCTTCTTTTAGTCTGATCGAAGAGTTTCAATGCTCTTTCTACTTGTTTCTTTATCTTATTATGGAATTGTTTGAATATTTCAAATAATCTAAATTTATGATAAACATTTTGGTAGATCTAATACATCAGTATATATCAGCTTTAGAACATCATTGGCTCATTCACCTTTTTTAGCAAAAGGTGACTTGGTCATCTTACTAAGGAGATAGGATTGATAGGTTAACAATGATTCACAATCATTGGCTTTGAAAAATTTTTTCTATTGATCCTATTCTTGTTTATATGATCGAGCCTAAATTGTCAAAGATAGGAATCCATGATATTATCTACTCTAAGAAGTTTGTTTGATTGTTGTGTATAGTACACTAATAAGCTGTGTAAATATCATTTCTTAGTTGTCACATGATTTTAATATCATTCATAATGATATCATAAAATCATTAGACAATAGTGACAATCACTTAAACGATATTATTAGAATTAAAAATAGACTCGATAATTTTTAAAATCAGGATTGGAACATAACATCTAACTCCAACGTTCGGGAACCTCTTCTAGTTTTCAAACTTTCTACTAACCTGAAGTCATTGTAATAATTTACATGGACTTTCGATATCTAATACCCAGGTAGTAGTATCATAGATAGAAAAATCATAAGGTGTTATCATATAAGTACCTTGTCCAACAATCTTTTGTTGATTTTTTTTTCTTTATCTGTTCGGATTAAGGGACTCTGTCAGACTAGGTTAACCTTAAATTCTTTTGTCAGTTTGGACTCATTAGCCCAAGTATGACTCTTTTGCACCTTCTTTTTCTTTTCTTTCTTAAAGAATTATTGCCCCACTGAAGACACATCTTCAGAGGTGCAAAAAGAACTTCTTCAATATTTGAAAGATTTTCTCCCACTCAGCATCAATGAATTTACAACTAAAATCACGTTCTTTGCTGCTCTCAAAACACAATACATGCTGATACGATCAGTTGGCCACTTCTGATAAGTGCCTTTGATCGCATCATATGTGTTGGATGTAGAAACTTCAGGTGCTGGATCCATAATCATATATAAGATTCATTCATACTCTAGAATTATTTACAACTTTTGATATCATCTATCGAAATTGAGTCCTATAAATAAGTCACTGTCAAATAGTGAATGAAACAACGGACATCTAGTCATAACTGAAAGAAAAAACTCAATACCTCTATATTTATAAATTGATTAAGCCTAAAGATTTGGACTTTAGTCTAAAGGTTCTCCCACTATTTTGATCGAATTGGTAGCCTCTACCTCCAATCCAAAGAATTACCTTAATTCCTTAGTGGGTACTAGAATCCATACAGACTGCACATGAGTCCGACTTTGATCGGCTCATCCATGTACATCTATGGATAAATTCTTAACCAATTATTTTATTAAATAATTTTTAGTAATTAATTTAGCCTCAGATAACTTTTCAGTTGATTTTGATCTTCTCTGCAAGCTCTGGTTAGGTCCAACCATTAATATGATCATACTTATAAATCTAATTACCAAATAATCAGGCCCGACTTTGACTGACTAACCTGACCACTTGACAGAGAAACTCAACTAAGTCATCATATTATGAATGATAATTTCAATAGCAGATGAATTCTAGGCCTTTGGGCCTTCAATGATCATCATACTAATGGATCCATTATCATCCAATTTAATGGGAGGCTATGATCTAGTTATCTCCATAACTAGCTTATTTTAGAGACCTAATAATTTAAAAAATTTAATTTATGAGTCAAAAGAAGAGAAGACATCAACCAGTAAACCACAATCGTCTCACTGATTTCACCAAGTCATTGAATTGGATTAAGGTCATGCTGGTTGAACTGGCACCTGCATCAGTACACTGATCAATATTAATGATATGGGTCAACTCGAATCACTTAACAGTCTAATCAAGACATAATCCACCAAATTGATCAGGTAAGTGAGATCGGTGGAAGGGTCTGCTAAGCTTGCTTTAGACACCATCGAAATAGTTAAGTAAGTCACTTCCAATTAAAAATCACCGATCGAAATATCAAACTTACCTTAGACATCAATTGGTTAATTAATTTTGATTTGACCAACCTAATAATTCGGATTCAACCACTAACCCACAATCAAGGTCCATTTGGTCTAATCAAAGATATGGACTTGACCATCTACAACTATTGTATTAGAAAAATCCTGATTAATCTAATTCAATATTTGATTAGACTTAATCAATTTTTTTTACATGGTCAATTAATTCTTTGATTCTAACCTTAGGTCTAATCCAATTAAAAGAACCTGATTTGAGCTAACCCATGCTCCTATGTTCTATGCAATGTCATTAGATCTTTAATTTATAATTCTAGATCTAATTGATTCTACACTTAGTTCTCAATTAAGTTTCAGCATTAATATGGATTTAAGTTTTGATTTAAAATAATTTTAATCTTTTTATTTTGTAAATAATTTACAATAAATATTATGTAAAGATTTTTTATTTTGAAACTAGATCGATTCAATCAACATTGAGCTAGCTACACAAGAAAATTGGATCAATTCAGTTCAAAACTGGATCGACTCAGTAATTGTGTGAACACGATTCAAGAAGTTTCAGATCTGAAAATTATTGGATAACACTAAAATAAAATCAATCATAAATACCTTTTAGATCATATCTAAAATTTTTTATAATTCAAGATTTTATTTTCTTATGATTAAAATAATTTTAATCATATAGATTAGATATCTTATTTTTTATACAACTTTATATCACATACAACAAACCTAGGGTTTCAAGATCTAGGATTTTGTAGAAAAATAAATTCTTCCTTTTGTGTTCTTCTTCATGAGATCTAATCACATGGCACCCCTATACATCATAAGAGCATCCCATTGAATGAGAAGAGAAGGCCTTTAAACCCTTCTTGCTCCTATGATCGGACGGCCTGGTAATCAATCTAATCCAAGTACTTACTAATCGGATCATCTAATCTAATCACATATCATATATGCATGAATTTAGATCTAATCTAAATTACATCAGATTTGATTATAATTTTAGATCACATCTAAATCAGATCATAAACATCACATGCATGATATAAAATCAGATTTTATCAAAGATCAGCACAAACTAGGATAATCTTTTCACTATAAGGGGTAAACCTTACAGCAAAATAATCTTATATCAGTTTGTGTGATCTATTATTAATTAAATTTAGATCTAAATATCACATATCAGATCTAAATTAAATTAAATTTTAAATTTAATATGCACATAAATCATATCATAATGAACTTAGGCTCTGATACCACTGTTGGTGAATGTAGGCAATTTCATACATGTCTAAGCCATTATTAAAGCAAGAAAATTTAAGAAAATCATAAGATCATAAGAGAAAACATCAATACACTTGGTGTTTAAGCCATTATTAAAGCAAGAGAATTTAAGAAAATCATAAGATCACAAGAGAAAACATCAATATACTTCCAAAATTCAGTTGAGCATTAAGTGAGCAATCAAGAAGAAATTTTCAACTCTAACCTCCGGTCTTCTTATGCAATCAAGTGTTCCTTAAGAAGAAGTAGAGAAGAGAAGGAAAAAAAAAAAGAAAAAGAGAGAGAAGGATGTGAAGGTTTTTGGCAGCCCTTAGGAGTCCGACTCTTAATCAGAAATGAGGGAGAAGAAGACTCCCTTCATCTCAGGTTTCTTCTTTTTTTTTCATTCATTGGGGAGCTGGGCTGATTGAATAAAAGGCTAGATTGAGCCATCACACAAGAAGTCAAAGAAATGCCTCGAGAGCCTATCAAAAACCTAAAAAAAACCAAGGGTTTCAATGGGGACTCAACGAACACTAGAAATCAGGCAACAAAGGTAGACAACAATGGTGGTAGAAGTAGAGTTTTTCTTTCTTCTCTAGCTCCAGTGAACAAGATGACAAAAGTAGCTGCATTACCCTCTCCAAGCTTTATATAGGGCCTTGAAGGGTCTAGCTCGACACGACTATTCACAACACACAATCCAATCAATGGACACATGTCGACCTACCATTTGGTACTGAAGCCTCATGGGATCACAAGCAGCAAAAATTTCCAATCATTGTGCTAAATTACTCGCCGATCATGATGCCACTTCAGAAAGTGGAGATGCCAATATGTCTACAATAAATGCAGTGTCCAGAAGCTTTCAATTAAAGCTTTAAAAAAGTAGCTGAGGTGATACAACCTACCATACAACCACAAAGCTTGGCTATCACATCTAGCTCAATGGCTTGGTTTATAGCTTTGCAGTTATAAGCCATAGCTCAACATATAATACTACAATTAGTCATCTAGGTCAATTCTTGTACTTCCTTCACCCCAACTCTCAAAAGCACCTCAATCTCGAAAGTGGAGGGTAAGTGATGCACCTCAAATTTGACCCATCTGATATGGTACAACTGACCAATCGATGGGTGATATGAGCCAACCATGCTGTCCTTCACCTCGGCTAGCCAGTTCCCATATGTGGTCAGTCTGAAGGTGTGAGGAGATATTCAAATCTCTTCCTATTCGATGACAACTAGGCCACAAATGGCGGAACAACCTCTTTAACCTTAAGATCTATATCTCATCCTATCACATCATATCTTCTGAATGTGTGAGCGGTTATACCCAACAAACTCCCATGCATGTCCCAAGATGCCGATTATGGTGAGTTCTAGCCCTTCCCTATATAAACCATTTCTCAGGGGCCCTCTGGATAAGTCCAGAGAAGTTTAAGTTTTTCGGAAGCATTCCAGAGCCTAAGTTACTTAGTCCCACTCGTAAGCTCAAGAGAGTGAGTGTTAAAAAAGATCCCTATGAAAGTCTCTCATAGTTCCAAGTACAATAAAGTCTCAAAAAAGGACCAATCTCTCGTGAACTCATAGAGCTCTCTTTCTCTCATAGATTGGCTTCCCCTTCTCTCTCTCTTTGCCTACTTCCACTAGAATCTCCTCCATTCCTCAGAAAAAGACTGACTTAGGCATCAGAGTGTCCTTCATTGAAAAATCCTGACAAATAGACTTCCTTTGCTTGTGGTTTTTCGGGGTGCTATCGGAGGCTGGACCATAAATCTAGCCACTATCAACTCCACCGAGGTCTCCGACGAGCTTCCTAGCTTTCTGAATCGCCACCTTCACCTCTCCATTATCAGCTCCAACTCAACAACCTAAGCCAAATCGATTCTGAGTAACAATAAATGATAATTTAAAATTATATTTTATATTCATAAAATAAAATTATTTAATATATCACTTCTATTTGTAATATTTTTTTAATCAAAATTAATATTAATGTTGATTCTAGATTTGATTTTGATGAATACTAAAATATTTGAATATATAATTAGTACTAATGAAGTATTTAAGTGTTTGAAGAGAAATTTCAGAAAGCTAGAATCTTATTTCAAAAATGCTCAAGACTCTCCTTTTGAAGATTCAAAGAAGCAAGAGTTAAGGCCAAGCCTTGTAATTTTCAAGAAAAGAAGGCCTGGAGTCAACTCTTGGACTATTAGAATCAACTCTGACATAGTTTCAGCATTTGGTACAAGCCTTGAGTCGACTCAAGTAGATCTCGAGTTGACTCTAGCACGTAAAGTGACATTGACACAGATCTCAAGTCAACTCCCGCACATCTTGAGTCGACTCTCTCAAAAAAGATAGAAAGATTATTTTCTATGCTTAGTGCTCGAGTTGACTCTCAAAGACCTTAAGTTGACTCCTCTACAACTAATAGCTTCAACGGCTAATTTTTCAAAAAGCTGCAATTTTGTCCAAAAACTTCCAAATAGCTATTTTCAGAGTTTCAATAGCTATAAACCCATTTTTAGTGATGTTAACAAGGTTTAGTGGGTGTCTAAGTCATTATTAAAGCAAAAAAATTTAAAAAAATTACAAGATCATAAGAGAAAACATCAATACACTTGATGTCTAAGCCATTACTAAAGCAAGAAAATTAAAGAAAATCACAAGATCACAAGAGAAAATACCAATACTCTTTCAAAATTTAGTTGAGCATTAAGTGAGCAATCAAGAAGAGATTTTTAACTCCAACCTCCGATCTTGTTATGCAATCAAGTGTTTCTTAAGGGGAAAAAGAGAATATTTATTACAAAAGCTTCCAAACTCCTCAACTTGTGCATCAATGACACATCATCTGCTCTTTAAAGAGCCTGAGTTTGTGTTGAAACTTGTGAGATAGGCTTATCTAAGCCTGAAATTATATTTATACGAGCCTAAGAGTCGCTTGGGGATAAAACCGAGTTAAGATTGTGAATTCGAAAAATAATCTTATTGTAATCAGATGATTGTAGTAAAATTCTCAAGAAGGTTGTTTAGGGAGTAGACGTAGGTATTGAGCTTGATATCAAACTACTATAAAATTGATTGTTTATATATGTGCGGATTTATCTTTCATTTTCTTACCTTATTGCTTTAAATTTTTACTCATCAATTCATGGCTTCTACTGCATGCACACTTAATTCATCTAAGTAGTGCACATAATTATTGTAAGTTAAAGAAAGTTTTTAAAACCCAATTCATCCCCCCCACACCCCCTCCCTCCTCCTTCTTGGATTGTATCTCTGGGCAATAATTAACATTAAAATAATATGTTATAAGTATGAATAAAAATAATAGTTCTATAATAACAACTAATACATCTTTATAGGATTAATAATTTATAAGATTAAAAAATATATTTTAATATATTTATAATTAATATATTAATAAAGTACTTTAGTACTCAATTGTAATATATTTTATATGATTAATAAATATATTTCATAAAATATATTAGGGGTAATTTTGGTATTGCATAGTTAGTTATCTTTGACTTTTGTAAAATACCAAACAAATTACTTGAGAATATTCGAAAATCTTTATTCACTGGAATATAACATACCGAACATGATGATTTTAGATTATCAAAGATCAAACTACCTCGAGATCAAGATCATAGATGATCTAAGATCATCTTAATGATCCCATTTTGGTCATCAAATTTCATCTAAATTTAGAATATTAGAGATATTTTGGGACAAAGACATATTTTATCTATTATATGAATATTTTGTTAGAGAGATATTAAAACGATGGAAAAATTTCCACATGAAACGTGGATAATATCATTTTGAAAAAGTCAGATCCTCTCCTCAATAAATAAATAAATAAATCGACACCTTGTGAGGCGCAGAGCTGATCTTTCTAGTCAGTTTCACTTTTAAATCCTATATCCTTTGTATTTCTTCTCGGCGAACGCTGCAGGAGAGGAAGTGGGGAAGAATGCTGCTGGCCGTTCTCTTCGCCAACACCGACGGCAACATCCTCATCGAACGGTTAGCTCTGAATCTCCACCGTCCATTGCCAGAATCCTTTCCTTCTTTCTCCCTATTCGTGCCAGATCTCGAATCTCGGTTCAGTTATTAGATTATTATTATTATTACCTTTTTGGTCTCACCTGTTTGCGGATGAGTTTTTTATATGAATTTCTATCTTTCTTGTTTTCTTTTTTTTTTTTTTTTGGAAAGAAATCATTCTTGCTTTTCATAGATCCAAAATACTCTCAATCTCAGGCTTCTCATCTTGTTATGCCAATTTTTGGTCTGAGAATGAGAAAAGAACACCAAGCACTGCATAATGAATCGACGTCTGTTTATTTGGTGCTTTTTTTTTGTTTTTTTTCTTTTTATTTGTTTGATAAAGCAGAAGAACCAGGGAAATTTGTTCTCAGATGATTTTATATATATATATAGAGAGAGAGAGAGAGATTGAATGTGGTTCTTTTTCTGCGTGATTTGTAGGGAGATTAGACTATCTGTTCCAATGCCATGATACTCCTTTACTATATACAAATCATTGATCTAGTTCAAATTTTGGAGATTTGATATCCTCCATTGTCTGTGGTTTCCTCTAAAGAAGGCAGATTTGAAGAATCTTCTTAGAGATTCCCATTCTCTTTCCGATATATACTAAAATAACAGCTCACGATTATTTTTTTTCTTACAGATGCATCGAGTGAAACTATCAAAAATCGATAGCTCTTTTTGAACTTTTAGATCTGCAAATTAGCTGATTATTCCATGAAATTCATGAGGGTTGGAAGGAATCCTTTCTTTGGCATGCTACAATTTGATGATCTCATTTGGTGACTGACTAAACTTCTTGTCATCTATGCGTAATGTTTCTTATGATGCAGCTTTCATGGAGTTCCTGCTGAAGAAAGACTACATTGGCGGTCTTTCCTGGTAAAGTTAGGAGCAGAGAATCTTAGAGGAGCTAGAAGTGAAGAGCTTTTTGTTGCTTCACACAAGTATGCAAATGTCCCTTGAAGCACCAAGACTCTTCAAGTTTTATGTTACTAGACTGTGTAACAAGAATTCCTTTATTGACTTGTTGTAATCAGTTTTTTTATACGTTTATGGATCTCCACAACTAGAAACCAAAAGTTCAAATCACAATTTTAAAGGCTATCATGAGATAGGGCAAAAAAAAACAAAAAATGAAGTCAGTAGCCATATAATGTCACTCTTTACTCTTTTATATGCTGACTACATACATATGCATGTGAAAGATAAATCCAAACAACAAAAACTTGCGACCATGATCTTATTAGTATCAATCATTTCAGGGCCTTAACCACCAGAGGTTGAGAGCTTCATTTTTTGAGTACTTAATTTGGGTATCTTATACTTAAATCCCACATCTCATATTCACATTATCTTTTCACCGCTATCAGCTGGATGAGCAGAAAATTGGCCTTCTTCTGTATAATTGAAAGGAGCTAAATTTTACATCAGTATCAGAGGCTTCAACAGGCCTGAATCAGGCTTAAGAAATAGTTTATGGAAGGCATTGACACATGGGAAAGCCTCGTTATAGCCGAGACCAGGCCCTTCTGCACCAATAGATTCAAATCTAGATGTAGAGAAACCTGGAAATAGATCCATTTTCGCAGCTGGAAGATGGACGCCAATCTCTATCTCCATGGTGCTGCTTTACAAACTGATATTATACATATTTCTTACGTATGAAAGATAATGCCTTCTGAACATGCTTAAGCTTTCTTGCCTTGTACCAGTTTGGAAGTACAAGGTATGCTTATGCTTGTTTCTGATGCTTGATCTCATTTTAGTAGCTACAGCACCCAAGACAGGTGATGTACTGGATTACAGGAGAAAAAATCTAGTTGATTCAAGCTACCTCCATCATGTTTCTATGTTTGTGCCTCATTTTATTAATTTTCAATATTCTTTAACTCTTTGTTTTCAGGCTACCCTCCATTATATTTTCTAGTTCTATGCCTCATTTTTTCTTATGTTTCAATTATTTTCCTGAAATTTAACGCTTCTATATTCAGGTCTGTGTATATTATATATACCATGCTTGGGGACGTCTGCATTTATGTTGTTGGAAAGGATGAATATGATGAACTGGCTTGTGAGTCCTAATAGCTGTTTCTCCTTATTTTGTCAAATATAATGTATCCTGTTGACTTGTTTCATGATTGTTGTTTATCGGACTCAAGTGACCGAAGTGATCAATGTGATCATATCATCGGTGAAGGACGCATGTCGGAAAACTCCAACCGAGCGCCTCTTCCTCGACAAGTATGGGAAGGTTTGCTTAAGTCTGGATGAAATTGTTTGGAAGGTAGAGAAATTCTAAACAGTTTGATATTTTGGCTCCATATTAGTAACCTTTTCCCCCTTTCAACATAAAACATGTTAGTTTTCCACATCAAATATATGGGTCCACAACATGCTTTTAAGTATGTTGAGTACTGTCGATCAAAACTTGCATTCCAACTTGCACAGTAAGACTTCAGTCTTTGATTTTAAATGAATGAGATGAGAAAGAAATGATGCATTGCCACTTTTTGCTACATTTTTGTCTTATCGGTTCTCTCTCTCTCTCTCTTCTTGTTTTGAGATCAGTTTTAGGTGTTATACTGCATTCTTTCGTCTTTTGATATAGAGTTGTTTTCTCTGTGAAGGGGATGCTGGAGAATACGGACAAGAGTAGGATCCGACGTCTAATAAGGTTGAAACCTCCAACAGATTTCTGATCTTGAGGTTGCTTGCTATTCTATAGTTTGTTAGGTTCCACAATTGAAATCATGTGATTTTTTTTTTTTTCCCATTTGTGTCTTCAACTTCTATTGCTGTTTATTGCTTTTGAGTAATTGTAATGCAAGATCATGTTAAGCAAGTTTTCTGAGGTTGCAGAATAATAATATTTCTGTTTTTGCAACAACAAACTCATGGGATTTGTCCTTTTAGATACAAGTCCAATACACCATTTTCTTTCTTTCTTGCTTGCTTTTAAGTGGGGAAAGAAACTTCAAAAATTAGTTCGCCAAATGGACAAGATTGTCTCTCTTAATTTTACCGAATGGTTTAATCTGCATGTCAGACACTGGCAGGTCAACTGAACAGATGCCTCGTGTGGGAAGTGGGTTCTTTAGAGGAGCAAACAACAACTGCAGAAGCTTGTTGGTTTTGCATATACTTCACTTGTGTGAAACTGACCATTTAGGATCTTTGAAAGGGCTTATCCCGTTGCTCTATATGCCTGTTTGGATAAAAAGAACTCCAAAAACTTGGATTAGCACACCAGTAATCTTTGAAGCGGAACTTTATAATGAACTAAACTGTTTACTCGTGGTGCTGTACACTACTTGAGTGTTGCATACAAATCCACAGCCTGAAAGCTTCAAAGAACCAAAAGAGAGAGAACCATGCTAAAGTGAGAATTGTTCATATATCATGCAAAAACGATGAACAATGTCTGGAACTCTACAATAAAATAGCATTGTAGAAAGAAGGAATAGGATGTTGTTAAAGATAGTTAGGTCAATGATACTGCAAGTGAACTTACCAATTACTTTTTGGAGGGATGCACTTTTGATTACTGGCTACATTCTTCTTCTTCTTCTTCGTCTTTTTTTGATTTAAAGTAAGAGGTTATTAATGGTGTTATGAAGAAGAGTTTACATACAATGATTTATTTACAGCTATTGACCACTTTGATCTCCCCCGTGTTGTATGTACTTGTGCATTAGTTAGAGCGGTGTTCAAAGCTTTTGAACTGCTGATTTGTTTGGAGACTCCTTTGGCTTAAAGAGAGAATTTTGTAGAATCCGGTGTTCGCTCTTCCATTTTCCACTTTACCACGCTAATCTTATTTCCTTCTCTATTAACAAATTCTGGATCAACATGCTAATACTTGGCTTGAGTTTCCCATCGTATGTAGAAATCCAAATTTGTATTAAAGAGACTGCTTTATCGATTATCTGCCATAGAGAGATTACTTCGTGTTTGAAAATTCTAGTACTTTTTTCATTCCATATGCACCAGCAAGTACTGTCTATATTTTTAACCGTATATCTTTTAAATCGGTACCTTTCACTCCATATGAGTTATGGACCTAAAAAAAGCCCAATTTGGATCATTTATGGCAATGAAGATCGCCATATTTGATTCATGATGCTTGTCATAAATATAAAAAAATAGATTTAAGAGGAAAGAGATGTATATTTAGATACATGAGCCTCCACTAAAGCTTGATGTACGCAAGACAAAAGTTAGTAAATATGCAGAAAAAAGTTATATTGTTATATTATTATTTATAATATTATAGTATAAAATATTAATATTTTATTTTATTTTCTTATTATATATTATTATAATATAATATATATTATATTATATTATATTATTATATAAAATAATATAGTATACTGTATTATAAATATTAATATATAATATATTATATTATTATATTGCTATATATTATTATATTATTATATTATTATAATATATTATAGTATATTATAATATATTATACTATATTATTATAATATTATAGTATTATATAAATATATAATATAATATATTTTATTATTATATTTTATTTTATTATAATATATTATATTATATTGTTATATTATTATATTATAATACAAAATATTAATGTATTATATTATTTTATTTTTATACATTAATATAATATATTATATTATATTATTATATTATATTAATATCTTAATTAATATAATATAATATATATTATGTAATATTATTATATATAATAATATGGTATAATATATTATAAATATCATTATATTATATTATTATATTATTATAATATATTATATAAGTATTATATTATATTATATTATTATATGGTTAAGGGTATATTAGGAACGAATTAAATGGATTAGTTTTTCGATTGATGGAAAAATAATTTAGCCACCTCCTAAATGGATAAGATTTTTTTTTATTTTATGGATAAATGCTATCTATGAGAAACTAACTTATCCATCTTGAAAATCATGAAAATATGGGTAAGTTGGTTGATGAAAAAGTTGATCAACTTTTTCATGATATTTATCCATAAAAGAACTGGCCCTTAGAAAAATGCTTGTAATGACATCTCATGTTCTTGTTTTTTTGTCATTGTAAAATGAATAAATTATACAATTTTTGTAGGTACATCCATGAGAATCAGCATCGCAAAACATCCAAAAATTGCTTAAAAGACACTATCGTTGTCCTGCACAATGTAGAACATATATGACTAACCATATAAGCCACAATCCAATCAGCCACACTATTTGCAATGATTTTTCAAGCGACACACTCTATCTATATTACTAGTCTGGTAATCGAATTCCAACATGACTCAAACCTTCTACAGCTGCAACTGGCTGTGCCATCTAATAAGCGGCACCTAAAAACGTTTGGTTTACCTGTTCGTCTTTGGGGATTTTACAATCACAAACAATGCCAGCTGCCTCGCCACATTTATGTTATAATCTGTATACACACTAGAGTCCTTTTCAGAATGAGGCCCTTGAGGAGTGGTAATGTGACTGGGGGGGCAAGAAAGCTTACTATTCCCCATCATTATGTAGCTTTCCATTACAAGGTTATATATACTGCTTAAAATGGGTGATGAGATCATGATCCCAAGTGCAATTTCTTGTTCCTTGATTTTGCTGTAGTGCTTCTCATGTTAGTATGAATCGCTTCCTTGCGTTATGGCAGAGCTCGTAACATGCACCTACTGTTAAACGCGTGTGTATTAACAGCAGCAGTTTGCTCAGTGGTAATTCTATAAGAACTAATTTAGTTAATAGGCATCTTCTTTTTTGGTGTTTAGGAACCAGATCGATGGAGTCTGGCTGTACTTTATTTTGGTATTTGGCAAACTCTGGGCGGTGTTCAGCTACTGGGAGGTTTGTCTTGCTTTCAGGATTCATTAGATGGGGTATCCGTCCTCTCGAGGAAAAAAAAAAAAAACGTCGTGTGTGCATATATATATATATATATATTGATTAGATATGTGGACGGATAGAAATAGAACATGAATATGTAGTCATCAATTAGATTTTAGTGTGGAATGGGGATGAACGAGAAATGACACATATCCAGCACACAAGGTCAGTGCGTCAGGTCAAAACATGCAGCAACGGGGAAATAGTAAGGTCTAAAATTTAGCTGGAAGATACCTTGATCTCGTCAAGTCAAAACATGCAACAACGGGGGAATGGTAAGGTCTAAAATTTACGTGGAAGATACCTCATCTGGAAGAGCAAGAGTGGAGGGGGAGAGAGCGAGAAGGGGACCAAAATGTCGAAAATACTGCACCAGCCGGGAATCGAACCCGGGTCTGTACCGTGGCAGGGTACTATTCTACCACTAGACCACTGGTGCTTTTTATGAAAGTGGCTTGAAGCACCTTATTATATAGTAATTTAACTACGACACGCATTCTAGATATAACATGCATCCATTTGGAGCCTAATGCGAATAGGATATAGAATGATGATATAAAATCTATTCTTTGTTTCCCTGAAATGACGGGTACCCTTTGAACTTTTAAGTTTAGTGTTATTTCTTGTAGGTGAAGTGTAAAGCCACTTGTTAACACTTCAAATGATTTCCAATTTTTGAAATTTTGAAGTTCATGTGATCTAGCCTACCGTAAAGGATAGTTCTAATATCCCACATTTACCTCCATTTATAGGGTATGTTTAAATAAATTTGTGAACAGATTTTTTTTCTTTTTCAAGAAACATGAAAAATTTTTGCTTTATATCCAAAGCATATCTCTATACTGACCTTGAGAAGAGTGTATAGAAATCAATAAGAGAGAAATTTGTCCATCAATTTTATGATTTTAATCCTATGGATCTTTGACGAGTGATGTCAAATATATAGGCACTCATTCTTGTTTAGATATAGAAGCATATGTTTGTTCCTTCAAGCATATGGTTTATGTTTTCTTGTGATGATGGTTGGAGTCATACGGGTTGCACATGCCAACGAACTTTAACCAATCCGTTTTTTCCAGAAGTGGCCAAAACCTTCAACAACAAATAGCTGCAAGAGGGAATCTGACCGAGGAAAACATGGATAATAAATATAAAGCTCTCGTAGTGGTCATCCTTTGTTATTTTTGAAGCACGAGAGCTGTACCACTGTTCCTCTATGCTTAATCCAAAACAAATACAAAAGCAGGCCCATAGGCTGGTATATTAGCAGGCCTACAGGGGTGTTAATGCTTTTGTTGTTCTCTCTCTCTCTCTCTCTCTCTGTGTGTGTGTGTGGATCCTAATAGCTCCAATAACATGGAACACTTCAAAAGTGAAGACATACAAGCTAGAGTCTGTCTTGGAGGCTTGATTGATCTTATTGCACATATTCTTGGATATGGAAATGTGTTATTCTTGTTTTGAGGTTTGTTGGTTTACGTTTTTTAAATACAGGTTCAGGAATGTGAATGATAGAAAGATAAGGCAGCAAAGAGAAGAAAAGTGTTATAATGCTCATGTTCAAGGTACCATATTAATCAATGGTGTAATGAATTTGAGTGATTTTCTAGTCATTTTGTTTGTGAGGCCCGGCACTTAGCCTGGTCTAATAGCCCATCAAAGGCCCAAAGGCCTGTTTCCTCATTCGAAACAGGTAGGCCCCTACGATGGGGTCCTCCTCCTCCTCCAACATGGAGTTCACCGAAGGCTAGGACGTCTGTTTAAAGGCTGCAAAACCCTTTTTAGATCCGAAAACCCGTCGTTGTTTCCCCTTTTTCCGGGCTTTCCCGCCATTAGTGCTTGTTGCCAGAGGTCTTGATTGACCGCCCATATTGGCTTGTGGCCGTTGCTAGAGCCTAGCCACCGGCAAACTATCAGAAAGTGCTTTGTTTTGCCAAAATAAGAAGAAGGATAAAAAAAAAAAAAAAAAAAGGGGGAAGAAGAAGAAGAAGAAAAAAAAAAAAAAAACGTGCCACCATCTTCTCTCATCTCTCTTCTCTCTCTTCCCCACTTTTGATCTCTATTTTCTCTCTCTTGTTTTTTGCTCAAGTTTCTCTCTCAAGGTTTTAAATTCTATGGGATGAGATTGTCCTGATTTTTCTATGAAATGAAATATGCTGTCATCCTGATTGAAATGCTACGACACTAGTAGGACGGTCTTATCCTGACACATGGAATGGCATCCTGTCCCAATATCCCATGGGATATTCCGTTGGGATCTGAATTTTAGTCTCAGGATTGTCTCTCTCCACAATCTCTATAAGATTTGTTAAATCTACTGGAGCATTCTTCTCAATGACCTTGGCCGATCCTAGTGAATAAGTTTTGACCCATGACCACTTGGTAGCACACTAGCCTTCATTTTGGTCCTTATTATATGCTATTAAATTTGGACTTCATCGATCGTTATAAGCCATCTGTGCTCTAATCTAAAATTTGATCGAATGGAATTGACTTGATCGGATCAATCAAATTGTTAGACCCTACCATCCAATCAATCTTATTTTTTTTCATCCTTATCGAACATAAAACGATATTTTTAATAATATTTTAATCTGATCTATTTGAATTCTCTATAATTCCTTATTTTGTTATAAGGATTCTAAAATATTGATAATAAAGTTAATTATATATTATTGATATTGGATAGATAAAACTAACTTACCTCCTTGAAAACGGATTTTGAAGCATGAAGATGTAAGTAATCTAACACTTTAAAATATATTTTTAATATTTTTTAAAAAATTATCAATAATTTATTAAATTTATTTATAATCTTTATTTTTATTTAATAAAATAGATCAAGCTTGTATTATTTTATTTTTAAAATAAGAATATAGCATGTCCTTCATTATTTTTGTAAATATATTACTTTTGAACATATATTCTGCTTTAAAAAATAAATTTAAAAATTTCTGGACAGCATGTGTATTTATATTTAGATAAATTACAAAGGCGTCTTTTTTATTTTTTGTGATTTGTACTTTGATCCCAATATTTTAAATTTTTTGTATTAGATCTAAAATTTAAGTTTTTGAGATAGTGTGAGCCAGCCGTCCATCTCCATCAGGATCCTCACGTGACATAACTTAAGCGAAGGTAATACTAATTATGCCCTTGGCAGCCATGGGAAAAGCCTCGTAAGTCTTCCTCTCCAACCATAGCTCGAAGCTCCAACGGAGAGATCTCGCACAAACACTCGAAGTAATAGGAGGAGCGGCCCCGTTGCCGGCATCGGTGGCACCCCGCTTATCAACATCGATAGCCTCTCCGACGCCACGGGATGCAAGGTAAAGTTGTCGGCTTTCACGAAGATTGCAACTCTTTTCTTTATAACTGTCGACATTCCATAAAGAAGGTGAGAAGAAAGCCATTTGGTTCCTTCGTTAACTTGGCATGGTTTTTTTTTTTTTTTTTTTTTTTGCTCTTCAGATTCTGGGGAAAAGCCGAGTTCTTCAACCCTGTGGGAAGCGTCAAAGACCGTGTAGCCGTTAAAATCATTGAAGAGGTGACGATCCTATCTCCTTTTTCCTTGAAAATATTCTTTTTTTTTTTTCTTTCTTCTTTGCTGCCTCCCTTTTCCCTTCAAATAAAAAAAAAAAGAAAGAAAATATTCATTTTTTTTTTCTCCATGTAATTGTTTCCATATTAGAAGGAAAGCACGACTTAGCAGTGAAAAATGCAACCTTATGAACACAGCAGGCTTTCTCTTTCCCGTGGGTTGTTCTTCAATTTTTTTTTCAAATAAACCCTACGTTCTTCAACTTTTTTGTTTTTCATTACTTATAATATCAGAGAGGTGCTTCTTTTCAAAACAAAAGCAGAATTTCTATGATTATCTTTCTCCTTTCCAGTTCTGCAGAGTTGCTCTGTCCTCTTATGCATTTAGTTATAATCTTTATGAGTTGTATGATGCTCTGTGACTAAATTATTTAGTGAGGTAGATCATGTATCATGAATTAGAATCTTAAAAAATAATTCTAATGTCATTAGTTGTTGTTGCACCATGGATGTTGTTACGGACAAGGGCTCGACCCATGAGATATTGTCTGCTTCAGCCAATGGATCTCACGATTTACCGTTTAAAAGGCACCTCACGTAGGAAGGATTTTTTCTTCCTTATAAGCGCGAGTTCCTTGACTCACAATCGATGTAGGACGATTGGTGCTCTCCACATTATTAGAATAGAGCCTCCCAGTCAAAGAAGACTCCGATGTGTATAGTCCGAAGAGCCCCACAGTCAGCCGAGGCGGACCTCGACACCTACCTGAGGTGTCATTATTGTGGACAAGGGCTCAATCCATCACGTGAGATATTGTCCGCTTCGGCCTATAGGCCTCACGATTTTGTCCTTTAAAAAATACCTCACGTGGGAAAAATTTTTTCTTTTTTATAAGCGTGAGTCCCCTTGACTCATAATCGATGTGGGATTATTGGTGCCTTCCATGTTATTAGAACCACAACAGATGTCTATGCCTATGGCTTTCAAGTTTCACAGGTTAGGTTTGGGATGTGACTTTTTGTAGCTGAAGGAAGCACAGCTATAAGCCTTGCTAAGTATGTCAATGCAAATATCATGTTGTAATTCCGGATGATATTGCCATTGAGAAGGTATGTGTACCGAACATATGTTTAATATCTCATAAAGTTGTCTACCTGTATCTTTTATCCCTGGTAAATCCTGATGATTTTGCCCATTAGAGGCTGCACAGAAACACAAAGATGAATTCTTTAGGAAGAGAACCCATTCTAGGATTCCCTGCTCTCATGGTTTTTTATTGTCTGTCTTGTCATTCTTAACTTCGTGATTGTGTTCTACCCATATTCGATCATTCTTGCTTTACATTGTATCCTAGTTTTTTTTTTTTTTCTCTTCATTACCTCAGACCAGTCTCTTTTATGCTTTTTTTGAGATCTCGTAGTGTTGTCACCATTTTATCTGACTTCTACGATTGATTACTAGGGCTAAAACATTGTCCTGCCTTGGGCTACACCTTCATTTCATAATCCACCTGCTAGCACTTACATCGTCGTACCTGATGTTGCATTACTTTAGTGTTTGCATTGATGCATATCAGAGCTGCACTTACAAGCACATCGCTGCTACCCCATCCTGCTAATTGGGTGCTCCTGCTATTTCAAATAGAGACTACAATCTCAGAATTTGGCCACAGGAGTGGATGGGTTCAACTTGTCAATGAGCCATAAAATCTTTAAACTTTCATATGTGAAACTGCATTTTGTTTATGGTTGTTAGAAAAATTAGATGGGAAGGATATACCTCATGTGATGCTCACGGTCCCAAGAAAGTTGCTTGTTTTACGAATCCGGATGTGTTCCTCTTCTATCACGATCTTTGATCTCATACTGTTTCAATAGAGTCCTTCTTGTTGTTAAGGAGCGGCTATAAGAGTCCTCCAACATTCACAGTCCAAAACCCTAAGGCTTACTGGTGGTGCCTCAGAAGAATAAACACACAGATTTTTCTTTCCTTTTGATGGGATTTTCTTTTTGAGATTTTCTCCATTTTAAAGAGGATTTTTGATTCAAAATTTGAATCATATGCGGATAGGAACACATCTCATCTTTTTAGAATATACCAAGTCTTATCCTCATCTAAACTACTTTGAAAATTCAAATCTCATTTGAATTTAATTAATCCCTCTAATTATTAGAACTTATCTAAAATTTAATTAATTACATAAATTAATTAGTTGCATGCCATGTGGACGTACCATATGGTCGTATTACAACATCTTCCACTCGTACACAGGCATCAACATGCTATCTCTCATTCTCATGATTTTATTCATACAGTCATACGGGGAAATGGAACGTGCGACCATCGAGAAAGGTACCGGTGAGTAATGTTATATTAAGCCACCATCTGACTAACATAACATTCACTCAAAAAATCTCGATATACCCTAAACTATCTTAATCACACTTGATTTTGCACCTCTGATCCCTTTAGTCAAAAAAGAGCTATGCGAAATCTTCTTATACATTTGTACTCATGGTTACATTCCCAACTAATGTTCATGTAACCATCTAGGCTAAGAGCTACAAATCACTTGTATGGTATCGGATAAGTTTTCCTCGAATGCTCATGTCAATCCATAGGGACAAGGCAGCTTTCTTAATCATGTTCCATTGGACCGTATCAATCCTGATCCTTGGAGATCATGCTAAAGTAGCAACACCTAATCTCAACTTCTTGACATGGATCCAAGTCTCAAAGGGTATAAATATGGACCAAGAGTCCACTGGGCTCACACAATGATGAAGAAGGGATCCATTCAATCACTCTCATTTTTAGCAGTCGCACTATAGCACATGCAGTATGAATTGCATGCTATGGTGGAGCTCCCACTTAGGGTTTGTCACACTTCATCTTACACCATACAGAACGTAGTTAACCACAGAGATCAACTTGAATCACTTAGATTCAAATCCAGCTTTATATAAGCTTCATGGAGTATGGACACCTCCATGTTCGACTTGCAAAGTCTCATCTTAGAACTTAGCTAAGATGACATAATATTAATACAGGTATCCTTACTCGTCACCTAGACGATAAGGAGATCATCATTATTTGGTACCCGATGATCGTTTAAGTCTCATCCCTCTCGCTTTCTCAACGCTGGGGCGATTTCTTGTGTGAGAGAGACAATCTAAAAGCCCGATGACAATTTCAGATGTGTGCCTTTTAAACCTAAATAAAATTATGCGAGTCAACAAAGACTAGAAAATAAATTTCTTTTATTTCATAATCAACGTCCGATACATAATCAAATCCTCATAAGACCTAAACCCCTAACGTGCTTGTGAAAAGCATCTCTGGTTATGGGTTTAGTAAATGGATCAGTGATCATATCGACTGTGGAGACATGCCTCAACACAATCTGACCCTGTGCGATGACGTCACGAATAAAGTGGTAGCTTGTATCTATGTGCTTTGTCTTCCATGGTACTTGGGATCCTTTGCATAAGCTATGGCAGCTGTGTTATCACAATAGATTACAACAACTTCATGAAGATGCCCTATGATGTTTAAGCTCTGCAAAAATCTCCTCAACCATATTGCCTCCTGCATTGCAGCAGTACATGCAACATACTCTGACTCCATCATGCTTTTTGCTACACCATGAAATGGCTCCTCCAAGTGTAAATGCATAGCCTGAAGTGGACTTACGCTCATCTCGATCTGTAAACCCATCAACATCTGTGTAACCAGTCAACTTGAGGCTTCCACCTTGGTAACACAAAGTCATGTTGGTGGTTTCCTTCAGATACCTAAGTATCCTCTTGATCGCTGCCTAATGCATCGATCCAGGATTGCTTTGATATCTACTGACCATGCCTACTGCAAAATAAATATCGGATCGAGTACACAATGTAGCATACATCAGACTACCGACAACGCTAGTGTATGACATCCTAGCCATCCGCTTTTTCTCTTCCTCTGTCTTAGGGCATTGCTCCATGCAAGGTAGTGGCCTTTTTCAATAGGAGTGTCAATGGGTTTGCAGTCATGCATACGAAACCATTCTAAGATTTCTTTGATATATGTTTCTTGAGACAAACTCAGAAACCTCTTAGAATGATTCCTCGAGATTTTCACCCCGAGTATATAATCTACCTTACCCATGTCCTCAATCTCAAATGTGGCGGACAGCTACTTTTGAGTAGTGACTATTAACTCCTTGTCATTTTCGGCTAGGATATCATCCATGTATAATGAGAGAATGAGAAATTTTTTCTCAAATCCCTTGATATATGATGAATACTTAATTTAAATCGCTAGAGGCACTAAATATTGTAATAATCGATATTATTTTATTAAAATTTGATGTTCTCTAGTCTATTTTGCAGGTAATTGAGAGTTTGAGTTCATATGACTCAAATTAGACTCGAATTAGATCAGACTTGAGTGAACCAGGCAACCAGCTCCTATCCAGTGTGAACATGACTTAAAGATCAATGGAGAAGAATCAATATGAAGATCCAAGGGTCCTTATTCACGCTCGCACCTCTCTTTTCATGAAATTCTAGTCTCCCCACTCTATAAATAGAATCCCAAGGCCTCCATCTTCTTCAATCAAGCCAACCCTAAATTTTTTTCAAGCTTCTCTCTTTCTCTCTCCCTCTTCTCCATAAGTCTAGAGGAGGTATTAACCCTAGCACGACGTCATATTCCTCCACAGATTCTTTTTCCATATCCCATCAAATCTAGGAGAGGTCCTAATCTTAGTGCCGCTACTCTTTCTCTTCTACATACCTGCTTCCATCAATCTTTCTTTCTTGGAGTTCCTAGACCAAGTCTTCCAGCCATCCTGCCATTGTCTGTATGGACAAAGACGAAGGATTCAAGGAGATACATCCACCATCGGACGCAACAAGAAGATCAACTTGGTTTAGTTATCTTGTATCGCAATTTTATTTTTTTCTTTATGTACGCTTCTTTATTTGAATAATGAAAAGTAATTTTATTATAATTTTCATGCTTCTTTCTTAGTTTCATACAATCTATTATTCTTTTCTTTTGTATTTTCGAAACAATCAACTAAGATCTTTGCGGATACGATCCCGACTCAGCTTATTTACATAGTAGTGAGTAGGATTAATTTTAGCGTGCTACGACACGCATCAAATTTTGACGCCGTTGCTGGGAATCTTGGCGTGATTGTTTTGAAAAAAATAAAAAAAATCTATAAAATAAAAAAATTTATTTTACTATTTTTTAGATTTTTATTTCTTACTTTAGATTGCTTGACTGCCTTATATGCTTTACTGTTTTATATTTTTAGTTGATTATTTTTTTCTCTTGTACTCTTGCTTTCCATACTTTACTTTGCTGATTAGTAGTTTGCCTTTTATTGTTAGTTAATTTATTTTAATTACTTAATTATCTTTTATTTATTCTTTTTGAAAAATTTCTGCCTTATATTACTTTTTGTATATGGTAGATTTATTATTTTATATCTAGATTTCTTTATTTGCATGTATAGAAAAAATTTTTACTTTCTATAGCCTGATGATCTACTGCTTTCTATAGGTTAGAATAATTTACTGCTTTATATAATTAATGATTTCTTACTTTCTAAGTAGATTAGATTCTTTGTCTTTTATTTAGATTACGTAGTTATCTTTTATTCTTAACTGTGAGATTACTTTATTTGCATAGTGAGTAGTTACCTTATTTATTATTGTTCATTATTCCTAGTGATTTACTGCTTTCCATAACTTAGAATAATTTATTATCCGAAAAGTAGATTTAATTTATTGCTTTATTTGTAGGCTACCTACTTATCTTTTAATTTAGCATTATTTACTTTCTATTTAATTAGATTTACTAGATCTTCTGATACCTAATTAACCTAATTTAAAACTTACCTCTTATTTCTTCTTGCTTAAAGATAACATAATATAAAAAGAATACAAAGATACCACATAATACTTGACTAATATAAATAAATCAATTAAATCTTAAAAGCTACTTAGCATGTTTGGATACTTTTTCTTTTTGTATTACATATTTTCATAAAAAATCTTAAGGGCAAAATCCTAATCAACATAAGATGGAAATTTCATCATCCTTCTTTGGCCCACAAACCACCATCTTGCAATTCCATAGACCTAAACCTCTAATTTAAAATTGATTAGATGTTGACCCCTAAGGATCTTCGAGCTCAGTAGGACAAGAAACCCTAAAAGTTGGATCGAATTCAGGTTAGTCAGTTTAACTGGTGTCTAGAAAAGTGGTTCAGGAATTACCTCCCGAAGGAAGGTGGTTCATTAATTGGTTTCGTTCGCTTATCTGGCCAACGCAATTGATGTTTAAGGAAAGCAACGGGGGGACCCTCACCAACCTTACACTTACCTGGTCAATTAAGTGGGTAGCCTTTTACTTGGAGTGCTAAAAGGTGACCTTGACAGTTAGGAGCTGTCTAGATCTAGGTTAATCCTAGGATAGAGTTGATTTGATTGCATCACTTATCTGAAAAATAAAAATAATAAAAATAATTAAAAATAATCTTTGCATCTATCGTCTCTAGGTTTAGAACTCTCTTAGGGTTCTCATCTTTAGAACTTCTCTCTTTTTTCCTCTTCTCTCCTTCATCTTCTCTCCTTTTTCCTTGAAAAAAAAAATAGAAGGGGATGGTTCTAATCTAGACATAGATCTCTTGAAATCAATCAAGAACAATCCGATAAATTAGATCTGTGCTAAGCTACAGTAGAGATGATGAGCTGTCTCATAAATTAGATTGCCTACCAGCTATTAGACACACTCTCTCTCTACATCTTTTCTTTCTACACAACAAGTTGAATGCCCAACTGTGCACCAATTTTTTGAATTTAGATATGAGCAAGCTCATCAAGATCAAAGCCAAATAGCCTACGAATCAGGAAATAACCTATTCTTGAACGACTACAATCCAGGTTAGGGGGTTCAACCAAATTTTTCATGAAAACCACACCCAATGGGTACCCCGGCACACAAGGATCTACGTTTGTAGAAGCATCTTATTACGACTTGTCCTATTCACAATATCAACCTTCTCCAACTATCTATAGCCCATCATTTGAAGAAAATGTTCTGCAAGCACTAGATAGGATTGAAAGCACCAATCAGCTCCTTCACTCCTCTATGCAATCCTTAGCTGAAATAGAAATTCAAGTCGATCAATCAGTAATTACAATCAGTAGGGAAGAGAAAGAAGAGCTGCTTAGTTAGCCTGAGAGTGATCCTGAGAGATAATACCTGACTAAGAATTTTAATATCCCTGTAATTTTTTCTGAACAATCGATTATGACTCTCTGAAATGAAATGACCCTAACACAACCTTGCACAACCAAAACGATCAATACAAATAGAAACATCTAGAGAAAAACTTGAATGGTGGGACAAACTAATTCCATCATTATCCTACTTACCTATCGCCCCCTTTCCAAATGCTTTAGAATCACCCACTTCTTTTTGTGGGAAGGATAGACAAATTGATGAAATAAAATTAATTGAGACTTTTCAAGGACCATAAATGAATAAGATAATAAAAGAAGTTACACCCATAATTCACTTTCAAGATTCTTTAGATCTCTGTTTAGCTCACTTCGAGGTGGATGATTTTGATGTCGATGGATATATCATAAAAATAAATGATCTAGTCGATATGTCCTATCATAAAACCACCCTACTTTGGATTAAAAAATATGAGCCATCACCTAACCTCTCAATAGCTTTCTTATTAGAATCACCACCTGCGCTAGAACTGAAGCCACTTTCTGACTCACCTACTGACACCCTTCTAGTGATCCCTAATCAGGAAGTCCAACTTATAGGTATTCTAAAAGTACATAAAGAAGCTATTGGATGAGATATTTTTGAAATGAGGGATAATGATATTGAGATTTTTATAACTGATTTCTCCAAAATCTTTGGCATTACTTTCAAGGACTATCTCCAAAATCTTTTTGTGATGTTAAAATGATATATGGAGACAAATTTAGTGTTAATTTGGAAAATATGCCATGCTATAGATTGGGAAGAGATAATGACAAAACATATCATATCCGCAATAGAGATTAGAGTAGATCAGGTTATAATTGAAGAAACTCTTAAACTACCAACCCTAATCTTGGTTCAACAAACACAATCTCTTTTCAATCATCAAAAAAATTATGAGAATATTGTTAGTCCTTGGAATTGCATGCTTGCCCAGTACATTCTATTGGTTCGGGCTAATCGTCATAAAATACTATACAGATATTTTTCTGCCATGATGACAAGGCCTCCTGATTGGCCCTGTTCTTTTGATTCTTTGAGGGACATACCCAAGTTAGTTATAGGAGAGACTCCCTCATAGCGTCCGGCTGAAGACGTTAAACTTAACACTTTTTAGGAGGCAATTCAGTTTATGCAATATTTTTAGTTTTTTTTTAATTTTATAGGAATCTTGAAAAAAATAATTAGCCAAGTTGAATCTCTATAGTAGAGTGGATAAGTGATGCTAATAGCCAAGTTGGGGGGAGAGCCATATTCACACCAGCTGAAATCAAGAACACACCACACCCAGCAATGAAGGATCTCTCAACAATAAATGCGCACATTAAATTCAAGTGATATCCTTATTATATTTTATTATGATTCTCTTCTTCTATTGGGGACAATGAAAATTAAGTTGGGGGAGAGAATAACTAATTTAATTAAGTCCTCGAGTATGGTCAGAAATAATTAATTTTGTGTATCTGAATTTTATCTCGATTTGAAGTTAACTAGGCATCCTAATCAATGTGTGATTAACGGTCTAGATAATTTTAGAGATATTAAGGAAGAAATTATTAAGGACGCTCAATTAATGAGAGAATTTAGATCAGACTAAATTTTTTAGTGATTCTAGAACCCTCTTCCCACCATCTCAATGGGGTATGGGTGGAAAGATCGAGGTATGCAAAAATCTTTTTTTATTATAAAAAAAGATAAAATAAAAAAAGAGAGATTTTTAGCATTTCTCACTAAGTAACCGAGCCCCTTCGCCTAAGTAAGCGTTGTTGTTCGCGTCAAAAGGTGAAAATATAAAAAAAAATCTCTTGTATTGTCAGTTTTTAACTCGTAGCCTTTTTGACTCGAGTCAGTAAGCCTGAGGGATGTTTTACACCTAATGTCCTAAAGCCAACTGGTTTGGAAGTCATTGGCCTAAAGCTCGTTATAATAGTCAATTAGAAAACTTAAGGGATTAAGACATTGCACTGTATATGTAAATATTTCTACAAAGAAAAAAAAGAAAAGAAAAGAGAAAGAATAAGGGGACTAAATTGTAAGAAGACAATAAATCCTGCTCACATCAAGTTAGAGGACTTAAAGAATAGAGTGAAAAGTTGGTGAAAGAAGATCTTTAAAAATTTTTATGCCTAATACTCAACCATTAATTGGGTCGAATTGATAATCCAATGAAGTATCTCATTAATGGTCTAGCCGGATATCCACTACAGTTAAGAATGTCTAGGATAACTTTCGATTCAAGGATAATTTGGTGCACAATGCTAATATATCTATTCTACTCGAGGACGAGTAAAAGTTCAAGTTGGAAGGTATAATGAATACTTAATTTAAGTCACTAGAGATACTAAATATTGTAATAATCGATGTTATTTTATTGAAATTTGATGCTCTCTAGTCTATTTTACAGGTAATTGGAAGTTTGGGTTCATATGACTCAAATTAGGCTCAAATTAGATCAGACTTGAGTGAACCAGGCAACCAGCTCTTATTTCAGTGTGAACACGACTTAAAGATCAATGGAAAAAAATCAATATGAAGATCCAAAGGTCCTTATTCATGCTCCCACTTCTCTTTTCATGAAATCCTAGCCTTCCCACTCTATAAATAAAATTTCAAAGCCTCCATCTTCTTCAATCAAGCCAACCCTAAGTTCTCTTCAAGCTTCTCTCTTTCTCTCTCCCTCTTCTTCTTCTCCATAAATTTAGGGGAGGTACTAATCCTAGCACGACACCATATTCCTCCACAGATCTCTTTTCCACATCCCATCAAATCTAGGAGATGTCTTATTCCTAGTGTTGCTATCCTTTCTCTTCACATACCCACTTCTATCAACCTTTCTTTTTTGAAGTTCTTAGACCATGCCTTTCAGCCATCCTGTCGCTGTCTGCACGGAGGAAGATGAAGAATTCAAGGAGATACATCCACCATCAGATGCAGCAAGAAGATCAACTTGGTTTAGTTATCTTGTATCGTAATTTTATTTTTTGTCTTTATGTATGTTTCTTTATTTGATTAATGAAAAGTAATTTTATTATAATTTTCATGCTTCTTTCTTAGTTTCTTATAATCTATTATTCTTTTTTTTTATGTTTTCGAAATAATCAACTAAGATCCCTGCGGATATGATCCCGACTCATCCTATCTACATAGTAGTGAGTAGGATTAATTTTGATGTGCTACGACACGCATCAATATACATACAATGGTTTTCTTCAGTCATCATGAAATCTATTAAGGCAATAGCTCAATGGAACCGAAGATACCATTATCTGGATAATTGTTTCAAGCCATAAATGAAACATTTCAAGCGACACACCTTATGCTCTTGTCTCTTAACTTGAAACTCAATGGGTTGATTCATATAGATCTCCTTTATTTCTTCATTGAGAAATGCTGTCTTCACATCCATTTGGAATAATTTCAAATCCAAATGTGCGACAATAGCCAGGATGAGTCGAATCGATGTACATCTCACCACAAGAGAAAACGTCTCCTCGTAGTCAACACCCTCTTTTTGGGTGTAACCTTTTGCTACTATACGGGCCTTATACTTGTCAATTGACCCATCAGCCTTGCGCTTGATTTTCAAGGTCCATTTATTTCCAATGGTCTTGCGTCCAACTGTTAGGTCAACTAATTCCCACACATGGTTCTTAATCATATAGTCCAACTCATCCTCCATTACAACTAATCGCTTATTCGATGAGGATGAGCTCATTGCTTCTGCATAAGAAGAAGGCTCGTCGGTATCCACAGATATACTCAAGAAGGACTCACCCTCTATCTAAAAATGTTTGCGTGGAACATTTCTATGCTTGCTTCTTCTAATCTATGAATCCTGAGGTGTGCTCCCACTGTTCTCAACAGTCTCTGAAATTGGTTGCATTTCCACTTCCAATTCAGGAGATTGGGGCGCGTTATCTTGAGGTTCTTCTAACTCGTAGAGCTCGAGATCCCTTTTAACCTCACCAATACTAGGGTAATCATCTTTTAAAAATACAATGTCGCAAGATTCTATCTCAGTCAGTCCCCCATCAGGGTGATCACCATATATCACATAGCCTTTAGAGTGTTCAGGACACCTGATAAAGATACCCTTGTTAGCTTTAAGGCCCAACTTCGCAAACTATGGGAAGGGTTATGGACGTATCCTACAGATCCCCACGGGTGTAAGCCATTCAAAATGGGCTTTGCTCCATTCCATAACTCATATGGAGTGGAGGGGATTGATTTTGAAGAGACTCGGTTAAGGATGTATGCCGCAGTCAGAAGGGCATCCCCTCAAAAACTGATTGGGAGGTTGGCTCGAGCCATCGTCAACCTAACCATCTCCAATAGAGTACGATTTCTTCTCTCTGCAACACCATTTTGTTGCGGGGTTTCAGGTATCATTAACTGTCGGCGTATTCCCTTTGCCTCACAGAATTCTCTGAACTGATCAAAGAGGTATTCTCGGCCTTTATCCGTGCGAAGAGCCTTGATGCTCTTTTCTTTCTGATTCTCAACCTCTGCTATATAGCGTTTAAAACAATCCAAAGCTTCGGAGCGGTGAGCTAATAGAAAGACTGGTCCATAACGTAAGAAGTCATCTATAAATGTGATGAAGTAAGATGCGCCGTGTCGGGCTTTTACATTCATAGGCCCGCATATGTCTAAGTGGACAATTTCTAGAGGATGAAAAGTCCTTTTAGCCTTACTAAAAGGCTTCCTGCTGGACTTTCCAACAAGGCAGGATTCGCATGCAAGGAGATTTACCTTAGTAAGGGAGCCTAATAGCCCTTCTCTAGCTAATCTGGACATTCTTTCTTGTCTAATATATCCTAATCTAGCATGCTATTTTATGGAATCAGACATAATATCAGAGAGAGTAGATGCAAATCAAGCATGAATAATCCATCCGTCATAGAACCATGACTGTAGAAGGTCTTATTAAGAAAAATAGACAAACTATTATTCTTAAAACTAAAGAAAAATCTAGGTCCATCAATGCTAAAACTGAAAGTAGATTACATTGGATAGAAGGCGCATAAAGCACATCATGCAGGAGCAGTGTGCGACCAGTACACAAAGTAAGCTAATAGGTTTCCACACCTAGGACCTCTTCCTCTGCTCCGTTGCCCATCATAACAAAATGTCTACCCACTGTTATCTGATGGTAATCCGCAAAGCCTGCACGATTGCAGGTCACATGTTTTGTTGCTCCCGTATCTACAATCCAACCATTGAGAGAGTGACCCATAAATACATGTGCACAAACATAAGAAAAAGAAGGGTTAAGATCAGGACAAATCTTCTCGAGCTCAGGACAATTCCAAGCAAAATGTCCTTTCTTTTGACAGTTGTAGCATTTCAGCTTAGACACATCCTTCTTACCACCACGCTTGCCTCTGGCACTTGATTACCTTTTCGGCCTTTGGTCCTTGATTTTCAGCCTTGTACTTTCTTTGCTT
This sequence comes from Elaeis guineensis, assembly GCF_000442705.2. Classification (NCBI taxonomy): domain Eukaryota; kingdom Viridiplantae; phylum Streptophyta; class Magnoliopsida; order Arecales; family Arecaceae; genus Elaeis; species Elaeis guineensis. The sequence goes on along the minus strand of NC_026008.2, from coordinate 23,447,327 downwards.
TCTCTTATGATAGAAACTATTTCCATTGTGTTGTCTAGCATGTGCAACTAATACAGCGCTACGATTCGCATCTCTGCGTTTTGCCTCAAGCTCCAAATGGCGAGAAATTTCCTCAAAGGTCTTTATACCTTCATTGTGCGTGAGCACTAACTTCACTTGACCCCAGGAAGGTTCTGAAAGTGATCTGAGGATGGTCAGGACCTATTGCTCATCTGCGAGCTCATATCCAGCTGCTTTCATGTCTCTTATCATAGCAGCCATTATCCTAAGGTGCTCAGCCATGCTATGTTTTGGATCCATTACATACTGATTCAATTTCAGTGTTAAGGCACGAAGCCTTGTGGCAGATGTACAACCAAACTTGAGATGCAGCTGTTCCCACATTGCCTTGGTAGTTGGGTAGTGTTCAAATTCCCCAATAAGGCATCGTGCATGCAGCTTAGCAACATAAAGCATGCACTATAATCTTTCTTATACCAGGCATCATAGGCCTCTTGGTCACGATGATGCTGGCTCGTATTCCCAGCCACAGGTGTGATAACCCGGCCCAATTGAGGCCCAAAACCAGCTCAAAGCCCACCAAAAAAAAAAAAAAAAAAAAAAGAGGGAAAAAAAATAGAGCAGGAAGACTCCCGATCGGAGTCTTCCTCTTCTCTGATCAAGAATCGGGGTCCTAGGGCCATTGAAAGACCCTAGGACGAACCCTATAAGAAACCCCCCTCTCTCCTCTATGGGTAGACCCTTTAGTCGCCATCGATTGTCGGAGATTTTCTCTGATTTTTCCGTTTGAAGCCGTGACTCCTCGACCCGTGTTCGCCGCGATTGCACGCCGGTGGGGGTCACCGGAGGTTGTGGTAAGGTCTCCCTCCTCTCCCTCTCTTCTCTCCCTTCTTTCCCGTGCCGGTGAGCACGATGGCCGGCGACGGGTGTCGCCGGATTCAGTTGGAGAAGAAAATCCCCTGTTCGCCGCCTCTTTCCTATGATTTTCCGGCGCCGACGGTCACGCCGACCGCCGGCCCTGGTCTCTCCGAACTCGGAAGAGTCGGCCGTTGCCGCCGGCCACCACCGGCCATGAGATGGCCGTGATCGGCCGATCAAAGCACGGGGACCTCAAGGTCCCCTGTTTCGGCCCAATGAAAGCCCGGGAAGAAGAAGAAAAGAAAAGAAAAGAAAAGAAAAAGGGAAAAAGAAAAAGAAAAGAAAAAGAAAAAAGAAAAGAAAAAAGGAAAAAAAAAAGAAAAAAAAAATATAATAATAAGAAAAGAGAAAATTTTCCTTTCTCCCCTCTTTTTCCCTCTTTCTCTCTCTTTCTCTCTCTATTGTCTCTCTCTAAAAAGAAAAAGAAAAAAAAAGAAAATATATATATATATATAAAATAATAATAATATATATATATATATATATGAGAGAAAGTTTTTCTCATCTCTCTCTTAAGTCTTTCTCTCTCTAGAATTAGACTTTCTCTCTCTACCTTCTCTCTATATTTTCTCTCTCTAGATTTTCTTTCTATTTTCTCTCTCTAGACCTTTTATCTCTCATTATGGATTTCGTCTCCCTAGGGCCATTCTCTCTCTGATTTCATCACAGACCCTAGGATAAACTTGAGATGAAAATATGATGATCTGAGACTGCTCCGAAATTCGTGCAGTAGATCGGATCCCGATCCGATTCTTTTTCGAAATTGATAATATCAATCATGGTCAATCTATATTAAGTCACCTTGATATGATCTCTGATGATCTCAATCATGATTGCCACTTTTAAAGGATACGAAGATTCTCTCTCCACTTTCTCTCTCTACTTTCTCTCTCATGACCGACTTTCTTTCTCTAAGAAGGTCTATGAATCCTGTATCGAGTCATGCCTTCATCTTTTAGAGGCTCATATTGACTCTAATAAGATGATCTGAAATTGCTTTGATATCCGTGCTGAATGTCAACCTCATTTGGCCATATCAAATATTTTTCAAAATCATTATTAAAGAACCCTATTGATTGAATTTGATCTTAATTCGATCTGTGTTTCACGATTTCTTGATCAAGTCACTTGAATCTGACCCTCAGATCAAAGATCCTAAATTGCCCTGGTATCTGGATGGTCCGACACATTTGTTCAACGGTCCTCTTTACTTATGATTTAATCTTATTATATTTATGGAATAGAATTTGATAATGATTTGATATTTTAAATAGGATTAGCTGATTCTTCTAACGAAGTCCGAAGATCTAAGATGAACGAGGTAAGTAGATCCTATGCTCCTTATTTATTTTTAAATGATCATGTTTTTATGCAAAGAATTGCTATTAATGAAATCATAATTTTTCATAAAATAAGGATCGGTATATGTGATATGAAAGAGCATGTTTTATTATGAGCATTGATTTTATGAACATGTTTTATGAAAATAGTATGATTATGAAGCATGAATTTCATTGTTTTTCCATCTATGTATATGTATGCTTTAAGAAAAAGATATAAAGATTTCAAAGGCTCTCAGATGGCTATGAATGAATCCCTTCGGGAAGGTCGACATCCGGAGCTAGCATCCACACGAAATATGGCCCTGCCAGCGGGTATAAAGTTGGCACATGAATTAAGAACTCTGTCGATTAAGAAACATGGCCCTGTCACGGGTATAATAGTGACCTTAGCATGAATATTTGTGAGCAATGTTTTGAAACATGACATGAACACATGATGAAAATGATTTACGATTCATGATTGTGAAATATACATGATTTATGCATGCATGATGAGTTTATAACTTGTTTTGTTATATGCTCTATGAAATGCTTTATTTTATATTATCTGTTATTTTCTAAATATTACATTATTATGAAAAAAACTTTTGCTTGATCCGATAAGGAAGTGCAAGTTCTACTTACTGGGCTAGTGTAGCTCATATTCTTTTTGTTTTCTTTTTGTTTGAACAGAGAAATAAGATTAGGATCGGCAAAAGGAATCCAAGCTTGAAGATCGGCATAACAAGCTGAAAAAAAAATTTGACAACAGAAGTTTAATTTATTTTATAATCATGAATTTATAGTTATTTATGAATGTTTAGATTCGGGTTAGTACTTGCTTTTGGATTTAGATGCTCTGAACCCATATTGATTCGATTATTTGATGAATAATAGAATTGAATCTTTTTATTTGACAGATTTTAGATGATTATGATGAATTGGCTTCGTGTTATCGTGGGCTCCATCCCTCGGTAGCATGGCCGTGTTATGTCCCGGATTTGGGGCGTGACATTTTATGGTATCAGAGCTTAGGTTATGATCATTGGAGATTATGATATAAATGATTAGGATATGATAGATTAATATCAGAGCTTAGGTTTAAGATCATTGAGATTATAAAGTGATATCAAAATTTTATGTATGATCAATAGGATGTGACCGAGTGGAGTATAATGGATAACATCAGAGCTTAAGATTATGATCATTAAGGATCTGATAGAATGATATAAAGTTTAGGTTATGATCACTAGAAAATATGACTTAAGTGGTATTTGAGCTTAAGGTTATCATTATTCGGGATTGTGACTTTAATAATATTTGAACTTGAAGCTAAGATCATGAGGAACATGATAGATATAAAAGAAAAGATTCAATAATTTGATTTCGAATCAATAGGTATTATGATGAAATTTATGTATAAATGGCATATGATGTCTATAATAGAATTGACGAGTTATATCTTAGATTTCAATTAGCAAGGTTGACCTGAGTACGAGAAGTGTTGACCCTAGAATGAAGTGGGAGGTATTGATATATTATGTTAGGTATATTTGATGACATTGGAATGCTAAACCTATATGGATAAAGGACATGATAACTTTGCTGATTTTGATGTTAAATTTTTTGTAAAGAAAAGTTGATTTGGAAGTTGTCTAAATGATTGTAAGGTAAATCGAAGGTTAACTCAAATTAATTCTAGACATATTGGATTTTTGAGGAGTGATGAAGCTTATGTAATAAGTTCAAATATAGAAGGTGGATGAAGATTTAATTTTGATGTGCTATGTCTAAGAGATAGTAATAACAAAGAAATCTTAAATTTTATCCTAAATTGTATTTGAAATCTGAAAGTTGAATTATCTTTGGTTGATTTAATATACAAAGATATTTTTTATTTTTGATAAACCTAGATAATTTGGTAAGTTGAGATCAGAGTGCGCAGCAAAAGCGTGATGGTCTGAATTGATTAGAAATGTTAATCCTTTAAATCAAAAGATATTATGAAATACGTTAGTTATAAATAAGGAAGGATTTTACTGATAATAGATAGATGCTAGAGAGAAAATCTATCTGATCAAGGAAAGACTCAAAGCAGCACAGGATAGACAGAAGAGTTGGACAGATAGAAAAAGAAAAGAATTAGAATTTCACTTTGGTGATCATAATTTTCTAAAAATATCACCTACAAAAAGTGTCATGAGGTTTGGGAGACATGGCAAGCTGAGTCCGCGATTTATTAGACCTTTTGAAATTTTAAGCCGAGTAGAAGATATTGCTTACGAACTAGCCTTACCACCAGATTTATCCAAAGTGCACAATGTCTTTCATGTTTCACTACTGAGAAAGTTTGCACTTGATCCAAACAGTGTAATAAAGTATGAGCCATTGCAAGTTCATGAAGATCTAACCTATAAAGAATTTTTTCTCCGAATTATTGATCGAAAAGAGCAAGTTCTAAGACGGCGTATCATTCCGTATGTAGAGATTCATTGGAGTAATTATGAAGAGAGAGAGGCTACTTGGGAGCTTGAAGACGATATGAAGACGAGATATCCACACTTATGTGAAAATGAAGGTATGTTAAATTTCGAGGACGAAATTTTTTTTTAAAGGGGGGTAGAATGTGATAACCCGGCCCAATTGAGGCCCAAAACCAGCTCAAAGCCCACCCGAAAAAAAAAAAAAAAAAGGGGGGGGGAAAACAGAGCAGGAAGACTCCCGATCGGAGTCTTCCTCTTCTCTGATCAAGAATCGGGGTCCTAGGGCCATTGAAAGACCTTAGGACGAACCCTATAAGAAACCCCCCTCTCTCCTCTATGGGTAGACCCTTCAGTCGCCGTCGATTGCCGGAGATTTTCTCTGATTTTTCCGTTTGAAGCCGTGACTCCTCGACCCGTGTTCGCCGCGATTGCACGCCGGTGGGGGTCACCGGAGGTTGTGGTAAGGTCTCCCTCCTCTCCCTCTCTTCTCTCCCTTCTTTCCCGTGCCGGTGAGCACGATGGCCGGCGACGGGTGTCGCCGGATTCAGTTGGAGAAGAAAATCCCCTGTTCGCCGCCTCTTTCCTATGATTTTCCGGCGCCGACGGTCACGCCGACCGCCGGCCCTGGTCTCTCCGAACTCGGAAGAGTCGGCCGTTGCCGCCGGCCACCACCGGCCATGAGATGGCCGTGATCGGCCAATCAAAGCACGGGGACCTCAAGGTCCCCTGTTTCGGCCCAATGAAAGCCCGGGAAGAAGAAGAAAAGAAAAGAAAAGAAAAGAAAAAGGGAAAAAGAAAAAGAAAAGAAAAAGAAAAAAGAAAAGAAAAAGGGAAAAAAAAAGAAAAAAAAATATAATAATAAGAAAAGAGAAAATTTTCCTTTCTCCCCTCTTTTTCCCTCTTTCTCTCTCTTTCTCTCTCTATTGTCTCTCTCTAAAAAGAAAAAGAAAAATAAAAAGAAAATATATATATATATATAAAATAATATATATATATATATATGAGAGAAAGTTTTTCTCATCTCTCTCTTAAGTCTTTCTCTCTCTAGAATTAGACTTTCTCTCTCTACCTTCTCTCTATATTTTCTCTCTCTAGATTTTCTTTCTATTTTCTCTCTCTAGACCTTTTATCTCTCATTATGGATTTCGTCTCCCTAGGGCCATTCTCTCTCTGATTTCATCACAGACCCTAGGATAAACTTGAGATGAAAATATGATGATCTGAGACTGCTCCGAAATTCGTGCAGTAGATCGGATCCCGATTCGATTCTTTTTTGAAATTGATAATATCAATCATGGTCAATCTATATTAAGTCACCTTGATATGATCTCTGATGATCTCAATCATGATTGCCACTTTTAAAGGATACGAAGATTCTCTCTCCACTTTCTCTCTCTACTTTCTCTCTCATGACCGACTTTCTTTCTCTAAGAAGGTCTATGAATCCTGTATCGAGTCATGCCTTCATCTTTTAAAGGCTCATATTGACTCTAATAAGATGATCTGAAATTGCTTTGATATCCGTGCTGAATGTCAACCTCATTTGTCCATATCAAATATTTTTCAAAATCATTATTAAAGAACCCTATTGATTGAATTTGATCTTAATTCGATCTGTGTTTCACGATTTCTTGATCAAGTCACTTGAATCTGACCCTCAGATCAAAGATCCTAAATTGCCCTGGTATCTGGATGGTCCGACACATTCGTTCAACGGTCCTCTTTACTTATGATTTAATCTTATTATATTTATGGAATAGAATTTGATAATGATTTGATATTTTAAATAGGATTAGCTGATTCTTCTAACGAAGTCCGAAGATCTAAGATGAACGAGGTAAGTAGATCCTATGCTCCTTATTTATTTTTAAATGATCATGTTTTTATGCAAAGAATTGCTATTAATGAAATCATAATTTTTCATAAAATAAGGATCGGCATATGTGATATGAAAGAGCATGTTTTATTATGAGCATTGATTTTATGAACATGTTTTATGAAAATAGTATGATTATGAAGCATGAATTTCATTGTTTTTCCATCTATGTATATGTATGCTTTAAGAAAAAGATATAAAGATTTCAAAGGCTCTCAGATGGCTATGAATGAATCCCTTCGGGAAGGTCGACATCCGGAGCTAGCATCCACACGAAATATGGCCCTGCCAGCGGGTATAAAGTTGGCACATGAATTAAGAACTCTGTCGATTAAGAAATATGGCCCTGTCACGGGTATAATAGTGACCTTAGCATGAATATTTGTGAGCAATGTTTTGAAACATGACATGAACACATGATGAAAATGATTTACGATTCATGATTGTGAAATATACATGATTTATGCATGCATGATGAGTTTATAACTTGTTTTGTTATATGCTCTATGAAATGCTTTATTTTATATTATCTGTTATTTTCTAAATATTACATTATCATGAAAAAAACTTTTGCTTGATCCGATAAGGAAGTGCAAGTTCTACTTACTGGGCTAGTGTAGCTCATATTCTTTTTGTTTTCTTTTTGTTTGAACAGAGAAATAAGATTAGGATCGGCAAAAGGAATCCAAGCTTGAAGATCGGCATAACAAGCTGAAAAAAAAAATTTGACAACAGAAGTTTAATTTATTTTATAATCATGAATTTATAGTTATTTATGAATGTTTAGATTCGGGTTAGTACTTGCTTTTGGATTTAGATGCTCTGAACCCATATTGGTTCGATTATTTGATGAATAATAGAATTGAATCTTTTTATTTGACGGATTTTAGATGATTATGATGAATTGGCTTCGTGTTATCGTGGGCTCCATCCCTCGGTAGCATGGCCGTGTTATGTCCCGGATTTGGGGCGTGACAACAGGTAGGCTCATGCTATTGGTCAGATGTTCTACCAGGCTTTGATCATTAAGAAGGTACGTAACCCTCCTATGCCATATGTCATAGTTTTTGCCGTCAAGTTTTTCTTTGTTTAAGTCAGCAATTACGCTCTTGGATGCCATTTCACTACATCATCAAATTGGTTTAATTAGGCACATATAATTTTTGCTAATTTAATTTTTACTTATATTATTAGATCAAAAATTTTGCATGTTAGCTGGTAATCATCTAATAATATAAGCATTAACAAGTGTTCAATTGATTCTAGCCTAGCATTGTGGGAACACCTCCCACTATCCATGTGAAGGGTATTGTATATATTCAATCATACATAGACGAGTGAGTCCAAATGGAAGGACTCCAATGATATTTGGGCGCCCATGTCCCAAATAAAAACAAAATGTATGAATTTGGTGCGAAAACACATCCCTTTAGAAGGCAAAAATTTAATACATTCCCGTAATAATTACAACAAATTACAATAATTTGAATCCAACTACATCAATCTACTGAAAATTATACATAGGGATGCCGCACCATTTCCATATATATGAGTAATTGTTTTGGAAAACATACATCACACAACATGAGCACTTAATCAAAATATCAATGCTCTCCATATAACAATCTAAGGGTTCAAAATGGAGAGGGGCCAATATAGGTGTGTGTATGTTTTCATACAAATGGTGATAAGTAGAGTACTGTTAGCACAAGAAACAGCAACCACCGAGCTTGGTGGTTAGAAGATCTTGTAACGCTATCATACAACCCTGATTTCTCAACATAAGCATGACCACCATGCCATCTTTACAACTTTAGATCTCACTTATTTAAATTCCGTTTTAGTCACATGATATACCGTTTTAAAGATTGCATAACAAGGAACAAATCCATATAGGTTTCACACATAAAGAAACACGTTTACTAGTTCAAAAAAAATGTCTCAAAGTTTCGAGTTAATCAAAAAATTCAGATTTTCCAGATTTTTATTTTCATGGAGCCAACTTTGAAAGCTTACAACTTTCTCGTTTCTTATTCGTTTTATTTATATGATATATCAATTTAATGCTCATGTTACATAGAACAGATCTATATAAATTTTATAGGAATGAAAACGAATTTTCATAGCTTAAAACGTGGCCGAGTTTGTGACCCAATCATGCATAGAAATATTATGTGAAAACCTATATACAACATAATTGCACATGTAGCATGAATATTCATGGATGAAAACATGCATAACATGCTCTGATACCTATGTTAGAAAAATTAGATGGGAAGGATATACCTCATGTGATGCTCATGGTCCCAAGAAAGTTGCTGTTTTACGAATCCGGATGTATTCCTTTTTTATCATGATCTTTGATCTCGTACTGTTTCAAAAGAGTTCTTGTTGTTGTTAAGGAGGGGCTACAAGAGTCCTCCAACATTCACGATCGAAAACCCCAAGACTTACAGGTGGTGCCTCAAAAGAATAAACACACGAAGAGATTTTTCTTTTGATGGGATTTTCTTTCTGAGATTTTCTCCATTTTAAAGAGGATTTTTTATTCAAAATTTGAATCATATGCGGATAGGAACACATCCCATCTTGTTAGGATATACCAAGTCTTATCCTCATCTAAACTATTTTGAAAATTCAAATCTCATTTGAATTTAATTAATCCCTCTAATTATTAGAACTTATCTAATAATTTAATTAATTACATAAATTAATTAGTTGCATGCCATGTGGACGTACCCCATGGTTGTATTGCAACAGTGATGAAGCCGTTTAATTGTCCTGCGAGGGAGGTGGCATTGGAAGTGCTGGGATTTTGCTTTTTTTGTTTTTTTGAACATTGAAGAACCTTATAACTTCTTGTGATTTGACATGTAATCCTCTTTTTGGTTGTTGGTTGTGTAGCTATAATACTCTAATATACTTAGGTCAGCTGTAGGTTTGAGTCTGTAATATTTTTTTTTAATATATTAAGCTGGGCTCCTCTTTCTATGCAAAAAAATTAAAAAAAAAAAAAAAAAACTTTTCCAAGCAGGATCTCTTGCAACTCTCTTGAATATAGTCACATGAAGTTTGTTGGAACTGCAATGGAACATCAAGGAGGAGGATCGATTAGTTGATATGAAGGATTTCGTCATAAGTAGCTGTAGATATAGCAATCAAGGGAAGAGTGAGGTGTAACTTTTTGAAAGTTTTGGGATGTACATGAAAATCATGATTTTTTTAAGGGTATCTCTATAATTTTTGGACAGTTTTTTTTATTTTAAAATAAAAGAGTAAATTAGTAATTTGATAGTCACCATTAATGATGTTAGACTTGTCACGCCCCAAATCCGGGACATAACACGGCCATGCTATCGAGGGATGAAGTCCACGATAACACGAAGCCAATCCATCATAATCATCTAAAATCCGTCAAATAAAAAGATTCAATTCTATTATTCATCAAATAATCGAACCAATATGGGTTCAGAGCATCTAAATCCAAAAGCAAGTACTAACCCGAATCTCAACATTCATAAATAACTACAAATCCATGATTATAAAATAAATTAAACTTCTGTTGTCAAATTTTTCAGTTTGCTATGTCGATCTTCAAGCTTGGATTCCTTTTGCCGATCCTAACCTTATTTCTCTGTTCAAACAAAAAGAAAACAAAAGGAATATGAGCTACACTAGCCCAGTAAGTAGAACTTGCGCTTCCTTATCGGATCAAACATAAGTTTTCACGATAATACAATATTTAAAAAATAGCAGGTAATATAAAATAAAGCATTTCATAGAGCATATAACAAAACAAGTTATAAACTCATCATGCATGCATAAATCATGTATATTTCACAATCATGAGTCGTAAATCATTTTCATCATGTATTCATGTCATGTTTCAAAACATTACTCACAGATATTCGTGCTAAGGTCACTATTATACCCGTGACAAGGCCATGTTTCTTAATCGACAGAGTTCTTAATTCATGTGCCAACTTTATACCCGCTGGCAAGGCCATGTTTCGTGTGGATGCTAGCTCCGGATGTCGACCTTCCCGAAGAAATTCATTCATAGCCATCTGAGAGCTTTTGAAATCATTATATCTTTTTCTTAAAGCATACATATACATAGATGGAAAAATAATGAAATTCATGCTTCATAATCATGCTATTTTCATAAGACATATTCATGAAATCAATGCTCATAATAAAACATGATTTTTCATATCACATATGCCGATCCTTATTTTATAAAAAATTATGATTTCATCAATAGCAATTCTTTGCATAAAAAGATGATCATTTAAAAATAAATAAGGAGCATAAGATCTATTTACCTCGTTCATCTTAGATCTTCAGTCTTCGTTAGAAGAATCAGCTAATCCTATATAAAATATCAAATCATCATCAATTTCTATTCTATAAATATAATAAGATTAAATCATAAGGAAAGAGGACTGTTGACCGGATGTGTCGGACCATCCAGATACCAGGATAATTCAGGATCTCTTATCGGAGGGTCAGATTCAAGTGACTTGATCAAAAAATCGTAAGGCATAGATCGAATTAAAGTCAAGATCAATCAATAGGGTTCTTTTAATAATGGATTTGAAAAATACTTGATATGGCCAAATGAAGTTGACATACAGCACGGATATCAAAGCAACTTTGGATCATCTTATTAGAGTCAATATGAATCCCTAAAAGATAAAGGCATGACTCGATACAGGATTCATAGATCTTCTTAGAGAGAGAAAGTCAGTCATGAGAGAGAAAGTGGAGAGAGAATCTTCATATCTTTCAAAAGTGGCAATCATGATTGAGATCATCAGAGGTTATATCAAGGTGACTTAATATGGATTAACCATGATCGATGTTATCAATTTCGAAGAAGGATCGGATCGGGATCCGATCTACTGCACGAATTTCGGAGTAGTCTCAGATTATCATATTTTCATCTCAAGTTTCTCCTAGGGTCTGTGAAACAATCTGAGAGAGAGAATGACCCTAGAGACAAAATCCATAAAAAGAGATAAAAAGATCTAGAGAGAGAAAATAGGAAAAAAATTTAGAGAGAGAAAATGGAGAGAGAATGTAGAGAGAGAAAGTTCAATTCTAGAGAGAAAGATTTAAGAGAGAGATGAGAGAAACTTTCTCTAACATGTATTTATTATTATTATTATTATTATATATATATATATTTTTTTTTCTTTTTCTTTTTCTTTTTCTTTTCTTTTTCTTTTCTTTTTCTTTTCTTTTTAGAGAGAGAAAGAGGGAGAAGAGAGAGAAAGAGAAGAAATTTTTTTTTATTTTATTATTATTATTATTTTATTTTTTTATTTTTTTATTTTGCATTTTCTTTTCTTTTCTTTTTTTTCTTTTTTCTTTTCTTTTTCCTTTTTCTTTTCTTTTTCTTTTTCCTTCTTCCCGCGGCCTTCTTGGGCCGAAACAGGGGACCTAGAGGTCCCCGTGCCTTGACCGACCGATCACGGCCATTCCCCGTCCGGCGGTAGCCGGCGGCAAGGGGCGACCTTCTCCCGAGTTCGGAGGGGCCAGAGCCAACGGTCGGTGGTGTCCGTCGGTGTCGGAAAATCAGGAAAAAGAAGAGGTCAGACAGGGGTTTTCTTTTTCGACAAAATCCGGCGATACCTGTCGCCGGCAATCGTGCCCACAGGCACGACAAAATCCGATGACCCCCACCGGCGTGAAATCGCGGTGAGCACAGGTCAAGGGGCCGCAGCTTCAATCGGAAAAATCGGAGAAAAACTCCGGCGATCGTCGGTGACTGATGGATCTACTCTTAGAGGAGAGGAAGGGGTTCTTATAGAGCTCGTCCTAGGGTCTTTTAATGGCGCTAGGACTCCGATTCTTGATCGAAATCGGGGAAGAGGAAGACTCCGATCGGGAGTCTTCCTCCCTGTTTTTTTTTTTTTTTAAATGGGTTTTGTGGGCTTTTTTTTTTTAAATGGGTTTTGTGGGGCTTTTTTTTTTTAGCCCATTAGGTCGGATTATCACATTCTACCCCCCTTAAAAAAAAATTTCGTCCTCAAAATTTAACATGCCTTCATTCACAAATAAGTGTGGATATCTCGTCTTCATATCATCTTCAAGCTCCCATGTGGCCTCTCTCTTCATGATTACTCCAATGAATCTTTACATACGGAATGATGCGCCATCTTAGAACTTGCTCTTTTCGATCAATAATTCAGAGTGAAAATTTTTCATAGGTTAGATCTTCATGAACTTGCAATGGCTCATACTTTATTACGTTATTCGGATCAGGTACAAATTTTCTTAGTGGTGAAATATGAAAGACATTGTGCACTTTAGATAATTCTGGTGGTAAAGCTAGTTCGTAATCAACATCTCCTACTCGATTCAAAATTTCAAAAGGTCTAATAAATCGCGGACTCAACTTGTCATGTCTCCCAAACCTCATGACACCCTTAGTAGGTGATACTTTTAGAAAAACATAATCACTGAAGTGAAATTCCAATTCTCTTCTTTTTCTATCTGCCCAACTCTTCTGTCTATCCTATGTTGCTTTGAGTCTTTTCTTGATCAGATAGATTTTCTCTCTAGCATCCATCTATTATCAGTAAAATCCTTCCTTATTTACAACTAACGTATTTCATAATATCTTTTGATTTAAAGAGTTAATATTTCTAATCAATTCAGACCATCACACTTTTGCTGCGCACTCTGTTCTCAACTTACCAAATTATCTAAGTCTATCAAAAATATCTTTGTATGTTAAATCAATCAAAGATAGATCTAACTTTCAGATTTCATATACAATTTAGGATAAAATTTAAGGTTTCCTTGTCATTACTATCTCTTAAGCATAGCACATCAAAATTAAATCTTCATCCACCTTCTATGTTTGAACTTATTACATAAGCTTCACCACTCCTCAAGAATCTCATATGTCTAGAATTAATTTGAGTTAACCTTCGATTTACCTTACAATCATTTAGACAACTTCCAAACCAATTTTTCTTTGCAAAGAAATTAACATCAAAATCAGTAAAGTTATCATGTCCTTTATCCGTATAGATTTAGTATTCCAATGTCATTAAATATACCTAACATAATATATCAATACCTCTCACTTCATTCTAGGATCAACACTTCTCGTACTCAGATCAACCTTGCTGATTGAAATCTAAGATATAACTCGTCAATTCTATTATAGACATCATATGCCACTTATGCATAAATTTCATCATAATACCTATTGATTCGAAATCAAATTATTGAATCCTTTCTTTTATATCTATCATGTTTCTCATGATCTTAGCCTCAAGTTCAAATATCACTAAAATCACAATTTCGAATAATAATAACCTTAAGCTCAAATACCACTTAAGTCATATTTTCTAGTGATCATAACCTAAACTTTATATCATTCTATCACGTCCTTAATGATCATAATCTTAAGCTCTGATATTATCCATTATACTCCACTCGATCACATCCTATTGATCATACATAAAGTTTTGATATCACTTTATAATCTCGATGATCTTAAACCTAAGCTCTGATATTATTCTATCATATCCTAATCATTTATATCATTTATATCATAATCCCCAATGATTATAACCTAAGCTCTGATACCATAAAATGTCACGCCCCAAATCCGGGATATAACACGGCCATGCTACCGAGGGATGGAGTCCACGATAACACGAAGCCAATCCATCATAATCATCTAAAATCTGTCAAATAAAAAGATTCAATTCTATTATTCATCAAATAATCGAACCAATATGGGTTTAGAGCATCTAAATCCAAAAGCAAGTACTAACCCGAATCTCAACATTCATAAATAACTACAAATCCATGATTATAAAATAAATTAAACTTTTGTTGTCAAATTTTTCAGCTTGCTATGCCGATCTTCAAGCTTGGATTCTTTTTGCCGATCCTAACCTTATTTCTCTGTTCAAACAAAAAAAAAATAAAAAGAATATGAACTACACTAGCCCAGTAAGTAGAACTTGCGCTTCCTTATCGGATCAAACATAAGTTTTTCATGATAATGCAATATTTAAAAAATAGCAGGTAATATAAAATAAAGTATTTCATAGAGCATATAACAAAACAAGTTATAAACTCATCATGCATGCATAAATCATGTATATTTCACAATCATAAGTCGTAAATCATTTTCATCATGTATTCATGTCATGTTTCAAAACATTGCTCACAGATATTCGTGCTAAGGTCACTATTATACCCGTGACAGGGCCATGTTTCTTAATCGACAGAGTTCTTAATTTATGTGCCAACTTTATACCCACTGGCAGGGCCATGTTTCGTGTGGATGCTAGCTCCGGATGTCGACCTTCCCGAAGAAATTCATTCATAGCCATCTGAGAGCCTTTGAAATCATTATATCTTTTTCTTAAAGCATACATATACATAGATGGAAAAATAATGAAATTCATGCTTCATAATCATGCTATTTTCATAAGACATATTCATGAAATCAATGCTCATAATAAAACATGCTTTTTCATATCACATATGCCGATCTTTATTTTATGAAAAATTATGATTTCATCAATAGCAATTTTTTGCATAAAAAGATGATCATTTAAAAATAAATAAGGAGCATAAGATCTACTTACCTCGTTCATCTTAGATCTTCAGTCTTCGTTAGAAGAATCAGCTAATCCTATTTAAAATATCAAGTCATCATCAATTTCTATTCTATAAATATAATAAGATTAAATCATAAGGAAAGAGGACTGTTGACCGGATGTGTCGGATCATCCAGATACCAGGGCAATTCAGGATCTCTTATCTGAGGGTCAGATTCAAGTAACTTGATCAAGAAATCGTAAGGCATAGATCGAATTAAAGTCAAGATCAATCAATAGGGTTCTTTTAATAATGGATTTGAAAAATACTTGATATGGCCAAATGAAGTTGACATACAGCACGAATATCAAAGCAACTTTGGATCATCTTATTAGAGTCAATATGAATCCCTAAAAGATAAAGGCATGACTCGATACAGGATTCATAGATCTTCTTAGAGAGAGAAAGTCAGTCATGAGAGAGAAAGTAGAGAGAGAAAGTGGAGAGAGAATCTTCATATCTTTCAAAAGTGGCAATCATGATTGAGATCATCAGAGGTTATATCAAGGTGACTTAATATGGATTAATCATGATCGATGTTATCAATTTCGAAGAAGGATCGGATCGGGATCCGATCTACTGCACGAATTTCGGAGTAGTCTCAGATTATCATATTTTCATCTCAAGTTTCTCCTAGGGTCTGTGAAACAATCTGAGAGAGAGAATGACCCTAGAGACAAAATCCATAAAAAGAGATAAAAAGATCTAGAGAGAGAAAATAGGAAAAAAATTTAGAGAGAGAAAATGGAGAGAGAATGTAGAGAGAGAAAGTCCAATTCTAGAGAGAGAAAGACTTAACAGAGAGATGAGAGAAACTTTCTCTAACATGTATTTATTATTATTATTATTATTATTATTATTATATATATATATTTCTTTTATTTTTTTTTAAATGGGTTTTGTGGGGTTTTTTTTTTTTTAAATGGGTTTTGTGGGCCTTTTTTTTTTTTTTTGGCCCATCGGGCCGGATTATCACAAGACTTCTATTGGATGGCTGGGCCACATTGCAACAAAAATATAACTTTTGAGGTCTAATTAAAAAAATTAGAATTTTTGGGGTGTAAATGCAAATCACAAAAAGTATAAGAGATATCTCCGTAATTTATCCTTTATATTTATATATATTCTCAGCATGACTATGATCTGGCCTTGCTAATGGGGATTATAAACTAGACTTGTTGACTTGTAATTGAAGAAATTAGTTTTGACACCGCACCACTGATGATTAGAATAATGGTATTTATTATCTGACACTTTGAGCATTATATCTCTGATCTATGTCACTGGATTATGTAGCCATAGCCTGATGTGGGATTAGTATTAGTAAAAGAAATATTATTCTCTGAATTTTGATATGCCCAGTCAATGATATGCTATAAGTTATGCCTAATTTACTATCTCCTAACAATGCTTAGAACCCACTTTGATGTATTATTTTGCTTATTAGGAGCTCATTATTCTTTCTTTTTCAATTTTTAGATCCTGGACATTGAATTGCTTGGGATTTAGAGGAGTGCGCTAGATTGTTTGGAGAAACTTAATTCATCTAGACTTTTACCTTAGTTAGTTCAATTTAGTATTAGATATTCTATTTGATTTGAATGATAATTATTGGTTAGAATGTTAAGACTCTTGCTACTTTAGGATAGTTGATTATGAAAATGATTTGATTGGATCTTTATTAAATAATTTTTTCAAGGATTAAAGAAATTTTAATATTACTCTGAAATTATTATGACTTGATCCGTTGGCTTGAATGCTTGTATAGGTTGCTTGCAGACATGCGGCATCTATTATGTGCTTATCTTGAGACATGACAATGTTTATGTGTATGTAAGAAACCAAAATTCTTGTTTGAATTTTCTGGAATATTGCAAGTTAGAACAATCTTACATGAAGAATAGTTTCAGATTTTTCAGATGCATTGATTAGTGATGAAGTTTACTTCACGTTAACTCATGCTTTAGTAGTAATTACTCGCAGCCATGTCAAGGTTTTTTCCTGCATAAGTTCATTGTCATGCATTTTTCCTGCGTAAGTTCATTCAGTTATTAATTAGCTTGATTTTTGAGTTCATGAAACCATTAATATGATTGCAATATTAATTGGAGGGAATGGATGAAGCTCTCAAGCATTAGAACTGATAATTAGGAATTATGGAGATACCAATATCTTTAAAAAGTTTGCTCTGCCATGGAAACAGTAATTGTTGGCCGGTTGAATACAGAATCCATCTTCTTCCTCCCTGATCGGAAGCAGACTCCTAGGGGTGCTGAAAATGCAGTCGGTGAAATTTTACAACTAGCAGTCCATCAGTATATGTCAGTTCTAGGAGGTAAGAATCATTCGTGTAACAAATGATAATAAACATCTGGTGTGCAGAAACTTTATAAGAATCTAGAACTAGGAAATCAACCCATTTATGCCCCCTTTAAGATGTTCAAAACAAAATATTCTTTAGAAGTGAGTAGATGCTTCAATTTTATGTGTCTGAACAGTATTATCTACCATAGCTGTCAGAAGCAGGTATGGAAGAGAATAATTTTAGAACATTTGAAGTAAAGCAGCAGTTTGGAAGCAATTGTTGAATCATTTCTAAGAAACTTACTTTCTAGAGCTTATAATTGAATCCAATGTTTCAGATACAATATCACATTCTGTGCTTGCATGATTTATCATATATGGAAACTTACATTCTGGAGTTTATAATTGCATTACATGTCCCACTGAAAGGCCAAAGTGATTGAAAGGCCAAGTTTGTTGGTACGATGTTTGGATCCTTTGATATCTTCCATTCCAATCACCTTTCTTCTGTTCCCATTTTAAACTAATCAGATAAGTCTTAAAACTGATTAATTATTAATCTTCAAAATGGTCTTATTGCTTAGTCGTTGAAATCAGGACAGGCTAAATTTCTTTCGACTATTATCAAGGACTGTCATAGTAGTAAAATAGAAATTAATTATTAGCATGGTAAGGATGAACAATGCCGCCAGGATTGAGATTATAAGGCCAGTATGCACAACCTAGCTTCGACGTACACAAGGAATAACTCAAAACAACATCAAAAATCTTTCACCACATGAATTTCTGTACTAAAAGCTTGGGAACTTTCATCCAAGCTGAGCTCACTACATTTTTGAATGTCTTGCTCCCTCCCAGCCATGTCTCCAGGATTTTAATCCGTGTCAGCATCTTCGGTCTCCCCATGTTGACCACAATCAGCTATAGATGCAGAAGAATTTGATGCAGCAACAGCCTTTCCCTTGTAATCAGTGGCAGCGGGAACTGCATCTCCACTGTTTACCTCATGATCCGCCTTCTGCTGCTGCTGTAGAATTTGCAACCGGGCTTGCAGAAACTGGCAAAGAAATGAGAGAAAAAGGGGTTTCAACGACAAGATACAAAAGGGATCCAGTACATAAAGAAGGCGACAAAACAATGAAGCAATCAAAGCAAAATGAGCATCACAATAGTATATGAGGTTCATTCAGTGGATTCGAAAACACCAGCAGCTGGTTGAGAAGAAAGCCCTATGTCTGCTCTTAATTAAAAAGCTCATATGTACATTTCTATTCCAACATGGAATCAATATAGGAGCTTTCAAAAAATGCACCAAATTATTTTCAGCAAGGTGCCTCATTAAAGTTAATATATGAGATTTTGCTACAATATCATATCATACAAGTTATTGTGGCTTGCAATATGACAAGGCAATAATAGCTATAGATCGTATTGGCACAAAATTTGTTACCTCAATCTGACTCTGAATAAGATTTTCCTGCGCCTTCAATAGTGAACGTTGTAGGTCAGGATTGCCAGCAGAATTCTGATGGAAGATAACACTAGAGCCAGGAGGCATGGATGTCAAAGTGTATTGACTTTGAAAGGAAGGTTGGTATGGCGGCGGTTGTCCAGACGGTGCTTCTTCACCAGTTGATTGCTTCTCCATCTCTAGAATAATCATCTGGGGCTGCAAAGCGTAATCTGAAGACCTGAAAAAAATAAAGATGAGAATTATCAGATGAGCTATTCAACTTTCCACTTAAACAGCAATAGCAAGTATACTAAGGGAAAAATTATACAGGGGGAAAAGAATGGCCCAATGTTTTTATTAACGACTTAAGCTACGGTAAGTCTCTAAATTCCAGTTGTAACAATAACAAATCCAAGCCAACTTGCAATAGTCACTACTCTGTGTTTGGAAACTGTTGACCCAGTTTAACCCATTATGGAGGCTGGGTCAATGGTTACCGGTTCAACCACCAGTCAACCATCGTTGGATTCAATCACTCCCCACTCTCGTTTAGGTTCACCTCTCCCTGTTATAAAGCCTTCATGGTTCCAGATCCCTCTCTCATGTTTCCAAATCCCTCTGAAGAAAAAGATGCAGAGAGGAGAAAAGGAGGAAGGAAGAAGAGAGGACAAGAGGAAGAAAAAAGAAGAAGAGGGCGGATGAACACCCTCTACCACAGATTCAGCAACAAGTGGCTTCTCTGTCAGGAATCCAATGATGAGGGGCTCCCTTGCCATGGATCCTGCTACCATGCTCACTTCTCCACCATCAATCCCACTCTCAAAATTATCCTTCTAGTAATTTTTATAATACTAAAATACTCCTATTAGTTTTGGTCATTTTATATGACCAAAAAAACCCTTAACAACTCTTTTCTTTTTGAGACCAACGAACAAAGAACTTTTGCAAGCTCTAAACAGAAAAGAGTTCAAATTGGAGAGAGGTTTCTTGTCCCTTACCATATATCCCTATAATGAGGTACTGTATATCAATGAGGTTATGCATATGTGGGATTAACCAAAAAGGATGTATGAGTTGTAAATGAAAGAGTCCAAACTGGAGAGAGTTTCTCCCCTCATTGCATCTCCCCACAGGAAGGTGTATTGTCTCCTCTCTTATTTCACAAGGTAAACACAGCATAGGAGCATTTTAGGAATCTAAATCCTAAAACAATTGCACCGAGGAAAACCTCTCCCCCGTTACATGAATTCTCAACATAGACACAAGAAGTTGACTTTCAATGTGATGCAAACGATTCTTTTTTCATTCCAGCCTCATGCTGAAGGCACTTAAGTACCCCAACTCTCTATTTCTCTCTTTCACTCCCACTCCATCCTTGCCTCATGCTGTCGGGTAGTTCAAATACCCTGGAAAACAAGTAAAATCACACTCACAAGAATGTGGTGATTAAATCTAGCACGGCCCGCATGTCAATCAGAAAGCAAGGGACTAGGCGTTCAAAGAAGTATATATTTGAAGTCCTTATATTTTATAGCATGGTTACTGTTAATTTTTGTTCTATTGGATGGATTGCCCCTTCAAGTCAATGAGCCAACCTGGTCAATGGGCTAAACCAAGTTCAAAAAAATAGACTGATAGATTGAGTCATAGCATGAATAGATGGGTCACCCAACTCTCTATCAAGAAATAAATTGAGTCGTGGCAAGATTCTCCAACTTGAACCATCATAAGTTAAAGATAGATGGATTCACCTTAACCAGACTCGAATTTATTTATCTTATTCACTTGATGCATCTATTCATTAGTTGTGAGCAACGCTAGCCATCTTACATTGCTTTGATTAGATTAGGTTGGACTAGTTCAAGTTTGAGTTGATTGTACCAAATTTAAATTAGTCAATGCAAGTTTGGTTGGTCAACCTTAGCTTTGTGCTTATATGGACCATTCATGTCCTTTTTAGCAGTGTAGAGGACCATTTATAAGTCCTGTTATTTACACTGTTATAGATTGGGTCCCTGGGTTGAGCCTGTTGATTTTATTGACTTTAATCAGACTATTTTATGTTCAGTTATTTTAACATATGTAAATCTCCACATGCATTATAACTAGTTCATACTAAATTCCTTCAAAAATAATGATTCTCACCAGACAAATGTGTTTGTTGGAGCAAATGACTTCTCATATAATGAAGCAGCCAAGGCAGCAGCTCGAAGCCTTGCCTGGTGCTGACTTATATTGTCACCCACTGCACTGCTGTCGGGGTCCTGAGTAGATGTGCCAGCCACTGCTGGTCCTGCATATATAAAAAAATGTTCGTGTTCACAAAGCACCACAACAATGACCAAATGCTAACTCTCATCTTGCTTAAAAGACATGCATGACAAGCAAAATTATCCATAAACTCATACAAGCCAAAGTCAATCAACCTATTCTATAAATTTTAAACAAAAGTGTGGTTATAGCTGTCTACAAAGGCAAGGCTAGCACACCCCATATTTGATTCCAGAAATTGCAGGAATCAGCTTGAGAGAACTGGCACATGTTGTATGGGGTGTCTTCTTCAACAGACTTTACAAAAGGTATACATGGCAGTTGAACTGGATTGGTAAAGCTCTGCTGTTGATTGATGGTAGATTCCTCCTAATCTTGGCTAGAAAAATCTAGAACTAGGGAAACCTAATCTAAACACTTGAATGCCCATACATTTTAATCATAGCTGAAAAATCTACAGGGTCTTGATATGCAAGAAAAACTAAACAACAAGCGCATGAAACAGACTAGCTACAATAATTTCTAGATATGCTAGCAAAGATGGATTATAAAATTGGACAGAGTTCGATGGAGCCTCTAATAATAAAGGACAACATGTAGAGATCACTGCTGTAGTGTAGTTTGATTAGTTCCCTAGCCAAGAAGCACCATCATTGGACTGGATGACAAGCAGAAGTTGTTCTGGGGAAAAAGGAGATGAGAAAACAAGCCAGTTCATTGGAAACGGAATTTTTCCCTATTTATTCTAATATTAAGCCAGAAGTCTTTCACTTTTGTTCAACCTGCCTATGTTTCAGCATCTCCACACTGCTGCTCTCGTCTTCAAACTACTCTCCTAAGTTATGCTTATCTTTTATAAAAAGATAATGCTTATCTTTTACAACAACGCTCAAATAAATAGGGCCCACCATGTTATTGAAGGGAGAGAAACAAGAGGTGTGCACCTTCCCAAATTGGGAGATAATTTTTTATTAAATTAAGAAAAATAATAGAAAGCATTTGCCCAGATTTGGAACCACAGCCATCCACCTCTCACATGCATCACATGTGCCAGGTCTCCCATTAAATAATGAGAAAAAGAAAAGGCCAACCTTTCCCACATTCTACAAACTATTATTACACACCTCTCTTACTGCTTCCCACCTAAAGATGGCACCACCTGACACTTTCTATGTGGCAAATTTTTGTAGTTCTCAAGTTGAAGGTTGTTCCATTTGGTGCATGGAAGCTAAACAATCATGGATATTGAAGATAAGAGATCAGAAGTTTTACCAGTCTGATGAAATTCGGTTGGAGTTCCATGTTGGCGAGATCCAGCTGGCCTGTTTTCAGGGGGAACAACCAAGGCTCTGCATGTAGGGCAAGTATGCTGCCGCTCTAACCAAGATCTCAGACAATGCACATGAAAAAGGTGTCCACAGAGCAACTTTTTGGCTGTCACCATCTCCTCACGGCATATAATGCATGTCGCATCGCTTCTGCATTTGCAGTAAGTTAAAGTTCTAAGCGTTACAGGAATAAAATAATAGAATTAGAATTTACAATGAAATCGAAGTAAAGGGCTTACACATTAAGCTCCTCTGGTGTTGCATCTGGGAAACGTTCATTCATATTCGATGTGATTTTGCGATAACGGATATAATCAGCAACACGAATTCTGAAATTGCGGAATGTCTCATAGAGCTCACGGATCAAGTGCAATGGGATACCATAGTTCCTGATATAAACACCCAACATACAATTAAAATAACCCTTCAGAAGGAAAAATCGCAGGATAGCCTCTAGAAACATAAATTAAATCAATTGCTTAAAGCTCCCTCAAAAAATAATTAAAACAACAAAATGGTTAACAAAATTCGTACAAGCATTTGTGGGTTGTTTATGAAAATTGCAAATTAAAAAAAAAAAAGACAAGAAAGATGATTTTAATAGGCATGACTAAATTATTTAACAAAAAATAAAAAGTATATCCATATATGCATTAACTCCTGGAAAAGCAGGAAATTCCTTATGCATAAATAATGAATTGAGTCAAATCAACTAGCATAGCATCAGCTAATGTTTTTGCAATTAATTAGAACATTTTTAATTGAAGACAACAAAAAAATGGGACTGACAATAGTTTGACCGAGTGCGCCAGAAGTCTAGAACTACTTGTAAAGAGGAGCAGAAATTAATTTAGAAAACTTAATTGTTTATAAGATGTTCTATAGTCTTTTTATTTCAATCATGTAAACAAGTGCGTATACATTTATTGCAAGAATGGAGAATATGTTTTTTTCTATCAGAGGCATATATCATATTGCATCACAGTCTATTTATGTCCAAATACTGAACCCGAGGATAAAAGATACTTACAAGAAAATGACTAGGAAGAAAAATATATATAGAGACAGGTGAAGAAGGTCTCGAACAAGTTCCAGGTAAAAAGTATAAACAGCCTTCCTTTCCCACTGCCCTTCCATAAGCATGTCACTCACATAGAAAACATATTTGACAAACATTGACACAGTTGTTGTTGCTAGAATTGTATATCTGAAATAAAATAAATTACAATTAGCTATGCAATCCCAATAAAATGCGAAAATTTCAGTTACAATATCTTAAAAGTAAGCTTTCTGTGAGCTGATTGGGAAGGACAGAAAAAGTTTATCAGTGACTCCAGTAGGAGATATTGCTGCATCATATGAATGTAAATATGCATTAAGTTCCACAATCCACAGCATAATAGAAGAAATTTAGCAACAATACCTTCAAAGCAACTCATATTCATAACAAGCTAAAAAGCCAAGCTTTTGACACAGGATCATCTTCAACTGATCATTTGGTCAATAAAGCATGAAATCAAGACAAACATAAGGCCCATAAAGAGGTCAAGCCAGCACAATAACTGGACAGTATAAATTCAAATAATTGAATGTGAAGTTACTATGAATGTAAATCATCTATCACTATAACTAACAAGGTATCTCCCATCCATCTGGTGATCAATGTCTACATCTTGTTGTACCAACGCTCCTGTTACAGGTGGCTATTCAGCTTATGGTCATGCAAACATGGAAATAATGAGACTCAATTTCATCATTATGAATAATTTTAGGGAACTTCTATTTAAAGCACATTCTCCATCATGGCAGTCTTCACTGTCACCTCATCATGCCATAAAATACTCCAGTATATATTTTTGGAGTGTTGGTTGCACCCGACCCCCTCCAAATTGGCTACATTCATGCACATCTAAGAAGGACATACCATCTCAACAGACTGTCATCAATTTATCCTACATTTTCTACTCTTCAACATCGTCTAGTGCTCCAATCTCCGTAATTATAATTAAAATGCTTTCAAAAATCATCTTGCTTCACTGTGGTTAACTAATCAGTCTCATCAATTAAGGCACTGAGTTTCACACAGGAGTAATAGTCTAAAGAAATTATTGAACCCAACAAACTGCCAATACTATTTGTGGCATTTAAATATTTGGATATTAGAGAAGTTCACCTCCGAACTATCCACCCTTCCCAAACACCCCACATTCCAACCGATAAGCTACCTCACCATCCAATATCTCCAAAAGAAACTACATCCTTCTTATACGTCCTACCAACAGATTCCATCTTCCATCCTATCTAAAATCCACATCTCCAAAGGCTTTCCTTCATGCATATGCTTCCTCTTTCAAACTTCTAACAAGATACTACCAGTGCTGAACCTATTCAAGTTCACACAACAGAGGCTTCTAACCCTCACCACTCAAATCCTTGTTAATCAATACATGATTAAAAAAGAAAAATTAAAATTGACCACATTGGCACACAAACAAAAATTGATCACCATCTTCAATAACAAAAACAATGAGATCTTCATGATCAAATGGTCACTTCACAGGTTACTCTAGATACATTCATTCGAAATGAAAATAGAGATCAAGATGACCATTTTACTTGATAAAATTACATAAACAATCCATGCTTCTGCTCAAACAACATACACCCTCTATCTCATAAGAGAAACAACTGATTTTAAAATCTCGATCAATAAATCAAGAACCAGCCTTCCTCCTAGAACAATCCAAATCCCTCAAAAACAGCATTATTGCTAGGGTGATGAGAACCGTAAAGCAAACTGCAAACTACAGTCCATCAAAGCCAACCTCCCCTACAGACAGTAAAACTTCATTAATCGACTATCTTTGCCCTTCCTCTGGTTTTTATTTCACGTGACTAGGATTAGCCACATTTATCTTGATCTTTTCAATGATCTTGGATTCCAACCTGATGTCCCTTTTGTTAGCAATGTTCAAATAGAAAAATAGTCATTGTTCACTTTACGTTCTGAGAACCATAGAACACTAGATTTAACCCAGCACCGGTGTTTGTGCATATATGTGCATATCTTTTTATCCTTTATATTACACAAAAAATTTCAAGGTTAATTCTCCATACATTTCAATGCATCTTAACACATGGAACCCATGCTAAATGTTGATAAAACCTGCTCTCACAATCTCAAGTCTAAGACCCAAAGTTTATACTGTCATGTTGCAAGGAGAAAAGCAAAATGTCTACAAACCATGGACTCTCAAATTCTTAACTTACAAGTCTAAACCCCAAAGCTTACACAATCATTTTCCAACTCCCTTGGGTCATCAAAAAAGGAGAACACAGGGTACTCTTACATTCTTTACTCACAAGTCTAAGCCTCAAAGCTTATACTATTATCTTGTCACTCCCTTGGGTCTTCAGAGGAGGAGGAGCACTGAACATTCTCAATACCAAAAACCAATTAAGTGAATAATCAATCTACAAAGAACACATAGGCAAGTGAAATGCTAGAGTATTGTATAAAATAGCTATTCATCTCAGATTAGGAGAGCTGGATATTGACATTATAGGTGGCAATATTGTGAATGGCTTCCATTGTTTCATCTTTCATACTGTCCTGGAATTGTCCGCAAGGACTACTGGAAATTCAATTATAGTATACCTTTTTTATTAGAACATCTAGTACACCTTTTAAGTTTGATTTTTACCCCAAAAAATAAATATGATTGGCTTAGTAAATGGATAAAGCTCAAGATGTACATACAAACAGATTCACTGAGTCCTACAGAAAGATGACAAGCAGCAATAAATCAGGTAACAGTTGGAAAATTGCTTTTACATCACAACTAAGAAATACCAAGAAAATTACATAAAGCTTTTGTGACAACAGCTAAAAGGACTTGAATGGCTTACTCAAATGAAAAGAAGAGAGCAACCGATGCTTGCCGTGTCTGTATCAAGGACTTCAAAAAATTATATAAGAAAAGACAATCCAGAACAAGAAGAAACACCATGAAAGATACTATGCGTATGTGAGACAGCATAGGTACAGATGGAGTTGTCTCAATATGTTCAACTCTCTTTTGAGCCAACCAGTGCAAGGCTTTGATCAATAGAAGGGCAGTGACCATTGTAAGAAAAGATACAGAAAAATCTTGCCGGAATATGGTGATAGCAAAAAGGATCTCCATGACCTCCCTCCATGATTGTTCATTCAGCCTCTCAACTTCTGCTTCTCTTAGAGAACCAAGAAACAAACGCTTGACTAGCTGCCACATTATACACATGATGACCAGACCCATGTTTAAAAGAAGCACAAAACAGATCTTTGAAGTGGAGAGATACACCATAGCTGGATAAAATTGCCCTCTGCTGTTAAATGCATAATATATTGCTGTAATGGTGGCCAGGAAACTGAACCCAGCATATGTTTGGAGCCTCACCATTTCTGCAGAATCTGTTACAAAAACCTCTTCTATCAGATAACTATCTTCTTTTTCTTTTTGTTTGGGGAACAAATAGCTAACAAATTTAAACACTGAATTTATGTCAATCAAGCAATGCAAACCATGGTCCTGGAACATAATTTTAAAAATTAAAAAAAAATCATTACTCATTTACTAGGCACATTAAACATTTTACATGTTAAAATAGACACAAAAAAACAAATTATGTCTTATCTTAAAGAACAAGATTTGTTTTATGGGACCTCCCAACCCTTGTTCCAGTCATTGTCTGTACTCTTCCCTGTCAATATTCAAGTTTTGCTATCATCCAATTTGTCATGATCTAATTTCCTCAACAATGCTAGTGCTCGTGCACCTTGACTAATTAAACTATCCCTATAAAGCATGGAACTTCAAATCACAATGTTGAGAATTTAACTACACCACTAAACACCAAAAGGATCAACATAATGTGAGCCTCGGTGGAACTAATCTTAGCAATGAATTAAACATTGTAACCAATTCAAAGTACGAAGGAAAACAACAAAGATATTTTAATATCAATTTAAAGTTAATTATGAAGACGTGTAAATATCCAAAAAAAATCTCAAGAAATCCCTAAAACTCATCTTTTCCTTCCCTTTTCCAACATCCAAACACCCAAAATTCAATAATCGGTCAGAAATCACTGGATTAACGACAGCCCTATCGTTCCATAATCAAATATAATCAAAGTATGACGATCAGAAACACAAAACCCAAAATATTAAAAGAAAAATAAAACATCACCCTCTCTACTAGACACCTTAAACATTTCACAAGCTACAATAGCCACAAGCAACAAATTATGTCGTATCTATAAGAACAGGCTTTATTTTATGGGATCTTTCAATTCTTGCTCCAATTTGTCCCGATCTAATCATAATCTGCACTTTCTTACACATGAAAACATGTCAACGTTGGAGTTTTGTTTAACAAGAAAGACCGAAGAAAAGATCAATAAAAAGACATCTCCGAGGGAGGGATAAGAAGAAAGAGAGAAGACTGGAAGGGAGGGAGAAGAACTCACCTAAATTGGTCGCCGAATCCTTGGAAGCCGCGCCGGCCTGCCACCATCCACGGGGATCGATCCGACAGATAGGAGGCCAAGTGAAGCCCTAGGTCGGATGCGAAAGCGAAGAGAAGACATGGGAATTTTGGATCGCCCCACTTTCTAAGAAAATGGGGTGCGTGTCCGGACGAATCAAAAACTGACGCGTGTATCAACCAAGCGGGAGAGGGTCCAGCGATCTGTGGTTGGCGTTGTAACGCGCACGACGTGGTGATTAAACGGGCATAAACCTCGTGGACCCCAATAAATCAGCAGCCGGCATCGTTAACGATATATGTAACATGGCTAAACTATGCATCTGTTTGGGCTTGTTTGGGGTTACCAGGTAGAAGGCAGCTGATCTATTTATAGGGATAATAATCAGATTGAATCGAATTATAAATAAATTAAATTATAATAAATCGAAACAAAAAATAATTAATTTAAATTTAATTTATTTATTAAATAGATTAAAATTTCAAACATGAATCCGATGTATTTATTAAACAAATAATCTAATTCAATTCATTTAATCTATTTATTAAATAGATCAAATTAGATTAAACAGATTAAACAAATTGAATAGATTAAACAGATCGAGTTAAATAGATCAGAAATAGATTAAACAGATTTTAAATAGGTTAAACAGATCTTAAATGCGTTAAACAATTTAAACAGATCGGGTTAAATGGGTCAGAAATAAGTTAAACAGGTTAAATAGGTTATCTGACTCAATTCGATCTGAATATTAAATGGATTAAATGGATTAAACAGGTCAGATATCTAAAACTCATATTCGATCTAATTATTAAACATATTAAATGGGTCGATCTATTTATGACCCAAATCTGTTTAGCTTAAATCCAAATCTGTTTATGACGGATCGAATACAGATCGGATTGACGGATTATGTTATATTTTGTCAGTCGTATCTATTTATATTAATTTAAAGTTCAAGATAAAATTAAAAAAATTTAAATTATTAAAAAATTTTATAATTTAATATAATTTTAATAAGTCTTTCGAGCTTCCTATTAATTTGTCTCGGCCTTCCATCTCCTCTCTCATTTCAAATAGAATTAAAGTCACCGTCAAAGTAAGATTCCATCTCTACAAGCACAATAAAAATATGTTAAAGATTAGGCCAAAAAGGTTATACCATGGCAGTTAAAGAATAGTTAGGATGTCTTACTTTATATTTGGTTGGACTCATGAGAGAGGATGGATAGATAAGATTAGAAGAATGGATAATCTCCATCTATCATTTAATTCAAAAACTAATTTTGTGCTTGCACGTTGTGTGTGGGTTATAAGTCACATAATTTATCATTTTTTGAAATTAATAACTTAATTTGATAATAAATTAATAATAATAATTATAAAATTAATATTAATAAATATAATATAATATTTTTAAATAAAAATAATGAATATAAAGTAATGATTATATGAATATAGATGGTGATAGTTTATGATCAACCTTCTTAATATTTTTATATATTTTGCTTTCAAATATAGCCTCTCTACCAATGATACATGAAAAAGTAATAAAAGAAAAAAGAAAATCTATTTTCTTATCCAAGGCCTTTTCTAGTTTTACCTACGGTTCACCCATGGCAAGTGGTATAAGTTTGTCTTATCAATAAAAAAAACAATAAAGGCTTAAGTGTAGATTTTTGTGTTATATATATTGCATGGCACAAAGTATTTAAAAGTTTGACTAAATTTTTTAATAAGAAATCAGATTTTAAGAAGAAAGATGTTGGTGTTTAGATAATGGATGGTTCAATAATTCAAAATTGAGTAGAATTGGTTATTTAACTCACATAAAGAGGTAGAGAGGGAAAAATATATGTAGTAAGAAATGACTTATGATTTAACAACCAACATAATCCAAATCAAGTATACAAAGGCTATAAATTCTAATTATGATATAGCAGCCATTATGAATTAGTATCTATCATATCATTTTCATTGATCCTTGGAATTCCGGAGGAATATATATGCGGTCTTAGTTGGTGCGCCTAAACAGATTTGGCCAACCAAACTTTCCCTCATATTTCTTTCACTATTATTTATAATTTTGCATCTCATCATTTTCTTATGTAATCACTTTCTATACTGTTGGGATATACCGACCGACTCCATCCGACCGACCGACTCCATCCGACCGACTCCATTCGGCCGACCGACTCCATCCGACCGACTCCTCCCGATCGACCACGGGCGACACCGACAGCGACTATCGATTGCATCCCGATCGGAGTGGATCGGCCTAGCGGCCCCACGTCGCCTCCGATCGCCTGAAGGCCGACTCCCCATCACCGACTTTCCATCGGATGGGACGCCGACGACTCACTATCAGTTTGGATGGCTATCGTCCCACCTCTATAGGCCTTCCTAGACGTCGGATGAGCGGCGTGGGCTGCAGTCCCATCAAGTAAACGCCGCACGAGCGCCAGGGGGCATTACCCTGCCAGGAAGCCTGGGGCGCTGTTCTGCTAAGGACGGGAATTAATTCCTAGGACCTGTCAACTTTGTCAACGATGTGACAACTTCCGGTGATTTGACAACTCTCCAGTTGTCTACGTCACCGACGACGAGGCCATACCACCTCCAACTATAAATCGGGGAAGGCAACAGTGCTAAGGGGCCTCTCAGAAAAAAGTTTCAGGCTTGCTCTCTCTCTCTCTCTCTCCCCGTAGAGCTCCTTGTCTCCTTTTTACTGTTGCCCAGTCTCCTCTCTGACTTGACCGTCGGAGGGTCCCCGCCGGAGCTGCCTCCAGTCAGCGTGGACTTTCTTTTGCAGGTGCTCGTCCCGGCGACCAGACGACGAGGGGATTGGCCGCAACAGATTGGCGCGCCAGGTAGGGGCCAGGCTCTCCTGCTTAGGACGGGGAGTCCAGCATACAGGACGCTATGGGTCCTTGTAACGGTACACTATCCCCACAAAATTCGAGATGACAAAGACAAGAGCTCAACGGTCGAGGGTCACTGGATCGGCGAGGCGCTCTTCCCGCTGGGAAGAGGCCTCCCCTCCACCCTCCATGGCGGAGCCCAGCTCTCCGCATCCCGCAGTGACCGCGGAGGCACAGATCGCGGCAATAGTTCGGCAGATGACCGTGCTGACGGATGCGATCAAAAGCCTTCAGCAACAACCGATCCGGCTGCCGCCTTCCCCGGGCAAGCAACCGGCGGTGCGTCCGATACCCTCCAAGAGTAGCCGCCGATGCCCGCACCGATCACCGTCGCCTTCTCCGGAGCCCCTGTCACCCCGCTCCCATCGGAAGGAGGAGGAGCACCCACGGCGTGACGCCCATCGGTCTCGACGGCCCTCCCCTTCCCAGCTGGAACGAGCAAGGAAGGAGAAGCGACCGCGGACGCCGTCTGCCTCTCTTTCGGACTCCTCCGGAGACTCCACTCCTGGGGTCTCCCAGCACCGATGGATCGACGACTACGAACGCAGGTTTGACGAGATCGATCGTCGGCTTGCCCAATTGCAGGTAGACGGGCAGAAGTCCTCGAACGACGTTGACTTTCAGACCGTCCAACCTCTTTCCTGACTCATCCTTGACGAGCCGATCCCCAGTCGGTTCAAAATGCCACACGTGGAGCCCTACGACGGCTCCACCGACCCGATCGACCACCTGGAGAGCTACAGAGCTCTCATGACGATCCAGGGGGCAACCGACGCTCTCTTTTGCATCGGCTTCCCCGCCACGCTACGCAAAGCTGCCAGGGCCTGATACTCCAGTCTTCGATCGGGAAGTATCCACTCCTTCGGACAGCTTGAGCACTCCTTCGCGGCCCACTTCAGCACCAGCCGAAAGCCGCCCCGAACGTCAGACAGCCTTTTCTCTCTTAAACAAGGAGAAAATGAGATGCTCCGACACTTCGTGGTGCGATTCAACGCGGCCACGCTCGAAGTTCGGGACCTCAATGAGGACATGGCCGTCTCGACCATGAAGCGCGCGCTGAGGGCATCCCGGTTCACCTACTCCCTGGACAAAACCCTCCCCCGGACGTACGCTGAGCTGCTGGAGCGCGCATACAAGTACATGCGTGCAGACGAGGGAGCTTCCGACCGGCGTCTGGCCGAGCCCAAAGGCCCGAAGGAGAAGCGGAGGAAGGGTCGGGACCCTGCTGTGCATAGCAGGCCCCCGACCGATAGTCGGGTCTCACCCCCACGACGGGACCAGAGGTCGCCCCAACGTCGGAGCCCGAGGCCGGCACGCCCCAGGTACGATTCCTACACTCCCCTCTCGGCTCCTCGTGCGCAGATTTTGATGGAGATCGAAGGGAAAGAGTACCTGCGACGGCCTCCGCCTTTGAAGGCAAAGGGCCTCGACCGGCGAAAATACTGTCGATTCCACCGGGGCCACGGCCACAATACCGAACAATGCATCCAACTTAAGGATGAGATCGAAGCTCTCATCCATCGGGGATACCTCGAAAAATTTTGAAGGAACCCGCCAACCCAACCCATTGCCGACCGACGACCCCAGCCGACCCAAGAAGCGACTGATAATCGACCTACGGCTGGGGTCATCAACGTGATTTCCAAACGGTTGGGCCCGGGGATGTCTGCTGGAGGGGAGCCGGCGAAGAAGCCACGCCCGGATGATGTAATTACTTTCACAAAAGAAGATGTTCGGGGCATCCAAACCCCCCATGATGATGCTGTTGTTGTCTCGGCAACAATAGCGAATTACGATGTGAAAAAAATCTTTGTAGATAATGGAAGTTCAACGAACGTTTTGTTTTACTCGACCTTCTCCCGGATGCGACTATCGACCGACCGACTCAAGAGAGTCTCTACGCCCCTGGTAGGCTTTGATGGAGACGTTGTCGCGATGGAAGGAGAGGTCACCCTGCCCATGACGGCTGGAGTCGAACCACGACAAAGCACGATCCTCCTGACTTTTGCGGTCGTCCGGGTGCCCTCGGTCTACAACGCCATACTTGGAAGGCCCGGACTAAATGCCCTCAAGGCGATAGTTTCGACGTATCACCTCTTGGTTCAGTTTTCGACCATAAACGGCGTCGGGGAGATGCACGGGGATCAACACCTCGTCCGTCGATGCTTTCAGATCTCCGCTCAAAGTAACGAATCGAAGAGCCCCCTGACAGTCGATAAGCTGGACCAATGGGAGGAAGGAGAGCGGGGCGAGCCGGTCGAACAGCTCGTTCCCATCGCGATAGCGGGAAGCCCCGACCAAAAAGTGTCGGTCGGGTCTCAGTTACCTGACCCCGAGCGACGGCATTTGACAGAGCTACTGAGGGCGAATACCGACGTATTCGCTTGGTCGGCGGCGGATATGCCGGGAATTCTCCCAGAGACGATGACCCACCGACTCAACATCGACCCAGCAATGAGGCCGGTAAGGCAGAAGAAAAGATCTTTCGCTCTAGAAAGACAGAAAGCCATCGACGAGGAGGTGGATAAGCTACTCGAAGCAGGCTTCATCAGGGAGACCACTTATCCCGATTGGCTCGCCAACATCGTAATGATGAAAAAAGCCAGCGGAAAGTGGAAGATCTGCATCGACTACACCGACTTGAATCGGGCCTGTCCGAAGGACAGCTTCCCACTTTCGAAGATCGATCAGCTGGTGGATGCGACGTCCGGTTATTGGCTGCTCAGCTTCATGGATGCCTTCGCAGGGTACAACCAGATCCGGATGGCACTCGAAGATGAGGAACACACCGCCTTTGTGACCGTCAAGGGCCTCTACTGCTACAGAGTAATACCGTTCAGACTGAAGAACGCTGGCGCCACCTACCAACGATTGGTCAACAAGCTCTTTAAAGATCAGATCGGATGCAACATGAAAGTGTATGTCGACGACATGCTGGTAAAGAGTGTGCGAATTTCGGATCATGTCCGGGATCTCGAAGAAACTTTTCGCACTCTACGACAACACCGAATGAAGCTGAACCCGATCAAGTGCGCCTTCGGAGTGACCTCAGGGAAGTTTCTAGGATTCCTCGTCTCGCAACGGAGAATCAAGGCTAACCCCGAGAAGATCAGGGCCATCGTCGATATGCGACATCCGGACACCAAGAAGGAGGTGCAGCAACTCAACGGAAGAATCATCGCGCTCAGCCGATTCATTTCTCGGTCGGCTGAGAGATGCCTCCCGTTCTTTAAAACCTTGCGACAAGCCAAGCAGTTCTCTTGACCGGACGAATGCTGGCAAGCCTTCGAGGAACTGAAGAGGTACCTGACCTCTCCGCCACTCCTCGTAAGACCAGAGGTCGGGGAGGTCCTGTACCTTTACCTGGCTACTTCTTCGGAGGCGGTTAGTTTGATGCTCGTCCGAGAGAACGAGAATCGGGTTCACCAACCGATATATTATGTCAGCAAGGTGCTCCACGAAGCTGAGACTCGGTACTCGAAAGTAGAGAAAATGATTTTCGCTCTAGTCATTTCAGCACAGCAACTCCATCCGTATTTACAGGCACACGCTATCATGGTCTTCACCGACCAGCCCCTAAGAGCGATCCTGCACCGTCCCGACACGTCGGGACGACTGGTGAAATGGACTGTGAGACTGAGCGAATTCGACATCCAATACCGGCCGTGACCTGCTCTCAAAGCTCAGGTCCTGACCGACTTCATCGCCGAATGCCCGAGACCGACCTGCAGTCGGGGGCGGGGAGCCCCGCGGAGGTCGGGACCTCCGATTGCGACCCTGATTCGGCCTGGGTGTTGCACATCGATGGAGCCTCCAACGCTCGAGGGAGTGGGGCCGGTTTCCTGCTCACCAACTCGGAGGGAGTGGTTACCGAACACGCCCTCCGATTCAACTTCAAGGCCTCCAACAATCAGGCCGAGTATGAGGCACTCGTCGCCGGCTTGAAGTTGGCATTGGAGCTCGGGGTCGATCGACTCAAAGTTTTCTCCGACTCTCAATTGATCGTTGGGCAAATCCGAGGCGAGTTTGAGGCATGGGATCCGACCATGACCAAGTACCACCAAAAAGTAAAAGATCTCGCTGCACCCTTCAAGTACTTCGAAATCTTCCACATCCCCAGGGCAGAAAATTCTCGGGCCGACGCGCTCTCCAGGCTTGCGACATCCGACTACGGCGCCTTGGGCCGGACGTTCGTGGAAAGTCTTGAACGATCGAGCGTCGATCGGGTCGAAGAGGTGCTGCAATTGGCGACGGAGCCAAGCTGGATGGACCCGATCGCTCAGTACCTGACCGACGGATCTACTCCCGAAGATCCTGCGGAAGCCAAGCGACTCCGATGGGCAGCTTCCCAATATGTGATGATCGACGGCCGACTATACAAAAGGTTATTTTCCCTTCTCCTGCTGAAGTGCTTGGGGCCCACCGACGCGGACTATGCCCTCAGGGAAGTACATGAAGGAATCTGCGGCGATCACTTGGGGGGCAAGTCCTTAGCTTACAAAGTTCTGCGACAGGGCTACTACTGGCCCACTATGAAGAAGGACGCCGTCGAGATGGTTCGAAGGTGCGAACCATGCCAAAGGTATGCCAACGTACAACACCGACCCGCCAGCCAGCTTGCTCCGGTTATCGCCCCGTGGCCCTTCGCCCAGTGGGGAATCGACATACTCGGACCTTTTCCCCCGGCATCCGGACAACGAAAATTCATCGTCGTCACGATCGACTACTTTACTAAATGGGTGGAAGCCGAACCCTTAGCACAAATCACTGAGCGAAAGATGGAGGACTTCGTACAGAAGTCCATCATCTTTCGGTTCGGACTGCCAAACACCATCATTGCCAACAATGGGCGACAGTTCGACAACCAGGACTTCAGAGACTTCTGTGCCAGATTTCAAATCACGCACCGACTAACCTCGGTCGGGCATCCACAGTCCAACAGCGAGGTCGAGGTGACCAACCGAACCATATTGCATGGGCTCAAAACCCGACTGAATGAAGCCAAGGGCCTCTGGGTCGAAGAGCTAAACTCCATCCTATGGACGTACTAGACGACACCCCGTATCCCGATCGAAGAATCACCTTTCAGCTTGGCCTATGGAACGGAAGCCATGATCCCGCTAAAGATCGGATTGCCATCAACTAGGGTCGAGCAATATCGTGAGCCGGATAACTCCGAGTGTCGGAGGGCCGACTTGGACCTCTTACCCGAGCTCCGACGCGAGGCACAACTTCGTATGGCTTCTTACCGACAAAAGGTGGCCCGATATTACAACGCCAGGATAAAGTTGAAGCTCTTCCGACCTGGTCTTGAGAAAAGCGGAGGTCTCAAAACCCTTGGATCAGGGAAAATTATCCCCGAACTGGGAGGGACCCTACAAGGTAGCCGACACCTACGGACCGAGAGCTTACCGACTGGAAACCCTGGAAGGAAAACCCATTTCCCGGACCTGGAACGCCGACAATCTGAGGTTGTACTATCAGTGAACTCTGTACCTCCCCCATTTGGAATATGAACTCAGTTTAAACTTTGGAGTCTGGAATTTTGACCCTTCGACTGTGGTTCGGTGCTCACCAAGGAATGCGAGCCTCCGACGTCCCAACACGGACTTAACGTTCTACTGCGGGCCGTCGGACTAACCGCCAACGATGTGTCGAACGCTTAAAGGACCGACGCACCTACGAAAATGAGAGTTACACTCCTTCTACATCTAAAACTTTCGGCTAGAACGATCGGCCAACTCACCGACCCCACTCCGGTCGGGAAAGGCAAAAGCGCCAACGCAACCAACGCCGCGTTCGCAACTTTCCGACCGGGTCAAGGCCGGTCGAAGGGTATTCGGCTTACCACCGTTTATCACACGGCGCTACACAAGTGCCTGACCTAAGTTTGGGTAAGGGGAACTCGACTTGCCATCACTTTTCCGACCAGACACGTCGACTGCGTGCGACGATGTACCAGACGCAGTCCGACCGATCGCATCGGACGACATTAGGGTCATCGGGGTGCACCCGAAAGCCGGTCGACTTTCTTCCCCACGAATGACCTTCGACTCCGCCGGCACGACCGACTCAGCAGACTCGTGCCTAGAAGTCGGTCGACCCCCG
The DNA here is from genome assembly GCF_000442705.2 of Elaeis guineensis. Taxonomy (NCBI): domain Eukaryota; kingdom Viridiplantae; phylum Streptophyta; class Magnoliopsida; order Arecales; family Arecaceae; genus Elaeis; species Elaeis guineensis. The sequence goes on along the minus strand of NC_026008.2, from coordinate 23,410,177 downwards.
ACTCATGTCAGGACGACGTACGTTCGACTCTGGCATTCGGTTTACGACCTAACGACGGACGTTCGGTCCAGGTCTTAAGACGAGCGATCAGTGGTCGGGGTTCGTCTTGCTTACCCTATACCGCACCACCGACTATCTCGACTAACGACTCGGGATAACATTAGGTGTTCTAATGCAGCACGCCAAGACTGCGGCTCTCCGACCTTATGACCCCATGATTACAAGTGCATCCCGACAGGCAAGAAAAGGAAGTCGAAAAGGAAACCAAAAATTTCTTAAGTTCATTTGACTACAAAATCGGGCCGAAGCCCGGCTACAAGTGCGCAAAGAAAAACAAAAACAATAAAGGAAGATAAGGCCGCGATCATCCTTCGGAATCAATCTCTTCGACTGATGGAACCTCGGGATGACCGGTGTATCCACCATGATCGGCGCTGGGTCGACGGCCGTGGCAGGATCGTCGGTCGATGCTGGATCGACGGTCGGCGCTGGATCATGGGTCAGAGCCTGGTCAGGAGTCAGGGTCGTCCCTCCTTCGGCAAGCTGTTCCGGGACAGCCTCTCCCACCGCAACGACGTCCCCCGACGATGGGTCGGCCATCTCTTCCGTGGCTTGATCCTCGACCCCCGGTGGAATGATACCGCTGAGGTCCAGCTCCGGGTACAGAGCTTGGACTGCATCCCGACCGTCTTCGTACCCCCCCCGGTACGATGCAAAGCCGGACTCCAGCAGCTCCTCTCGA
>NC_026008.2:23230606-23409335 GCF_000442705.2 Elaeis guineensis | reverse complement strand
ACAGCAACTCCATCCGTATTACAGGCACACGCTATCATGGTCTTCACCGACCAGCCCCTAAGAGCGATCCTGCACCGTCCCGACACGTCGGGACGACTGGTGAAATGGACTGTGAGACTGAGCGAATTCGACATCCAATACCGGCCGTGACCTGCTCTCAAAGCTCAGGTCCTGACCGACTTCATCGCCGAATGCCCGAGACCGACCTGCAGTCGGGGGCGGGGAGCCCCGCGGAGGTCGGGACCTCCGATTGCGACCCTGATTCGGCCTGGGTGTTGCACATCGATGGAGCCTCCAACGCTCGAGGGAGTGGGGCCGGTTTCCTGCTCACCAACTCGGAGGGAGTGGTTACCGAACACGCCCTCCGATTCAACTTCAAGGCCTCCAACAATCAGGCCGAGTATGAGGCACTCGTCGCCGGCTTGAAGTTGGCATTGGAGCTCGGGGTCGATCGACTCAAAGTTTTCTCCGACTCTCAATTGATCGTTGGGCAAATCCGAGGCGAGTTTGAGGCATGGGATCCGACCATGACCAAGTACCACCAAAAAGTAAAAGATCTCGCTGCACCCTTCAAGTACTTCGAAATCTTCCACATCCCCAGGGCAGAAAATTCTCGGGCCGACGCGCTCTCCAGGCTTGCGACATCCGACTACGGCGCCTTGGGCCGGACGTTCGTGGAAAGTCTTGAACGATCGAGCGTCGATCGGGTCGAAGAGGTGCTGCAATTGGCGACGGAGCCAAGCTGGATGGACCCGATCGCTCAGTACCTGACCGACGGATCTACTCCCGAAGATCCTGCGGAAGCCAAGCGACTCCGATGGGCAGCTTCCCAATATGTGATGATCGACGGCCGACTATACAAAAGGTTATTTTCCCTTCTCCTGCTGAAGTGCTTGGGGCCCACCGACGCGGACTATGCCCTCAGGGAAGTACATGAAGGAATCTGCGGCGATCACTTGGGGGGCAAGTCCTTAGCTTACAAAGTTCTGCGACAGGGCTACTACTGGCCCACTATGAAGAAGGACGCCGTCGAGATGGTTCGAAGGTGCGAACCATGCCAAAGGTATGCCAACGTACAACACCGACCCGCCAGCCAGCTTGCTCCGGTTATCGCCCCGTGGCCCTTCGCCCAGTGGGGAATCGACATACTCGGACCTTTTCCCCCGGCATCCGGACAACGAAAATTCATCGTCGTCACGATCGACTACTTTACTAAATGGGTGGAAGCCGAACCCTTAGCACAAATCACTGAGCGAAAGATGGAGGACTTCGTACAGAAGTCCATCATCTTTCGGTTCGGACTGCCAAACACCATCATTGCCAACAATGGGCGACAGTTCGACAACCAGGACTTCAGAGACTTCTGTGCCAGATTTCAAATCACGCACCGACTAACCTCGGTCGGGCATCCACAGTCCAACAGCGAGGTCGAGGTGACCAACCGAACCATATTGCATGGGCTCAAAACCCGACTGAATGAAGCCAAGGGCCTCTGGGTCGAAGAGCTAAACTCCATCCTATGGACGTACTAGACGACACCCCGTATCCCGATCGAAGAATCACCTTTCAGCTTGGCCTATGGAACGGAAGCCATGATCCCGCTAAAGATCGGATTGCCATCAACTAGGGTCGAGCAATATCGTGAGCCGGATAACTCCGAGTGTCGGAGGGCCGACTTGGACCTCTTACCCGAGCTCCGACGCGAGGCACAACTTCGTATGGCTTCTTACCGACAAAAGGTGGCCCGATATTACAACGCCAGGATAAAGTTGAAGCTCTTCCGACCTGGTCTTGAGAAAAGCGGAGGTCTCAAAACCCTTGGATCAGGGAAAATTATCCCCGAACTGGGAGGGACCCTACAAGGTAGCCGACACCTACGGACCGAGAGCTTACCGACTGGAAACCCTGGAAGGAAAACCCATTTCCCGGACCTGGAACGCCGACAATCTGAGGTTGTACTATCAGTGAACTCTGTACCTCCCCCATTTGGAATATGAACTCAGTTTAAACTTTGGAGTCTGGAATTTTGACCCTTCGACTGTGGTTCGGTGCTCACCAAGGAATGCGAGCCTCCGACGTCCCAACACGGACTTAACGTTCTACTGCGGGCCGTCGGACTAACCGCCAACGATGTGTCGAACGCTTAAAGGACCGACGCACCTACGAAAATGAGAGTTACACTCCTTCTACATCTAAAACTTTCGGCTAGAACGATCGGCCAACTCACCGACCCCACTCCGGTCGGGAAAGGCAAAAGCGCCAACGCAACCAACGCCGCGTTCGCAACTTTCCGACCGGGTCAAGGCCGGTCGAAGGGTATTCGGCTTACCACCGTTTATCACACGGCGCTACACAAGTGCCTGACCTAAGTTTGGGTAAGGGGAACTCGACTTGCCATCACTTTTCCGACCAGACACGTCGACTGCGTGCGACGATGTACCAGACGCAGTCCGACCGATCGCATCGGACGACATTAGGGTCATCGGGGTGCACCCGAAAGCCGGTCGACTTTCTTCCCCACGAATGACCTTCGACTCCGCCGGCACGACCGACTCAGCAGACTCGTGCCTAGAAGTCGGTCGACCCCCGACTCATGTCAGGACGACGTACGTTCGACTCTGGCATTCGGTTTACGACCTAACGACGGACGTTCGGTCCAGGTCTTAAGACGAGCGATCAGTGGTCGGGGTTCGTCTTGCTTACCCTATACCGCACCACCGACTATCTCGACTAACGACTCGGGATAACATTAGGTGTTCTAATGCAGCACGCCAAGACTGCGGCTCTCCGACCTTATGACCCCATGATTACAAGTGCATCCCGACAGGCAAGAAAAGGAAGTCGAAAAGGAAACCAAAAATTTCTTAAGTTCATTTGACTACAAAATCGGGCCGAAGCCCGGCTACAAGTGCGCAAAGAAAAACAAAAACAATAAAGGAAGATAAGGCCGCGATCATCCTTCGGAATCAATCTCTTCGACTGATGGAACCTCGGGGATGACCGGTGTATCCACCATGATCGGCGCTGGGTCGACGGCCGTGGCAGGATCGTCGGTCGATGCTGGATCGACGGTCGGCGCTGGATCATGGGTCAGAGCCTGGTCAGGAGTCAGGGTCGTCCCTCCTTCGGCAAGCTGTTCCGGGACAGCCTCTCCCACCGCAACGACGTCCCCCGACGATGGGTCGGCCATCTCTTCCGTGGCTTGATCCTCGACCCCCGGTGGAATGATACCGCTGAGGTCCAGCTCCGGGTACAGAGCTTGGACTGCATCCCGACCGTCTTCGTACCCCCCCCCGGTACGATGCAAAGCCGGACTCCAGCAGCTCCTCTCGATACCTGTCTGAGCCACGAAAGTCGTCCACCGCCCGACTCACTGACTCCTTCACCGACCTCACCTCCGCTTCCACCCGATCGAGAGAGTCCTTCGCCGACTCCGCCTCTGCCTTCGCTATGTCGGCATCGGCCTGGGCAATCGACAAGTCCTCCTCAGCCTTGGTGAGATTCTTCAGGCTGACCCGGAGCTGCTCGCATTCGGCCTCGAGCTCGGCGGCGACGCCGTCCCGTTCGCGCCGCAGACGGTGCGCAGTCCGACCCTTGCGCTTGGCTTCCTTTCGGGCCGACTTGAGTTCGGACCCGAGACGGGAGACCTCGTCCACCAGCCTCGCCTCCCGATCGATCGACTGCCTCAGGTGTTCGACCAGCACCGCCTTGTCGGCCTCGACGGTCGTCGCCCTGTCCTTCCAGGCCGCCCGGACGTTCTCGAACCTCCGGTACCCGGCCTCAAGTTCGGACATGGTATAGATTAGCTGCAAACATGGGCGCTACGTCAGAAAAGCGAAGTAATGAAAACACTAAGAAGGAAGGAGACGAAGTGGAACTTACCCCAACCATGGTCGGGTAGAACGAAGATAGCATCTCGGTCACCTGCCGAGACTTCAGCACCTCCACGTTGGCTGGGAGAAGGATCCCCTGGCACAGTCTCCTGGCCAAGTTGTGGTCCGCCAGCACCGACGCTCCTTCGAGGACTTGGGCACCAGGTGGCGCGGTGCGACTCCCCGACCTTGTGTCGTCGGTGGGGTCCATCGGGGCTTTCCCCCGATCGGCCGCCCCAGCCAGTGGATCGGGTAAGGAGGGGATGCTCGAGCTTGACTGACCACCCCCCGTTGCAGCTGCGGGAGCCGACGGATAACGTTCGGGTTCCCGAATGGCGTCCGACACTGCTCTCGTCGGCAGAGCCGCCGACGTTCCTTCAGCCGTTTCCTCCGCCGGCCGCTCCTCCGGTTGCACCGTCGGAGCCTAAAGTGCAATCACCGGCTCCGACTGATCGATCGCCGACACTGCGACGGTCGGCGCCGCTGTTGAGGGTTTCTTCGGCGGTCGTGAAGGTCCGACCCCCGACACCGGCCTCTTCCTCGCCGCATATTGTCTGATTTCAGCATCGGTCGGCCTCATCCTCGGCAGTGTCCCTGCGATGCCGACAGAAGGATCAGTATATGCACGAGAATGAATGCCAAATAAAAAGACGACCGATGGATCGGGCGATACCTAGACGGAGGACCAGGCTCAGGCCAGCATCATAGAGGGCTTGTTCGGTAACAAGCTCCCTCTGCTTCGAGACCGACATGTCCTTGAGTCGGTGGAAGTCCTCCCGGTCGTCCGCCTCCACTCGGTTGTTCTCGTTTGCCTCGGTTCGAGGCACGCCCCAGTGAGAAGGGAAGCCCCAAGGAGAGGAAGAGGAAACAAAGAAAAACTGATTCTTCCACCCGTGAATGGATGATGGAAGGCCAGTGATGAAGGAAAGGCCCTTCCGGGGGTTGAAGAGCCACCACCCTCGGGCCTTAGGGTGGGGTCGGAGGATAAAAAATGCCCGGAAGAGAGAAATCCGAGGGTTGGTCGGTAGGAGCTGACACAAGAGGGCGAAGCTGATTATCAGCCGAACTGAGTTCGGTGCCAGTTGCGTCGGACAGAGTCCGTAATAATCTAGCAGATTTCGGACGAACTCCGGAATCGGAAGTCGAAGACCAGCCCGGAGGTCCTCGACGTACAGTGCCACCTAGCCCGCGGGCGGGTTGTTAACCCGACCGCCGGCCCCTGGGGCGGAAAGTTGGAACTGCTCCGGGATATGATACTGATCCCGAAGCTGATCCACATTCGGCCCCGAAAGCGAAAAAACCTCAACTTTCGGAGTCGACCGAAGGTCATCGCTCGGGTTTTCCGACCGAGCCTCCTGAGGTGAGGTTCTGGCCATAACACCAGAACCGAGAGGAAGACAAGACCGAAGAAGGAGGAGAAGGAAAAGAAAGGGTTTTAAAGAAAATTAGAGCAAAACAGAAGAGGGGACGAGCTTCGAACGAACCCTTGCGGGAGTGGGGGTGGGCGCAGCTGCCGTCGACGACAGAGAGACCGCTTGGGCAGAGTCTCCGCAGCAAAATCGTCAGAAATGGAGCTCCGAGTACAAGTGGCCCCATATATATAGGGCTGTTCGACGGCCGAGATGACGCCGCGCCGACCAAGACTTCTCGGATGAGCGACACGTGGCGGCATCCGGGCCCCCTTTCGATCCGACGGCTCGACGCACCCATCCCGAAAGGGCCACGTCGCCTTCATTAAATGCGAAGGATGCCGGCCCAACAACCCCCGACACGTGGCGGAAGGGCCGCGATTCGGAATTAAATTGCCCGCGGTGATCCGCATCCCCGATGGGATGCCTGACAGCGACCCGCGCTCCCAGAACCGACGCCGGATGGTGGTTTGCGTTCCCCAAAATGCGCCGGACACCCGTTCGCCTGACATCGGATCGTCTGACATCCGATCGTCTGACACCCGATCGCCTGACATTGGATCGTCCGGTACTCGATCGCCTGACACCGGATTGTTTGACGTCCTGTCATCGGACAATGAGACACCTGACGTCGACTTGCCCGGACCATCTGCTGGTGAGGTCGGCAAACTCGGCCCAGGACGCAGCAAGGAATCCACTCCTTTCGCCCAACGTCCTACCCGCATGGAGACACGGGCCAATGCGACATCAGGCTCAGGAGTGGGGGGGACAACTGTTGGGATATACCGACCGACTCCATCCGACCGACCGACTCCATCCGACCGACTCCTCCCGACCGACCACGGGCGACATCGACAGTGACTACCGATTGCGCCCCGACCGGAGTGGATCGGCCTAGCGGCCCCACGTCGCCTCCGATCGTCTGAGGGCCGACCCCCCGTCACCGACTTTCCATCGGGTGGGATGCCGACGACTCACTATCAGTTTGGATGGCTGTCGTCCCACCTCTATAGGCCTTCCTAGACGCCGGATGAGCGGCGTGGGCTGCAGTCCCATCAAGTAAACGCCGCACGAGCGCCAGGGGGCATTACCCTGCCAGGAAGCCTGGGGCGCTGTTCTGCTAAGGACGAGAATTAATTTCTAGGACCTGTCAACTTTGTCAACGACGTGACAACTTCCGACGATTTGACAACTCTCCAGTTGTCTACGTCACCGACGGCGAGGCCATACCACCTCCAACTATAAATCGGGGAAGGCAACAGTGCTAAGGGGCCTCTCGAAAAAAAGGCTCAGGCTTGCTCTCTCTCTCTCTCCCCGTAGAGCTCCTTGTCTCCTTTTTACTGTTGTCCAGTCTCCTCTCTGACTTGACCGTCGGAGGGTCCCCGCCGGAGCTGCCTCCGATCAGCGTAGACTTTCTTTTGCAGGTGCTCATCCCGGCGACCAGGCGACGAGGGGATTGGCCGCAACATATACCTTCTTGGATGATAGTGATCAACAATCATAGAATTAATTAATAATGTTTATTATTGAAGAAAAAGAGTCGGTTAACTTGCAAAAGTAATTTATTTTATTTCACATTGTAGAAAGAGTTTTAGTCTATTGGCTAAAGCATAAATAAGAAGTTATAGACAAAACTTGTAATTTAAGTACTTGATTACATTTTATCACTGCTCAACTCTCTATTTCAATTCAAATAGTCTATCTTAACATCAATGTTCCAGTAATCCTATCATATTCTTGTTTTCTAGATTTTATTAGTAGCAAATGGACAAATTAGTTCTCCTAAATGGAATATTTATCTAAAATTAAAAAGATATATATTTATCCTAACATTTTGCCTTTCAATTTCAAAATGAAATCACCATCATTGTCCTGTTACTACCAAAATATTCATAGCACATTATACTTGATTGGCATCTAAGTGTAAAAGAGGCAATTGTATAAAATTCTAACATAGCATAACCAGATAGACAAAAATGGATTTTTTTTAATGTAATTGAGATAGTTCTCTCAACCTCAATTCTCTGACAATCTGACCGTTAACGTTATATCTCCAAAATTAAATTAAATTTTCCTTGCAATACCATTATATTTCATTTTTCAAATTATATTTCATATTTTAAATAAAAAAATTATATTTTATTTTTTAAATGGGAAAACATATAAACTAAGAAAGTCAAGGCATACCCCATTTCTTTTCAACAAAAAGTAGAAGTGAGGGAAAATAATTCCATTGGTCTCATTCTTTCCCTTACACTATCTATTGACATGTAAATTATATGGGATATCATCGTATATATCTTTCTATAAGAAACAAAAATAAAAATAAGAAATTAAGAAAAAAGTAACAAATGAAAGTCTGTTACAGATTCTTAATCAAATGAACTCGTCTAGGATCTGTAACATTTATCTTCCAATGTTAGTTGTTAGCCCACAAAACTTTTGCAACTTCTCATCCATGGCATCATGAAATTTCCATGACCTCTTAAGCGTTACATCACTATCGTATGTTGATTCCCTAAATTTTAATTACCATCATATTCTCTATAACAAAGTCTAGACTTTAACCCCAGATAATGCATTGCATAAACTTTTGGTGGGTCTGCCTCAAAAAGCTAACGTAAAGTTAAATAATAAAATCTAATTGTTTCTCTAATTTGCTATAATAACAATATTTGCAAATTTGATTATAAAATATTTAGTATAAGGGTATAATTTCAAATAGTTACCATATTCTAAATCAAGTAAAGGAAAGTCATAGATTCCTATTTAACAAACTGATAATATATATCAAACATTTTCAATCTCAAAATGTAATTATTTTTTGATTATCTTTGTTTTAGCAACTTCATTCGTTGTCATCATATACCAACTTTCTTTTCCTTTTTCCTGTCACTTGTGTCTCCGTATCCTCGTTAACCTTATTTGATTCATCATGTTGTCCTAAATCAGTTGCGAATTCCTCACTATTATAGTTTTTAAAGCTGTGAAGCATTCCTACAGTCTCCATGAAATCCTATAATGGAGTTCCAATATAATGAAGATGAAGTTAACTTTATACAAATAAGAAATGCATATTATAGGAGGTGAGTGTACCTTATCCTTTTTGACATCAGTGGTCAAAGGAGATTTAAGTTTTTTTTTTTTCATTTTTATCTTATCATAAATCACAAACTCAATTAGCAAGTTCCCTATATTACGTCAGGATTCGATACCACAAGATACAGCAGGAAAAAAGAAGAAACAAAACAAGAAATATAATACAAATACGTGGATCGGCCTCAAGCCTATCTCCACAGGATATGTAAGCTTCACTATGAGAGAATAAAATAAAATTAATATAAGAGGAACTCACCACTAAACTCTTATACAAGAGTCTTTCAAGAAAAAGCCCTAAAATCCTCACAAAAGTTCTCTGAAACTTCTCTTGAAGCCTTTCTACACCTCCAAGACGTTATCAGCTCTTCGACACAATAAATAGTTCGTCAATCAGAGCTATATAGGCTCCAAAATCACAAAAATACAGTTTCAGTAAGAATACAGAGTCCCAATCAAGCTTAGAACTATCCGTGGCCGTCCGATCGTGACTGGCTCGCACCAGAGCCGTCCGATTGCGCAAAATACCTTCTAATCAATCCTAATCATACTCGGATCCACTCTCAGCCATCCGATCATGATTGGCTGCAATCTGAGCCGTCAAATCACGCAATCCAGCCCCTGAACCGTGTGTTCGGTCCACGTGGTTCCCATGGACTGCCAGCACCCCATGGTCCATGATGGACCGTGCAGGGGCACTGGGCCTGGGTGCCCCGCATACGCTGGACCGGCCCACAGGTGCGCAGGCCTGGGCCGCGCACCCCTTGCGCATGCACCTATGTGTTTGCAAGCTGGGTCGCGCGCTGCCACATGCGGCCACACCACCGTCGCCTCCGTCGGCCCGCCACTAGCCACCGCCGCTTCGGACTTTGTGCCATCTTCAATCGAACGTATCTCCTCCGTTTGAACTTTGATTGGGCTATTCTTGGGCTCGTTGGACTCCATTTTTCATCCTGGACCTTACTGTGGGCTAAATATAGATCAAATTTTGAGACGTATTTTCTAATAATCTCCATCTCGACTAGATATTCGGCCTCTACCTGTTTCTGAGAACCTGTGATCTATCTCACCCCCATGCCCTGGGATATGCCTGCTGTCTCATGGATGGGTAAATGTGGGAGTCAAGCCAGGCCGCTCGATCCACCTCCATCATTGGCTGTGTCCACTCTGATCAAAGATTTGCTCAGGATATCATCCTGCGGTAATAGAAATCTCATCCTGCGACGTCGCCTCTTATCCTCCTGAGTCTCCCATCTCATGCCCAATCCACCTCCATCTGAAGCTCCACCTCACTCTAGGCTCCCCGTCAGGTAGTAATATCCTCTCGTTCTCTTCGTCCCCTCCAAAATAATCCTATTGCTGTGCAACACCTTTAGGATTCCTCCACCAGCTACCGTCCTGTAGCCTCTCGAATCTAGTCTGCTCAATGAAATAAGATTCTGTCTAAAATCAGATATATTTTGGACATCTCCTAATCTCCTCACTGCACCATCATATGTCCTCCAGCTGACCGTTCCGATGCCTCTGATCGCACAGCTCGATCCATCCGGTAGATAAACAGTGCCCTCACTGTTCTCCAGAGAGTCAAACTGTTCCTCTTTACAACATACATGATAGGTGCATGCAGAATCTAAAATTTACTGCTGGAAAGAAGTAGATATCTCGTCAGATATCTCTAGGACATCACCCTTTGAGTCGCTACTAGCTGTCGCTGCAGTAGCCCTCGTCCGATCTCTGAGTTGAGGGCAATCTCTTGCTAGATGCCCCAACTCATCACACCGGTAACATCTGATCTTGCTCAAGTCCCTCATCCTGGACTTGGACCACTCTCGTCGTGATCTCCTGTCATCCTATCTGTCGCCTCCTGCTCCTCTAAAAATCACCAAAGCTGAGCTACTGCCTAAGCTCGAAGCTGGGTTCTTCCTCCTAAGAACCTCGTTCTAAAGAATCACTGTAGTAACCTCGTCCATCTTGATGGTGCTCTTCCCCATTAGAAGAGCAGTTACCAAAGACTCATACGAAGGGGGAAGCGACGCTAGTAAGACCAGCGCCCTGATCTTCTCATCAATTTTCTCGTCAACACTGAGGAGATTAGTAAGGATCTTCTGAAAGTGACTGAGATGCTCTTGCACGCTCTGTCCCTCAGTCATCCGCAGCTGGTAGAACTGCCTCCAAAGGAAGAGGATATTGATGAGAGACTTTGCCATGTACAACTCATCGAGCTTCGACCACACCATCGTGGAGAAGTCTCACTAAGCACATGAATTACCACCTCATCTGCTAGATACAAACAGATCGTACTCACTATCTGCATCTGGAGCCGTCTCTAATCCTGTACCTCCATGGTGGTCGATTTTTCATTACACAAGAGAGCATCGATTAACCCTTGCTGGATGAGCACATCTTTCACCCTTGCCTGCTACAAGAAAAAATTACTCTTTCCATCAAACCTGTTGATGTCCATCTTGATTGTGCTTGTCTTCTCCATCTTCTATTTAGTTCACCACCGCTGCAACTTACGCTCTGGCACCATCTTGCTCTGATACCAATTGTTCCGCCAGGATCCGATACCATAAAGTGCAGCAGGAAGAAAGAAGAAACAAAACAAGAAATACAATACAAATATATGGATCGACCTCAAGCCATCTCTACGGGACGTGCAAGTTTCACTATGAGAGAATAAAACAAAACTAATATAAGAGGAACTCACTACTTAATCCTTGTACAAAAGTCTCTCAAGAAAAAGTTTCAAAACCCTCATGAAAGCTCTCTGAAACCTCTGTTGAAGACTTTCTACACCTCCAAAACGTCACCAACTTTCCGACACAACAAATGGTTCATTAATCGAAGCTATATAAGCTCCAAAATCACAAAAATACTGTTTCAATAGGATTACAGAATTCCAATCAAGCCTAGAACCATCTGTGGCCGTCCGATTGTGACCGGCTCGCATCAGAGCTGTCCGATCGCACAAAATACCCTCTCATCACGCCTGATCACGCTCGAATTCGCTCTCAGCCATCCGATCATGACTGGCTGTGATTTGAGGAGTCGGATCGCGCAATCCAGCCCTTGAACCGCATGTGGGCCGCGTGTTCGGTCCACGCGGTTCCATGGACCTCTATCACCCCGCGGTCCATGGTCGACCACACAGGGGCGCTGGGCTTGGACGCCTTGCGCGCGCTGGGCCGGCCCATACGCGCACATGGGGCTGGCCCACATGCACACGTGGGCCTCGGCCGTGCAACCCCCGCACGCGTGCCCACGCATTCGTGCGCTAGGCCACGCGCTCGCGGTCTGGTCACGTGTTGCCGTGCGTCGCCACGCACGGCCGCGCCACCGCCGCCTTCGCCGGCCTCCGCCGCTCCAAATTTTGTGCTATTTTCAATCTAGCGTATCTCCTCCGTTTGAACTCCGATTGGACTGTTCTTTAGCTCGTTAGACTCCATTTTTCATCCTAGACCTCGCTGTGGGCTCAATGTGGACCGAATTTTGAGGCGTATTTTCTAACACCCTACTCATTCTTAGCACTTGATTAGTTTAATGTTCATCTGTACCTTTTATTTTGGAGTGTTCACCATGATATCATTTTTCAATAGGTTTTCTATATTTTTTTGAGCTTGTTCACGAAAAATAGGTTTTGAATTATAAAGTGAAATTCAATATCAAAATTATTAAGGATAAAAATGTAGCATCTTGATAAATAACTTCTACAATTTCAGAGAGTTATATTTGGCTTCGGGAGAGTTATCCGAGAAAAAAATCTTCACCACGGAATAGTTTTGAAAATCTTCTTTTAAATTAAAATCCCTTAGTTTAATTTAGAAAATGAGCTTGTTCCTATTTAATTTTAGCACCTTTGCCGGCAAAGTTTGTGTCTCCCCATTTTGCATGTCAAAAAGTTGTTTAGCCATAATATCTAATAGCTTTTTCACTTCTCTGTTGAATAACACAAATATTGCTGTTTTGCTTTGATTTGCTATCTCTATTTGTAATGTGCATCTGTGAATTTTTTTTTAAAAATATTTTTAATATTTATTTTTTTATAAATATTAAACAGCGTGCAAAAAAACTAATGAATGAGATTCATGGATTCCTGGGTACTGGAAACAAAAATTTCTTGCCACAATCATTACAATAGTAATGATCTTCTTTTACTATTAGTTTCTTCATATATGTTTCACACCCTATATAGCACCAATCAAATCTAGCATTTATGTTCACAATCTTATCCAAAACTGTGAGTACTTTTTTTCGAAAATAATAAAATTAAGTGAAATAAGAGATAGATGTTTATATAGACATTTTAATCTTCATTATAATATTGTAGGAGTTAACTCCATACTTGATCATCAGATTGCCATTCCATTTGTAGAATCTCTTCAATTATTCTTTTATTTAAGATCATTTATTTTTCCATTAGTCACTATGCCATTACTTGAGTCTTTGTAATTCCTTAACATCTACTGCTGCAGCCATATACCTGAAAGTTTTCCATTGCTAGTATTTTTTTTACCAAATTTATGGAATAGATGCTATTATATTTTTATTACCTTTGAAATATTTTAGTAGTTTCAGTTATTTCTAGATTAATGTAAATCTTGATTGTACTTGTGGATGATAAATATAATTGCCCTATGTGAAGCAAAGAGTTAATAATAAAAAATATTTCCATTGTTTCTTATTCTTTGATATATTATTTCTCACCCATAAATCATTTTACAGCTACTGATGTGATAACAATAATCAATACTTCACCAGAAAGATCGTCCAGGCGGTTCTTTATCTGGATTGTTGCTTTGTCCCACATAGTAATTCTCATTTTTTCCCTCTACATGGTGCAAACAACAAATATAATGTATATATATGTGTGTGTTTATATGTTGTATACAAAGCATGGCATAATTGTTCATGTGTACTTCGTCAAAATCAGTTCAATTTTTTTTTTTCTTCACTAAATTTTCTTTGACATTTATCTATTCTAAAGGACTAATGGTAACCAATTTCTTAATAGCATTTGAAAAAATCAATTCAAAATCTCAAGATATATAACTTGTTATAGAAATAAGTAATGAAATCAGTATAAATAATTCCAAATATTATTCTACTTGCTAAATAAGTGTTGTCATTACCCCTGCAGGATATGGTTTGCATATCTACAAATACAAAATGATATGTACAAATGTTGATTGCCTTTGTGTTCAATTTTGTGACTATGGTGGTTAAAAGAAACAGAATTTTTTTATCATTCATCACAGGCCGATATATTGCTTGTGTTGGGATGATCTTTATATTTTTTATTATATAAAAGTTTCTTTCTTTTAGTTGGGGACTGAATTTGTTGATCAAAGCCTTCCTAATACCTGCATAGATCATGGTATCCTATTTAAATACAATTAATTGTTAGTCCATTTTGACACTAAATAAATAATATTATTTCATAGTGGTTTTTACATCATAGTTTGATTAGGTTTATTTCTTCTTATCTATTCATCAATGACAATGAGATCCAAACTTATCACTTCATTGTTGCTTCTTGTACTTCCTGCTTCCTACATCCATAAAATTCTCACTTTTATGGTCTGGCTATTCATATCGGTAGTCAGATCTGCTAACATATGGTGCGCCATTGTTTGTGCCTTATTATGACAACCTGCAAAATATAAATAATTGGTCAAATATATCAGCCACTACTACTGCACTAAATTAGTATATAATCAACTTATATATACCTTTTGTTTGTTGTGGATAAGTGGCACAAATGCTTCAGTATACAAATACTCTTTGCTGGTTCTTTTTCCTAGTGCATGTTGATTACATATATTACACAAAAGATGTAATTAAGGATTCAAGCTATGAAATGATAGAGACAAATGTTATAATATAATATGCAACATATGAGTATTAGTTCCTGTACATAGATAAATAATTAATGCATAGATTATATAGTATATATAACATTGTTAACCATGTATTTCAATCACAGCTTATTGAAAAAATCTCGGTAAACAATATTTTTTATAGTTCTAGGATCTTGATTGTCTTCATCAGCAATTATTATTTTTAATTCAACTCTAGTTATTACTCTTGAGATGGCCACATATAGTTGGCTATGTGTGAAGACTTGTCTTGATAAATACAGTCCAATATTCCTCAATGATTGTCCTTGGCTTTTATTGATTGTTATTGCAAAAAATACCATCAAAGGATATTGTCTTCTTTTAAGAGTAAATGGTCATTTAGATTCTGTAGCTGACATAATTATCCTCGGTATAAAAATCTTATAACCAACATTAGCTCCTATTATTATCTATACTTGGACAAAAACTGGATGACAATTAGCCTTGTTCCATTGCATAATGACTCGATTTGGTTAAGATTGCGTAGAAGCATAATAGGCAACTCAACTTTCAATCTCAATATATGATCTACAGTTTTTGAAAATTTCAATGTATGAAGAAATTCTATAGGATATAGTCCATCCTGTTCTTCTATATTACATGTCAAATTGCAAACTGAATCAGAACTATAGTAAGTGTATTCTTTAGTATATATTTGCTCCAATTCATGATTGTTGATATCATGGATAATATCATTTGTAAGAGCAAAACTTGCCCTTTCTTCTAAGTATTTTCCATCACTATATTTTTCATGTAGATCAAGATAAATAGTGTCAACAATCTTTGTCAAAGGATTGTTTCCTCTTTCAAGCAATAAATCATCCGATATTGTAATTTATGAATCAACATTTTCTGAATTTCTATTTCCATCTCCAATTCGTAAAATCCATTCAGCAAACTTTGTTATTAGTTGTCTTTCACTAGCACTACTCATACTCTATTTTAAGTGCATATTTTCCATCAATTTCAAAATAGTCACAAAATTCTAAAGATAAAACTATTTTATACACGCCTCGACAATTTCCTCATGCTTATCTTTTGGTATAACTGGTAAAATTTGTCAAAAATCACCATCTAGTACTATTGTAACTCCTCGAAATGATTTTTAAAACTATTATCAAATATAAATGTCAATATATTTTGTGGTGATCAACGACTTCAAAACAGTATTTATTTGCCATCGGTGCTTCATCCCAACTTATTAATATTATCTTGCAAAGTAGTTCTATAAATTGTATCTTCTATTTTATCTTATAAATAGATTCCTTTGAAAGATTTAATGGTATATGAAATCTCGAATGGACAATACAACCTCCTGAAAGAAGTAATGCTGCAATTCCTGATGAAGTGACTACCAACATAATTGTACCTTCGGATCTTATTTTTAAAATGAGGATTCTCTATAAATAAGTTTTTTCTATCCTCCATGCCCATACACAAAAAATAGCTTTCCCCTTTCTTGTTCAATTAACTATATAACAGCATGATAAATAACCTTTTGTTCATGATTCAATCCACCAAATAGCCTTTGAAACTCAATTGAAAGAATCTTTTTATCATAGCACAACTCATATAATAATCTATTTCAGAGATCTTTGATAATAATGCAATTTAGATTTGGTAAACCTAGATAATCATCCAATGATCTACCATTTTTCTTCAAGATTTCCTCAATATCTAGAAGAGCATGTTGCTATAATTGAAATGGATTAAGTATGAGAGTTTTTAGGTTTAATAATCTTCTATGATGGTATTGTATATCTTCTAATAGTAATTTTCAATTTGAATTCCATAATTCACTAGGGTTTGTTACTTCACAATACATTAGTATGATGATAAACAACTCTCGTTATTATGATCTAGATGCCTATATAGATATATTCTTAATGCAATCACCCCATTCTTTATCATCACCAAGTATGCCCAACGTATAGCATGTTGATCTAAATATCGAATAAATCTGTCCATTGACTTTTCTTTTATCCTCAAATGAACTAGGCCCTTGCACAATTTTTAACAACATTCTCAGATAATATCTCTCTCCACTTATGGGATGAGCAAAGTAGATTCTATCAATTGATTGTCCTATTTTCTTCTTATCCAATCTTATTGTTTGCTGTCCCAAATCCATTTGGTAGGAAACTCAGTATATATCAATTCCCTCGCATCTTAATAAATTTGATTTATTGTCATCCATTCAATGAACATTGTCTTACTAATGTCCAATCTATTTAAAATTGTTTGAATTTTGGTTGAGTCAGAAAAGGTAATATTCTGTTAATTTGGTAAATGAAAATTAAGTCATTCAACAGAGGGCCGTCGATGATGCAAATCAAATTATAGGATTCTCCAACATACTTCGCATGCAGAAATATATCTGAATTGAAAATATATATTATATTACGGTTTCCATATTTAAATTTTACAAATGAAAATATATATAAATTAATTTACTATAAATATACATATCTACAATCAAGATAAGCTTTGATTTCATCCAAATTTATATTTGTACTCATAGTTGCTCGATCTGGACTTTTGTTGATGTATTTGAATAAATACTTTATAGATCTTGATCTATTATACTATTCAAGATTCATATGAGCCTGAAACTTGACAACTAGATCTCTATTGTATGAGATAACATACTGATTATCTAGCTTCATTCTTTTTCTCAAGATAAAGTTTCCATCATCCATCTTTTATTCACGGTGGTAGTTTCATTGTAATTTTTTTTTGAAAAATGCTTGTTGCATCTATTTTGCACCATGCAACGTGAAGATGGATTTACCACTCCATAAGATCCATAAATCATAAACTTTTCTATAGCTTTATATCTTTCAGGATCTTCATTAAAATCTAAAATTTCAGCTGAAATAATACCATCAATTTGTGATGGATTTAGATGCTTGTCATCAGGTTGGAGAAAAATCAAGATATGAGCATGTAGCAACCCTCTCTTTTAGAACTTTATTGTCTAAATACTTGAAATAAATCAAACAAAAATTTACATTAATAGCAAATTTATATGTTATATGGACCAATTTATGTAATATTAATCAATAACAACAATTGCACTTGTAGAAATTTTTTGTGATCAATTTATATAAAACATGATATATGTAAAATCATATTATTTCAAACAAGAGTACAACTTACTTGCTATTGTATGACTAAAATAATTTTTTTTCTAAAGATCTATTATTAGTTCCTACAACTTTATCTCAAAAACCCTGTTAATAATATCAACATGATCTTCTATTTTCTGTTTTTCTATTTGTGCTAGAAACCATTCAATTTTAGGCCATTTTGGATTGCATATGAATGTTAAAAATAAATTAAGATATCCAACTCATCTACAAATAGCCATTGCATCCTGATTTTGAATCTTATATCTTAGGCTTTTAGTGTAGGATGATTGAAGAATACATCTTTTCTCAATTTCATTGGACATAGCATCACCTTTAACAATTGCATCTTTAAGTCCTCTATAAGGCTTAATTCTTACTTTATTTTGGTTTCTCCTTATCCATCCCAACCTTTATTCTTCAATACATGTATAAGAATCTATTAAGAACTGTTGGAATAACCGTTCACCATATAGCAATGTAGTGCCTTCATTTTACATTTATTGAATTCTATATGCATAGTACTCACGCATGGTCAATTCTTTCTCTTTTCATTATTCATGCTTGAAATAACTCTATGTTTTATCTCTGTTCCATAACCATCTTCTCTATAACAAAAATATAATAGATAATGCATAGCCATGAAACTTGGATGCAACTCCATAATTTTTTTCGAACCTTCTCTTCTATTCTCAACAATTATATCATGACTAGCATTTTCTTCATCAAGATCATCCACAATCAGAGCTGCAATTTTTAAGCAGTAGGATATATTATATTCTCTACCATCAGTACTCCTATGACCGATCAAATATAAGATAAAATCTGTAACACTACTCTCCCTGAATCTATCCCTTGTCATTTTGAATGATTTGACCAACATGTTGTCATCATCTAGCATTTTTAACAATATTTCTATAATTTATTGATCTAGATTTTCATGTGAGTCTAAACTTCCAATCCTATTGAGCACTTTATTTTGAGTGTCATGAATGTATAACTGAGCAAAATGTAATTTTTTTCCAATCATATGAAGTAGAGAACCAATTTGATGATGATTCTATCTATTTAATGTGAACACATAAGGATCAGTAGACCTATTAATAGTATGATCAACTTAACCTCCTATAAAAGTAAATGCAAATATAGTATTATAAGTTTTAACATTCTCACAAAAACTACTAGTAATCTCCCTTGGTGTGTAGTCAAGCAATTCTTTAAGCATTGACGAAGCTTCCTTAAGAAGCAGAAATTGCATCCTTCCATACAACAAAGTGTAAACTTAGAATTTCGAGATCTTTATGATTTTTTTGATCTTTCCTTATACTACATCAATGCACCATAATATTCACACCAATAATTTGGCTTCCCAAGATTAAATACCATGTTCGTGCCACCTACAAATAGAATATTACTTTTAGTATCTTGTAATATTTAATAGAATAATCTTATTTTTGCATGGAAGATTGAGAGAGGATGCAATGGGAAATAAGAAAATATAATATATGGAATAGTGCAACGGGACAATGTAAGTTCAATATTGATGCAAATCATATATTAAAACTAAGTCATTAAATAAAATAACTTTTGCATATGTCATTTGAAGTTTTTATAAGGAATACAACTATGAAGATAACTAAAATCTAGGTTATCTATCAAAATACTTTATATCAATAATTCAATAATAACAGCATATGAGACAACATAAGTTCCATCTTAATAGAACATTGATCTATAGATAATTAAAATATAATATAGATTATATTAAATTGATAATACTCATGAATTACAATACTTTATTTTGCCATTTTTGCTATTCATTTTTTTCGTACTTATATTTTCTTCCCGTCATCTATCAAAATACTGTATCAGCAATAAGACAATATAAAGAATTTTTTCTAATATCAAATGCCATGTTGATATCATTAAACTGAAAAATTACATGTACTATTCAAAAAAGATGCAACATGAAATAACATAAAATAGTGTATCAAATAAGTGAGCATATGGAATAAATGTAAGTGAGACAATGTAAATCTAATCTTGATATGGGATCAGATATTAAGATCAAATGATTAACTAAAATCATATTTTCTTATGTCATTTGAAGTTTTTGCAGAGAATATAACTATGAAGATAACTAAAATACAGGTTATCTATCAAAATATTCTATATTAATAAGCCAACAATAAGTGTAAGTGAGATGATATAACTCCAATCTTAATGGAATATTTTACAAATAATTAAATTTCAACATATATTATATTAACTGAAAAATATTTCTTACTATAATAGTTTATTTAGACATTTTATTTTTTATTTCTTTTTTGCATTTATGATTTATATACTACTCATGCGTTTATTATTGATTATGTTAGAGTTTTTTTTTTAAGTCATCCATAAAACATTAGATCATCAATAACCTAATATCAAAGATTTTTTCTATTATCAAATACCATATTCATATCATTCACAAGCTTAACAATCACATATATAAATATTATTAAAATAATCATTAATGATAAACTTGTTAAGCTCATAGTGAGCGTGAAAATTAAAAACTGACTAGCAGTTGTTGGCCGAAATCTATCATCGCCAATATCTTGATGAGTTCTATCAATCCTAACATTATTTTCATCTTCTTCAACAAAATCATGTAAGTTTGTTAAATTGAACAATGTCTATAACTTACTCATATATACTCATACATACAATGTCTACATATTACTCATATCTACATCATATAAACAATAATATATATTTGCAACATACATGTAATAAAAAATCCACAAGTACTATCTATATTAATTTTTATCATACCTTGACTATGGTTCCTCCCACCATCAAGAACAACATCAATTGTCATAGACATTTTCATCAGTTTTTTGTCTGCCATTATAATCCATCTCTTTTTGCTTGATAAGCTTAGTGCTAATATATTTACTGTTGGCTACAACAAATATAATAGACATAGACAGTTGATAATGTGATGCAAATCTATAAAGGTAATTATATTTTAATAATTTATATAAAATATATTTTTTAAACAATAATGTTTATATCATGATTGATATTATTCTGACTATTTCATTCAAATTCTAACTGAGCAGTATCCACTCCAATATGGTAAAAACAATCATTGCTTGCCATTGCATTATCTTGCTGATCAAGATCACCATATAATAAATCAATCTTTCTTTTATCAAAAGCAATTAGCTTTTATTTTTCCATCGCACAATAGCCTGTCACATATCGTAACTTTTGTTTCTCACTCAAAATCTTTCTCCTATGTAATCTTGCCCAATGATAATATTCGGCTTTACTGATAATATTTACTCCATGTAATATATAAGGCATTTGTTATCCATAATGATAATCCTTATATTTTTTGAACAAACATTTCTGATGTAAAATCAAATGCTTTCATAATCTCACAAATCAACAATCGACCATTATTTTTAATTTCAAATGAATACTTTATGATACTTAATATAGATTACGCATAAAGCACCACTTGATACATAGTCAATCCCAAACAAAAGCACCACTTGAATATCCAAATAATTGCAGATATAGAATAAAATAGCAAAAGCAAAAAAAAAGTAGTAGAAAAATAATAATGGATAAAAGAATAGCTTACAGAACATGAAGCTATACCTTTCACTCAAATAATAGCACCAATAATAAAAAAACTTCATCCCAATAATACCTAGCTATTGTAAATAAGAAATCCATGGAATTTGAAGTGGCAAATCCATGCTTTTAAGATTCTTTCAATATAAAACAATTTATGTATTTGTCCATCCAAATTTCTGATGTCTATTCAAATTCTTGACTACATACAATGATAGTGTTAAACTCCAATTTAATTCATATAAATGGGCTTTAATTGCAAGAGTATAATTATAAGTTTTGTGGACCATAATACAATATTTTGTACTATCTCTCTCTTTATGTGGTGATGCTTTTAATTCAATACGTTAAGAAAAAAAAAATGGATATTAAATCATATGATCCTATCACTCTATAGTGCACCAGCTTCAAAAGAATATGGAACCAAGAAATAAACATCATTTTGTAAAAAGTAGAAATGGAAATAGTCTTATCCTTTGCTATCCCTTACTTAAAACTTCATTAAATATTCTGATGTAAAGATGCAATAAGTGGTTAAAATGCATGCATGCGAGTAAAAATTTTTTTATGATGATGGAAGCATTAAAAAAGTCAAGCCTTAAAAGAGAAAGTAGCCACAACATGAAGAGATTTCAAAGAATGACTGTTAGATCTAGATGGAAACTTTATTGTAGTCTATGATTGTAAGATTTCTAATACCACAATTACCTCCGAACCCCCAAAAAATAGGGATCGATTGACAAAAAATAACATAAAAAGCTGACAAAATTGTGAAAAGATTAAAAAATATCAAATTGGAATCAAATAAACTATATGCATATTGACTTCCAAATTTGGTGAAATAAAATCTCACTAAAATAGATCAAAGAACGACCAATAGGAAGAGAAAAATGAAGGAAAAACTCAAAAATCGATGCAAAAAAAAGGAGCATTGGTAGCTTTTAAGGTATGCTTCTCAATAATCAAAACAACAACATGGATTGATATCAAAGCCCATATTTTATTCTTACAACAATTTCAGAATTCAGAAAAATCTGAAGATACATGAAGGGCAGTCAGTCCATGAGCAGTGATTAAGGACATTGAGGAGCTTGAGAAGCTCGAACTTGATATGCAAAAGGAATTGCAGATAGATTTGATCCTTCAATCCTTTACGAGTTCATATAGTCAATTTATTATAAATTTTATATAAATAAATTTCATTGCACTATACCTGAACTAGTCAATATGTTGGTCACTACGGAAGGAATCTTGAAAAGTTCAAGGAGTACTATTCTCACTGTGGAACGGATTTCTTTCAAGAGAAAGTCTAGTTGGAAGAAGAAGATTAAATCCATTAAGAAGCAGAAGAAAGAGAGTAAGCTAAAGAACGATGTTCCAAAGAAGGCTGAAGCAAAAAAAAAATATTTTCACTATGATGCTTAAGGCCATTGGAGGAGGAACTGTTCACTCTACCTGAAGAGCTTAAAGATCAAGAAGGGTGATAAACCTTTAGAAGATATGCTTGTAATTGAATCTAACCTTACGATTTCTTCTACTTCTAATTGGATTTAGACTCTGGTTCGAGTGCTCATATATGTACCTCAATGCAGGATCTAATAGAAAGTAAGAGGTTAAGGGAAGGTGACATAATCCTTCGGGTCGGCAATGGAGTAAAAGTTGCTATAAAAGCCATTGGTACTTATCCTCTTCGATTATCGTCATGATTTAAATTAGATTTAAAGACTGTTATTTTATTCCTGTAGCTAGTCAGAATTTAATTTTCATGTCTGTGCTAGTACAGGATGGTTTTGAATTTAATTTTAATAAAAATTTTTATTCTATTTATTTATGAAATAAATTGATTGCATATGATCTTTTAATTGACAGTCTATATCACTTGCATGTTGATGCGAATGCGAATTTGAACGAGCAAATAATGCGTACCGTAGGTCAAAAGAGACCTAGAGATGAAATTAACCAGAAATACTTATGGTATTATAGACTAAGTCATATTGGAGAGGACGGGATAAATAAACTGAAAAAAGATAGGATCCTTGACTCTCTTCATCTAGAGCCGTATCCAGTTTGCGAATCTTACCTTCGAGGAAAAATGATCAAGTTACCCTTTGTAGGATATGGAGAAAAGGCCATTGAGTTACTTACCCTGGTACACACCGATATGTGTGGGCCATTTCATGTGCATGCCAGGAATGGTTACAGCTACATCATTATCTTTACTGATGATTTATCTAGATATGGGTTTGTGTATTTGATGAAACAAAAATTTGAAACCTTTGAAAAGTTCAAAAAATTTAGAAATAAAGTAGAAAAATAAATAGGCAAATCCATTAAGATTCTTCGATCTGATTGAGAAGGTGAATATCTTAGTCAAAAATTTTTAAAATATTTTAAGAACAACGGCATAGTCTCTCAATGGACTCCTTTTGAAATATCTCAGCTCAATGGGGTATCTGAAAGGAGGAATAGGACCCTATTAGATATGATCAAGTCCATGATGAGCTTCACTGATCTATCCTTATATCTTTGGAGACATACCTTATTAACCATAATTTATCTATTGAATTGAGTTTTATTAAAATCTATTTTTACCACACCTTATGAGATATAGTATGGTA
This sequence comes from Elaeis guineensis, assembly GCF_000442705.2. Taxonomy (NCBI): domain Eukaryota; kingdom Viridiplantae; phylum Streptophyta; class Magnoliopsida; order Arecales; family Arecaceae; genus Elaeis; species Elaeis guineensis. Next base: position 23,385,679 of record NC_026008.2, on the reverse strand, counting down.
AGAAGTCGAGTCTAGATTATCTTAAGATTTAGAGATGTCCGACCTATGTTAAGAGACAAATGACTGATAAATTAGAGGATAAATTTGTAATAACTCATTTTATAGGGTATCCAAAAGAATCAATGGGATACTACTTCTACTTTTCACAAGATCACAATGTGATTGTAAGTCAGAATGCTATATTCCTAAAATAGTTTATTCAAGATGATGGCAGTGGGAGATTAGTTGAGCTCGAAGAGAAGGTTTCTGAAAAGCAAAGAGCTATAAATTCTTAGAAACTCATTATTCATGAGCCAGTAGTTGACATTCCTCTATCATCTCGTAGATCTAGGAGGGTCTCTCGACCTCCTAAAAGGACATGGGTATGCTTACGGAGGAAGTAAGAAAATATTCTTTATGAGAGATAAGAGTCATGGCGATGATCTTAATACCTTTGACGAGACAATGTCTGACATCGATTTCAAGAAATGGTTAGATGCAATAAAGTCAGAAATTGACTCGATACATTCGAATCAAGTATGGACCTTAGTAGATCCATCCGAAGGTATAGTACCCATTGGGTGTAAATGGATCTACAAAAGAAAAATAGATGTCAATGGTAAGGTAGAGACCTATAAAATTAGGCTTGTGGCAAAAGGTTATAGCCAACGCAAGGGCATGAACTATCAAAAAATCTTTTCGCCCGCAGCCATGCTGAAATCCATCCACACTCTGCTTGCTATTGCAGCTTATTATGATTATAAAATTTGACGGATAGATGTGAAAAATACTTTTCTGAATGGATATCTTGAGGAAAATATCTATATGGAGCAACCTTCGGGTTTCACATCTGGTGATGGTGATCACAGAGTCTGCAAGCTGCAAAGATCCATATCTGAATTAAAGCAAGCTTCTCAGAGTTAGAATCATCATTTTAATGATACGATTAAATTGTTTGATTTCATCAAGAACGAAGAGAAATCTTATGTATACAAAAGGGTCAGTGAGAGTGCAATAACATTTCTCGTATTATACGTAGATGATATTCTCCTCATTAAAAATGATATTCTTATGTTGACCAAGGTCAAAAGGTGGTTGTCCAAAAAATTCTTCATGAAAGATCTAAGGGAAGCATCCTATATTCTTAAAATAAAGGTCTATAGGGATAGATCTAAAAGGATGCTAGGCCTGTCACAAAGGCTGTACATAGAGAAAATGCTGAAGAGGTTCAGCATGAAAAATTCTAAAAGAGGACTTTTACCTCTTAGGCATGGTATTCATCTTTTCAAGACGATGTGTCCGACCACGTCTGAGGAAGTTTAACGCATGAGTAGGATTCCTTATGCCTCAGCTATAAGGAGCCTCATGTATGTCATGCTGTGTACTTGACCTTATATTATTCTTACTGTGAGCGTCACAAGCAGGTATCAGTCGAATTCAGACGAGGAGCACTGAATGGCTGTGAAGAACATCCTTAAGTACTTGAGAAGAACTAAAGATTTGTTTTTGATCTTTGAAGAAGATTCTGAGTTGCGAGTCAAGGGATATACTGATTCAGACTTCATGTCTGATCCTGATGATAGAAAATCTACATCAGGATATGTGTTCATATGCAATGGTGGTGTAGTTAGCTGGAAGAGTTTCAAGCAACCCATTATAGTGGATTCGACCATAAAGGCTGAATATGTCGCTGCTTCAGATGCTGCAAAGGAAGGCTTTTGGTTTAAAAAGTTCATCGTGAAATTTGGGGTTATGACATTAGATGCCATACCACTTTATTGCGACAACAATGGAGCCATAGTACTTGCTAAGGAGTCAAGATCTCATCAAAAATTAAAGCACATCGAATAACGGTATCATATCATACGCGACTACCTCGAAAAGAAATATGTCAAGGTGCAAAGAGTAGACTCTGCAGACAATGTGACAGACCCACTAATAAAGCAATTGAGCCAGTCGAAAATGAAAGTCCACTTTAAGAAGATGGGACTTAGATTAGTGGCCAATTAGCTTTAGTCCAAGTGGAAGATTGTTAGATATATATCCTAAAAGTCAATATGGTTGACACATTATAATAAAGCTAGGACATAATTTTATACTTAATATATTGATTTGATCAATTAAAGGGTAAGTTTATTCAAGTTTGATGTCTCCTTGAATCGTCAATGAAATTAATATTTCAATACATATTCTCAAAATATTAAAAATTAGAGATATGTATTTAATTCCTAAATGCTTCCAATCATAGTATCATCATGAGGATGGTGATCGATTCGGATAGACCGATATACAGATCGCTTCCTACGGGATAGACAAGTCTCTGATCTATAGTTTAGAAATACTAAACGATGAGTACGGAACAACTAGTACTGAGCATGATCATATGAGAGATCACTTGAATTTTTACTCGATCGTCAGTGATTATCTCGATGCTGTAGTTATGTGAATGATCTTTTTATCTGCGATGGTATAACTACTCATAGTGAGGCTGCTGGAGTTTGACTGACACATAAATATAATCTCAATGAGCCCTTGTAGCGAATGTTGGTGACAGTTGATCCACCGTAGGAGTAGGATGCACATCAAGATGGAATCTATCGATCTTGATAGAAAGGAGTAGTCTTATAAGATTTGAGAGGCTATGTCCGAGAGTCTGCATCTACAGCAGTGCGATTGATGAAAAAAATTTTTCATAAGGTTCACAATTAGACTTGAGCTGATCAAATCTATCATATGACTGATGATGAGGTTTGACGATTTATTCATTACCTGCCATCTACTCAAGACTCACGATAGAAGGACTGAATCACACGTGAACTATACCTTGAGGTTCTTTTTCGATTTTACTAGGTTGTCACTTCATACTGCTAGGTATCACTGGTGGATTGTGAGAGCTTACTAGGATTGCTTAGGATCGACAATCCTTGATGAGTTAGAGTGAAATTATTTCGACCCATTGAAAAGAGTTTCAATGATATTATGATAGAGATCATTGTATATCTCACTAGCAGATAGAATTGAATCTACAGAATCACACAACAAAGGGATTAGACATGGAATAAGCAATTGGGCTTATGAAGTCTCAATTGGGTTTAGAAAAATCCTATTGGATTTAGGGTAACCTTGCTAGCACATAGTTAGATCTAATTTTCTCTTTATATTTGAATTTTTTATTTGATAAGATTAATTTAAATTTAATTACTTACTAATAATCTAAATGAATTAGATTCATTGGGCTTCAATTGTTGGGTGCCTAGGGTTTTGGATCAAATGAATTAAAGAGTCAAGTCCTTAATTAATTTTCTTGATAGTTTTGATTGGGTGCCACTTGATTTAATCAAGTTGGACGTGCCTACCCATTAGAGGACGTGTGAGACCAGCATGGGGCATCCCATGGGTTCCATGTGGCGTGCGTATTTGTGGGTGCAAAAGCTTTAATAGTTGGCGCCTAAAGGATCTCTTAAAGGGAGTCAAATAACTAAAGGAATAAGGATTCCTAATACAAGTAGGAGTTGTATTAAGTGGTTGTTTAATTTTGAATAAGATTCAAACCTTATACCTATTTAAAGAGACCTTCTTTAAGGCCTCCAGGCACTTCAACCAGTAGCCCCACGTCTCCTTTGAAGAGCCCACACCCCCTCTTTCTCTTCTCCCTCTCATTTCCCTTGGAGATCCAACGCCCATACCTTAGGCATCCTCCATCTTCAATGCCCAGAGGTGTTTGGGCATCCCCTATTGTTGTGATCTAGGTGGTGTACCCAAAGTCCAGGAGACCAAGGCTAAGGTCAAGGTCCATCATTCATGAGGACTTCATGGAGGCTCTAGGGCTAGTTGGGCCCTAGGTTGAAAGGCTGTGGGCCTTTTGGGTTCTTGAGGTCTAGGTTATGTGGGCCTCAAGGGACCAACTCTTTATGGGTCAGGTCTGGGCCCAGGATAGGTGAGATTAGGTTGAGTCATGGGTGTACATGGGCTTGGGTTAACCTAATCTCCTATAGAGATGGTCAAGGGAGTTTTGGGTTTGGATCACTTGAACCTGTGTTTATATATACATGCACTGTATAGGTTTGACTAAGCCAAGAAAATATAAAACTCTTTCTTCCAAGTCTCTCTCTCTCTTCTCCCTCTCTCTCCAGCTATTCTCCATGCCCCAGGAGCAAGAAACCCTAGGGTTTCTTGCCGCCAGGTCCATAGAAGGCAGGAAAGCAGGGGAGGCGCTAGCCCCTTCCCCTTTGTGCCGCCAACTTTCTCTCTTCTCCCTCTCTTGCAGTGGCCCAAACATCAGGTCCAAGACTTGAAATCTCTTGAGAAGAGGTTGGTACAAGTTTCTCTTAGATCTAGAGTTGATCTAAGGTCGTTTGAGGTGCGAGTGAGATCTCCATCAACAGATCTACAGGAAAAGCTGTAGCAGGACAGATCTTTAAGGTCTGTCTCCATCTACCTTCTTCCCTATCTAGAATACTCTGATTTGAGATCTATAAATTAAAAGACCTCAGTCCAGGCCTGATCTGGTTGGGTATCAGATCTGGAATTTTTTAGAGGTGATTTCAGAGACGTTCTTCATCTGGAATGAAAGGCTGATGAAGAAGACAGCAACCAGGCTGATTTCGTCAAGGGCCTTCGATCGAGTCCAGAAGTCTCCAGATTTGTTCGTTGCTGGTTTTGCTGCACCCAAGGTCCGTGGGAGGAGCCAAGATTGTGCTCCAATAGTTGGTATCAGAGCCACATTGGTGAGGAAGCGGTTCCAAGCGCGAGAAGTTGAAGATCCCAAGTGCTGAAAATTTTCAGCAAGGTACCATCAAGGTATATTCTACACTTCTTGATTTTATATTGCTTGTTTAGCTTGGATCTAGTCATGGGCAGCAATATGAAGGTTGATTTTGAGAAGTTTGATGGCAAGAAAAATTTTTTCATGTGAAAAATCCGGGTGGAGGATCTTCTGGTGCAAGCAGATCTGGATCAGGCTTTGGATGAGAAGCCTGAGGGAATGACAGATAGACAGTGGGCATCGTTGGAGAAGAAAGCATGCTCGGTGATCAGAGGATGTTTGACGGATGCGGCGTTGTATTCAGTGCTAGAAGAAAAGACCCCAAAGGGCCTTTGGTCGAAGTTGCACACCATATATATGGGGAAGAATATGTGCAACAAGCTAATGCTGAAGAAGAGGTTGTACAGTCTTCGGATGCAGGAGGGATCTAATGTGATTGGCCACATTCAGAGGTTCGACCAGTTGTGCACGGAGTTGATGAATATCGGGGTGAAGCTGGATGAGGAGGACAAGTCCCTGTTGCTTTTGGGTTCACTGCCAGGATCATATGACTCTTTGGTGACTACACTGCTTTACAGCAAGTAGACTCTGGAATATGAGGACATGGTCTCGGTGCTGAGGTCTAATGAGCAAAGGAAAAAGTTGACCAAAGATCGGGCTCCCCAGGAGGGTTTGGCAGTAGGGGAGAGGACAGGTAGAGGCAGAGGCAGAAGCAAGTTCAGGGGGCGGTCCAAGTCCAGAAAGGGAAAGAAAGAGATGAAATGCTTCAAGTGCAACAAGTTCGGGCACTTCAAGCGAGAATGTCCACTATGGAAGAGCAAGAAGGGAGAAAGAAGTGGCTCAGAATCAGTGAGTGCAGTTACTGGGCAGCAGATGGAGGATGATCTACTTGTGGTATCAAATGATCACAGGTATTACACAAAGGAGTGGACACTAGACTCTGCGTGCTCACATCACTACACGCCACGCAGGTCTTGGTTTGCGACATACACCAAGACAGATGAGGGATCAGTGACTCTAGGTGACAATCATCCTTGCAAGGTGGCTGGGATAGGGACAGTCAGGGTGAGAATGTTTGATGGGATTGTGAGGACATTGACAAATGTAAAGCATGTTCCGGAGCTGGAAAAGAATCTGGTGTCACTAGCCTACTTGGAGTGCAGTGGATACAACTTCAGCAGTAGGGCTAGAAGCGGAGTACTGAACATCTCCAATGGAGCTATGGTGGTGATGAGAGGCAGGAGGTTGGACAATAACCTCTATCACATGGAGAGATCTATGGTGATCAGAGAGTCTGATGTAGCAGCTACAGCACAGGACCAGTAGGGGGCTTACAGGATGTGGATTACCGCCTAGGCCACATGGGTGACAAGGGGCTGAGGGAGTTGAGCAGGAGAGGACTCATCTCTGATCTGGAGGATGATGCTATAGGAGAGATCTGTGAGCCTTGCCAGATGGAAAAGTAGAGGAGAGTTTAGTTCAACATCAGTACAATCCGCAGTGCAGCCCCTCTGGAGTTAGTACACACAAATGTGTGGGGACCAGCCCCAGTTTCAGCTAGGAATGGGGTCAGATACTTCATGACCCTGATTGATGATTTTTCAAGAAAACTCTGAATTTACTTCATGAGAGAGAAGTCTGAGGTCTTCACCAAGTTCAAGATCTGGAGAGCTGAGGTGGAAAAGGAGCAGGGGAGGAGCGTGAAGTGTCTGAGGTCAGACAATGGCGGGGAGTACACCAGCAGAGAGTTCCAGGACTACTGTGAGGAGTGTGGGATCAGGAGACACTTCTCAGTTAAGGAGACTCCACAGCAGAATGGGGTGGCCGAGAGGATAAACAGAACACTTCTAGAAAAGGCACGATGCATGAGGCTGCAGGCAGGGCTTCCAAAGGCATTCTGGGTTGACACAGTTGACGCAGCGGGTTACTTGGTCAATCGGTCACCTCGTTGGATGGCAGGCTTCCAGAGGAGGTGTGGTCTGGGAGGACAGTTGGGCTGGGCCATCTACGGGTATTTGGGTGCATGGCCTATGTGCACATTGGAGCTGGTGAGCGGAGCAAGCTAGACGCCAGATCACGCAAGACGGTGTTTCTAGGCTATCCACGAGGAGTTAAGGGATACAGACTGTGGGATCCCTTGAAAAAGAAGGTCATCATTAGTCGGGATGTGACTTTTGATGAGGAGTCAGTCTTACGGAGGCGAGCAGGCATGGAGGAGTAGCAAGAGCAGGAGGAGGTCCAACAAGGCGCTACTGGACAGCTTACCTCTTTGATTTTACCTCTTGCAGGTACTACAGGAGGACATGACATTCAGGTGGAGAACCTACCTAAGGTGTCTCCATAGGTGGAGAGGACTCAAACGGATGATCGAGTCGAAGAGGTCCAGTAGGAGCGAGCTGGATCGAGGACTGATATCGGTGTTGTCCTACACAAGCCCAAGAGGACCATCAGGCAACCGGACCGATATGACTTTGAGGAGATGCTGTCATATGCCCTGGTGACAGTGAATAGAGATCCATATACGTATCAGAAGGCTATTGAGAGCTAGGACAGAGAGCAGTGGGTCCAGGCGATGTCCGAGGAGATGCAGTCTCTCCACCAGAACCAGACATGGTGATTGGTGCAGTTGCCACAGGGGAAGAGGCCCATTGGCTGCAAATGGGTCTACAGTCGCAAGGAAGGGCCTTCAGAGCAGGGAGGTATCAAATTCAAGGTGAGGTTAGTGACCAAGGGATACTCCCAAAAGGAAGGTATCGACTTCAGTGAGGTCTTTTCTCCCGTCGTCAGACATACTTCCATCAGAGTGTTGCTGAGCATTGTAGCAGCTCAGGATTTAGAGCTGGAGCAGATGGATGTCAAGACGACGTTCCTCCATGGGCATTTGGAGGAGAGGATTTACATGGAGCAGCCACCCGATTTCAGGGATCCAGGATCAGAGGGAAAGGTTTATTTGTTGCAGAAGTCATTGTACGGGCTGAAGCAGTCGTCGAGGCAATGGTACAAGCGGTTCGACTCCTATGTGCGCAGCATTGGACTTTCCAGGTGCGAGTTTGATCCTTGTGTTTATGTTCAGTCTCTTGAGGATGGTTCTAGGGTGTTCCTACTCTTGTATGTGGATGACATGCTTATAGCATGCAAGAGTAGGAAGGTTGTGCAGGATCTGAAGGCATCCTTATCTCGGGAGTTTGAGATGAAGGATTTGGGCCCTGCAAGGAAGATCCTAGGCATGGAGATTTTCAGAGACCGAGCTCGGAGGGTACTGCATCTATCTCAGGGGGGCTACATACAGAAGGTCTTAGAGAGGTTTGGGATGAAGGGAGCAAAGCCGACGGAGCTGCCACTTGCCGGTCACTTCAGACTCTCGAAGACCATGGCACCACAGACTGAGGTGGAGGCTCAGGAGATGAAGACGGTTCCTTATGCTTCAGGAGTTGGGAGCTTGATGTATGCGATGGTCTGTTGTAGGCCAGACATCGCTCATGCAGTGAGTCAGATTAGCAGGTTCATGGCGCAGCTTGGCAGGGAGCACTGGAGAGCTCTAAAGTGGATATTCAGATACCTGACGGGATCAGTTGGAGTTGGTATCTGCTACGGACAGCGAGGAGGTGCAGTGGGATACTCTGACATGTCCAGGGAGGCTCAGGGGCTGATTGGCGTTTATGTAGATGCAGACTTCGATGAAGATGTGGATACCCGGAGGTCTACGATAGGCTTCATCTTTAGCATGTATGGAGGTCCTATTTCTTGGAGATCGAGTCTGTAGCCTATTACAGCCCTATCCACTACAGAGATGGAGTACATCGGGCTGACAGAAGTAGCTAAGGAGGCAATTTGGCTAAAGGATTTGTTGACGGAGATGGGCCTTACTCAGGAGGCCATTAGAGTGCACTGTGACAGCCAGAGTACACTTCTATTAGCACAGAACTCAGTCTATTATGCAAGGACAAAGCACATCGACATTCGGTATCATCAGATCAGAGAGCTTGTGGAGGATGGCGAGGTGGAGCTCGTAAAGGTACATATCAAGGAGAACCTAGTTGATGTACTTACGAAGGTACTTCTACGGGACAGCTTTCAGAGATGTGTTGAGCTGATTCGGCTGATGGACAGAGTGGAGCTGGTTGAGACCTTGGGACACCAAGGTGGAGATTTTTGTGATTCAGGTGGTGTGCCCAAGGCCCAAGGGACCAAGGCTAAGGCCAAGGTCCATCATTCATGAGGGCTTCATGGAGGCTCTAGGGCTAGTTGGGTCCTAGGTTGAAAGGCTATGGGCCTTTCGGATTCTTGAGGTCTAGGTTATATGGGCCTCAAGGGACCAACTCGTTATGGGCCAGGTCTGGGCCTAGGATAGGTGAGATTAGGTCGAGTCATGGGTATACATGGGCTTGGGTTAATCTAATCTCCCATAGAGTTGGTCAAGGGAGTTTTGGGTTTGGGTCACTTGACCCTGTGTTTATATATACATGCAATGTATAGGTTTGATTAAGCCAAGAAAATACAAAACTCTTTCTCTCAAGTCTCTCTCTCTCTTCTCCCTCTCTCTCTAGCTATTCTCCATGCCCCAGGAGCAAGAAACCCAAGGGTTTCTTGCCGCCAGGTCCATAGAAGGCAGGAAAGCAGGGGAGGCGCTAGCCCCTTCCCCTTTGTGCCACCAACTCTCTCTCTTCTCCCTCTCTTGCAGCCACCCAAACATCAGGTCCAAGATCTAGAATCTCTTGAGAAGAGGTTGGTATAAGTTTCTCTGTGATCTGGAGTTGATCTGAGGTTATTTGAGGCACGGGTGAGATCTCCATCAACAGATCTACAGGAAAGACTGCAGCAGGATAGATCTGCAAGGTCTGTCTCTATCTACCTTCTTCCCTATCTAGAATATCCCGATTCGAGATCTATAAATTGAAAGACCTCGGTCCAGGCCTGATCTAGTTGGGTACCAGATCTTGAATTTTTTAGAGGTGATTTCAGAGGTGTTCTTCATCTGGAACGAAAGACTGATGAAAAAGACAGCAACCCGGCTGATTTCGTCAAGGGCCTTCGATCGAGTCCAAAAGTCTCCAAATTTGTTTGTTGCTGGTTCCGCTGCACCCAAGATCCATGGGAGGAGCCAGGATCATGCTCCAATGCCTATTACTTGCTAGTTTTTAGTTCCTGGTTGCTTCGTAATCTAGGAAAGAAAAGTAAGAAAAGAAGAGAAGAAGAAGATCAAGGAAAGGATCAAAGTATTGATCACGATCTAGGCTTCGTTCAGATTCGCAGGCTGATTTTTCTTAGAGAAAAAAATTAATATTAAAGAGGGCTGCTCCAGACTAATCCTGAGTAGATATTCATAGAGATCGAACACTTGCATGGCTAAGAGAGAGCCTCTTCTCTTTCAGATCCAGATTTGAAGAAAAAAATTACGAAATAGATATGTGATTCGATCACATATTCAAATTCAGCACATGTTCAATTTCAACATATGAAGTACATCCTAGTGGTTTATATTTTATGCATACATGATGTAGATTAAAAGATATTTTAATCTTCTATTCTGTTAATATGTTTAGAAAAAAAATTTTAAAATATACATGCATGCTCTGACATAGAAATTCCAATAGTAATCTCATAATAAGAACCTTGGAAGTCCTAAAATATTATCTTCAACAATCCAAATCGAAGACTTCGAGCGATCAAGAAGCAAGCAGTAACCTCATAAGAGGACCATCGAATAGCACCTCATCCCAAGAATGAGCTAAGCTAAAACTTTGACTATTCGAGGAACAAGGGATAATCCCATAAGAGGAGCATCAGAAGCCCTAAAATATCATTTTTGATAATCCGAGCCAAAGACCTTGAGTGATCAAGAAGCAAGGGATAACCCCATAAGAAGATCCTCAGATAGGCTCTCCATCCATAAGACAAGTTGAGCTAAAAAATTTAGCCATATGAGGGATGAAGGATAACCCCATAAGAGGATCCTTGGAAGCTCAAAACATTAGCAAAGTCGATATTATCTAAGTAACCCCTCATCTTAAGACAAGCCAAGCTATGAAATGATCGTGTGGCAAAGGAGAGCCCCTTAAGGGGACACTCAAAAGTCCAATCCATTGGTGAGGTCGATCTAACCCAGGATCTACATGAATCAAACAAGATAAATTAAAGGAAATAATCACACGAGGATCCCCTAAAGGTGCTTGGAGCCTCCCCGAGGATGAACCGAGCTAAAGAACTTGTATGCCACCTTCAAGAGCCCACCCTGAGAGGGAAAATATCCAAACTCCTCGGCCTAAGCTATCCGACTTAAGAAAGGTTAAGCTAGTTCCGAACATGATCGATGTAAAGCAATCGTCACTTAGGACTAGCTTTGGCTAAAAGCTACTGGGGAACCACTTATGCTGACAAATCATTCTGTAGAGCTAGACTTACCTCTAAGGTTAGTAACACAATTTGATGCACTAGAAGATATGGATAGTAAATTAAAAAGAAGATGCAATTCATTGATCTGGACAAAAGCTTGGCATAGCTGACTACAAAACTTGCTTGGTAAGCATCGAATTGATCTTTACATAGCACAAAAAAGAAAATAGCAAAATAAAGCAAGTCTAAACCTTGGAGGTGGCAACATCCTCAACTTGGGAAGGGATGTCCTCAGCAACTAGATCGGAGACGGCATCGGCGGCAGCAACCTCGGGACTCGAAGGGGGTGAAACCTCGACAAGGTCGGCATCATCCTCATCTTCATCCACATCCAGGAAGGAGAGGTCCAATTCAAAAAAATGCTCAAGGACCTTCTACCGACATACTTCTAGGCTGGCAATGTAGGACTCTGTAGCATAGTTGGCCTTCTCCTCGGTAAAATCCTTGAAGGCCCGAAATGCCTCCATTGCCCGATGAGCCATCTTGACAGCCTAGCCCTCCGCTTTCTTTTCAGCTTCCATGACTTTCTCCTAAGCCACCAGTCATCATTTCCTTTTCGAGATAAGTTCTACCTCAACTTTCACCAATGCCTCCCTCAGGTGCTTCATCTCAGCCTCGGCTTTGGCTTGGGCCTTCTTCTCGACCTCCATTATCTTGAAGGCCCTCTTTTCTGCTACCTCAATCCTACGAAAAGCCTTGGCAGCTTCTGATTTGGCTTACTTGGCTGATTTCATGAAGATGTCAAATAGTGGCCAAGCTGCAACAAAAGAAAAAGGTCAGTTAGTCTGAAGAAAATAATAAAAAATAGTAAGAGAAGGAAAAAGGATCAGAAGACAACTTACTTGAATAAATGAGTTTAGCACATCCCACTGCTGAGCACTAGAACCTACCCCCTCCAACTTCTTAGCAATAGCTGGAAGAAGAAGCCTGTGAACCAAATCATAGGCGACCACCTAGCTCTCCAATGTTAAGTTGAATGCCAGTTAGATTGATGGAATGCACAACCTCTACTCGATCGAAGTAGGGGTCGGCCCCGAAATAAGAGCTCCAGCTTGTGAAGGTGATTGAGAAGGCTCCCTCCTTCTTGGGAGGTAGGTGATGGAGATCGGAATAGCGGTGCCTCTTCAAGAATATGCGCTCGAACCAGAGAACCTAGAATCATGTTGGTATAGGTTGATGAGCTCCCCACTATCAGTTAGCCTGTGTCGAGCCAAGGTTGGGCCAACCTCTAGAAGCTTCATCACGAGGATGCCTCTATTGGGCCTTGACGGTGCTTGATGCTTTCTTCCTTCCTTCTTGATTCTCTCTAGCTTGTCTGATCTTATTTTTGCACCAAACTGAGGTAAATTAGTTCAAAAAAACAACAACAACAACACACACACACACACTAAAAGAAGATTGATACTGACCTTGAGGGTCGGTCTGGCTGAGCTTGATATTGAAGAGCATTTACTTAGACAACAGCCCCTTCAATGGTGAGATCTTATACCTAATCAAGATTTTGTAATGTCAGAACTCCTCATCTCTTAAGGTCGGAGCTTGGAGAATCGATTTCTTAGGTCATCCCCATGGGGTAAAGCTCTAGTCCTCCACAAACGAATAAGAAATAAAAATAAATCTCTCCTTCCAGTTATAAACGAGGGAGACTACCTCAGACCAGAAGAGGAACCCCTCTCTAAGGAGCCACATACCACCAATCACCACATAGGGGGGCCTCTTGAAAGTGAAGCATGCCCTAAAAAGAGTGATGGTCGGCTGGGCCTCAACCAAAAAAAAATTGGTTGTAAAGTCATAGATGAATTGCTTGTACCAAACTCAGTGACATGTTAAGAAAATTAAAAAGATGCATGAAAAAGGGATAAAAAGGGAGCCTAAGTGTTTTCCAAAGGTAGCAACCCAAGAGGGGGATAAATTAGATTTTATAAAATTTAAAACTTTAAGCTAAAAGCAAGGTGTGTGCCCAAAGCAATTTAAATTATGTAATTGAAGAGATATACAGGTAATATAAAGTAACAGTGGAAATAAAAATGAAGAGGCAACAAATTCAATCACAAACATAATAATTTTATAGTAGTCCACTCCTCAAGCAACCCACTTGAGAATTCAACTATAACCTCTCAAATATTACAGTCTGATTATTTTTTCGGGTTCATAATCTAACTCAGGTGGTTTTCACTAGATCACCAACCATAACTTTATCATTGATTGTTTTCTTTCAAGCTCACAATCATTCTATGATTATTTTCTTCTGAGATAACAATCAATCTTGATTGATTTTTTTAGAGATACTAATCAAAATCAATATAACATCTAATTTACAAGGCTTCGATCAACCTAAAGTTTCTAAGAAACTTGTAAAAAATAAAGAAAAGAATACAAAAATGAAGTTTAGAATAATAAAACTCTTTTAATGCTGAAGAAGTTATGGTATAAGAATTCAATGCTTGAACTTCTTTCTTGACAGCTTTGAGAGATTCAGACAGCCTTTAATACTTCTTTTCAATACTTGCTGCCTACAATTTACTTTCTCTTTCTCTTTTTTACTTTGATTTTAATGTAGGGAGGATAGGATTTATGACTTTCTTAACTTTCTTACTTTTCTCTTGAGATTCATTACACTTTTCACTTGAATGAATGCTCAATAAGTTCAAAAGTTCAAGTCTATTTGTTCCCTCCATCAATTCCTCATATATATTTGCTTAAAAATATCTTCAATTAATGCTCTAACATTTTACACAAGAAAATAAATGTTGGAAATTAATTAATCTCGATTCTATGTTTATAGAAACTAGCCATTATTTTGTCTATATTTACTAAATCAGCTCATCCAAACACTGAGTAGGCTCATCTTAGTACTGAGTCGGCTAATTTGAAATCTGAGTTGGCTTAACATCAGGTGCCAAAAATCTAGTTCAGCTCATCCAAACACTGAGTCGACTCACCTCAGCACTGAGTCAGCTAACTTGAAATCTGAGTTGGGTCAATATCAGGTGCCAAAAATCTAGCATTCTGTCTTATTCTGATAGTCTGAGATTGGGTCAATTCAGATCCTATCTTGGTTGACTTACTTGATAGTTGAGTCGGCTTACCAATCTTTTGGGTCAGCTCAAAAGAAATGTTGATTTTTACTACTTTCTATGTTCATCTTCCTCTGAGTCTAAGTCAGCTCTTCTCTTCACTAAATTGGCTAATCTCCAGACACTACAAGAAAGAAGCTTATTAGCGATGGTAAAAAAGCCATCGCTAATAGCTCTTTTTATCGACAGATTATTACAATAGAAATCAAACCCATCGTTAAAATTGTGAAGACTTATTAGTGATGGTATTTTTAGTTATTAGCGACGGAATGCTGTCGTTATAAAATTAAATTTATAAGCAATGGCTTTAGTGACGCAATTTAGCTGTTGCCAATAATGTGGCCTAAAAATCCCTAGGTTTGTGATGGACTCGATTCTATCGATCGTCGCCTTCCCTCTCCTCCCTCTCCTCCGGTCCCCATTTTCCCCCATCCCACCATCGGAGCCCCAGAACTCCTCCCCCCCACCCCCGTGCCACTGGAGCCGCCTTGGATTCAGCATCCCTGCACTGGATCACATGGTCCCGAGCTCACATCCTTGAGCTCTCCTTCTTCCTGGCAGCCTTCCGAAGCAACCATCCATCGCCCTTGCCTCCCCCCTTCTTCCTGACTTCTCCCCTTGTTCCCCCGCCATCGTGCCTCACCGAATCGACCCTCCCCATCGTCGGATCCATCGTGCCCCACCTCCCCCCTTCTTCCCCAGTCGTGCTGTTGGAGCACCGCATCGTCGGACCTATGCCCCAGTCTTCCCTGTTCAGTGAGCATTAGCAACGGTGACGGCGATGGAGCCGTCACCACACCTTATTGCTTCCTCTTTAAATGTTAAATATTTAAAATTAAGTTTATATGATTTATTTATTTAATAATATTTAAATTTAAATATTATTAATTTAAATATTAATAATATTTAAAATAATAATATTATTAATTTAAATATTATTAATAATATTATTTAAATTAATAATTTTATTAATAATTTTATTTAAATTAATATTAATGTCGAGAGGCGGAACCACTCAAAGAAGCTCTCTGGCGAGAGTAGCCCTACTGCCTTCAATGGGAGGGGTTCGAGGTCGGACCATCGTCAGACCAGCTCTGACCCACTCATCTACTTCGATGGTGGCCAGAGCAGCTTAACGATTAGATTCTAGGCCCTAGACCCGGTCCAAAATTTGAAAAAAAATTTAAATTTCACACCTAGCAATATGGATATCATAAGAGTATAATGAATAGCAGTGTGTGTATAAAGGGTAACTGGTGGGAAGAGACGAAGAGTGATTACTATATAATCCTCAAAGAAGTGATTAAGTTGACCTTCTTTGGAGGTAATAGTGTTACTTTTTTAAGTACCGATGATTTGATACAGATAATTGTATGAAGGTTGATCCAGGGCATGGGCTTATTAAAATCAAACATGGATCCAAAGGATACGCCAACGATCCTTTTGTGCTAGCTCAACAAGTGTTCAAATGTATTATACTTCTTTTTCATCAAGGGAGAGAGGAAGAAAAGATTGGAGGGCTGTATATAAAATTAAGTCTCGAACCATTCATTACGAGCTCAAAGAAGAAGAAGAAGTGCCCCATTTACCAGCATGCTTTCAGAAAGATGAACATTAGGAGTTCATCAGTATTTAATAGATGTAGAGTTGGATTCTCCAGAACTTTCCTTACATGATGGACAATATGAGGAGGTAGATCATACTGAGTTTATTTTAAAGAGCAATCCTATCCAAGAAGGTGAAGAAGAGAAAGAAGTGGAAGAAGAAGAGAAAGAGGAAAAATCAGAAGAAGAATCTGATGGGTACCAAATATCTGAAGAGTCCGATGAGTAGTCGATCCCAAGAAGGAAGGAGTCGACCCAAAGGTCAAATGAGTCAACTATGGCATGTTGGAGAAGAGTTGCACACAGCAGGAGTTGACCCCAGGTCTAGGGGTGTCGACTCTTGAATAATTAGAGTCGACCCCAGGACAAATGGAGCAGTTTTTATCTTTATAGTGTGCTTATTTAATTTACTTTTCATACTTACATTATATCATTTTAATTATTACATTACTTTCCATAATTGTATAATTAATCTGTAAATCTATCTATTTTTATTTTTAGAGATTATAGGATGAGTACTCCTAAAGGATGGAGCCGTGCTAGCGGAGGAGAAAGCTCCAAAGGATAGAGCTCTAGAGAAGATAGCTCTCCTGTAGGCAGCTCATATGGTTCTGCGGCACCTATACCATGAGGTAAACTTTAACACTTTAGAAATTATTCATTAGGTTATTTTATCCTTCATTATCTAATATAATATTCTTTATGATCTTTTGATGCTCTTAGGTTCAGATGATGTGGGGTCACCATTGATCCCATAGTCATATGTGTTAGATGTATGTCCTAGAAGTCAGATTGACTGATACATATACAAATTCTAGAAGCATAATTTTGTAATTAAAATTTTGAAATAAATAAAATTTGAGTTATTTTTTTATTCATGTTGTATTTGAATTATGTCCATAAATTATCTGAGAAATTAACGGATGATATATATTCTCAAAAGTTAAAAATTTGAGGTACGTGTCATTAGTGGTTACAATCAATAGACCATCATAGAGATGGTGACTGATCCAGATAGATCGATGCATATATCACTTTCTTTCATGGATAGATGAGTCTTGAGTCGACAGTATAGAGATATTGAAGAAAAAGTACAGGTGCTTGATAGAGATCAAAGATACTGAGCATGATCAACATGAGAAATCATTAGGATGGCTACCTACTCATCGATAACTTACTCAAAGTTATAGTGATGTAGACAATTCTTTAACCTACAGTGCCTCGACTGTTTACAGTAAAATTGTTATTGTTTGACTGCATGATAACTTGGTCTCCTATTCATATAGAGTCTTGAGGTGTATGTTGGCTACAGTAGGTCCATTATAAGAATAGGATGTGCACCAAGATGAGATCTGTTGATCCTGATAGATAGGGAGAGGTCTTATGCAATTCAAGAGACTGAGTCTTAAAATCTATAGTCATGATAGGTGAATGATAGAAAAGAGTTTTCATAAGGTTTTACATGGACTCGATTTGATTGAATTGACATATAATGGACGAACGGGTTTGACGAGTGATCTTTGACCTGCATCTTGTCGGGACTCATAACAGAAGGATCGAACTACACGATAACTGCACCTAGAGATTTAATATTCCATTCTGCTAGGTTGCTACTACATATTACTAAGTATTACTGATGGATCGTGAGACTCATCAAGTATTATCTTGATGATCGATGACTTTTGATGGATATAATTAGAATCATTTCAATCCATCGAAAAAAATTTTGATGATATTGTGATAAAGATCATAGTATATCTTACTATCAGACAGAATAGAACCTATGAGGTCATACATAAAAGAGATCTTTATCTGATTAGATGGTTGATTAGCGATCATGAATCGCTATTGGGTCTAGTAGTCAATATAATTGATGATTAATCTAGTGCAAGAGTTGCAATAAAATAATTTGTTAAGAGTTAGTGAGTTGTAGAAGGATTAATTAATGATTGAATTACTAATTAGCTCAATTTAATTGAGCAAAGGGGCTGAAATCAAATATAATTGAATTAGATTCAATTTAGATTAGTTTGGATTTGATCAGATCAAGCTTGATTGGATTATGAGATAATCCAATTGCAAGGGAGATCAATTTCTTATTTAATTAAGATTTGGATTTGATCTAATTTTTAATTGAATTAGAACTTAATAAAGAGAGTTTGAGTTTCTATTTGGACTAAGAATCCTCCTCTAATTAGGTGCAACTAAATTCTAACTAAATTAGATTTGATTAGGATTTGATCCAAGCATCAAGAGAGAGCCCAAGTTGACTGGGACTCTCTCTCCTTGGCTGCCCAGAAGCCCTCCATTCCAACCCTTCTCACGTGTGCCCTCTTCATATTTGCATGAGATTATTCATGTTAAAACCCCCTTTCTCATCGCCCCTTGTGGATAGAATAGATAAGGAAGGTTTTGAATTTGATTTGAAACATAATTCTTTATCTAGATGAGATTTGATCTCATCCTAAGTCTCTTGACGCCAAACCATAAAAGGTAGTCTTTTTGTGCGACAAGAAACATGAAATCATTGTGAGAAATCTGAAATCACCATGAGAAACATCTGTGGGGGTGTGAGTGAGGTGTGGGCACCCTTTTGGCAAGAAAAAAAAGAGGAGGGGTGTCTCCTCATTGGGGTTTTTATGTGTGAGGGTCCTAGGGTTTCATCTAAGGTTTTGGAAAGAGAGAAAAGTAGAAGAGAAAAGGATTTTCTCAAGGACTTTCTTCTTCCTTCTCCACATCTTCTTCCTTCACTATTCTTCCTCCCCTATTCCTCTTCAGAGATCTAAAGGAGTCTGAGAGATTTGAAGAAGAAATCAAAATCAACCATCAAGAAGTGACTTCTGCAAGAGAGCTAGCATTCCAGTGAAGTCAGGAGCCTCTGATCAGATCGAAAACTTTATATGGATATCCATAGAGGTCAGATACATGTGCAGCTCATTGAAGATCTTATCGGATTACCACGATCATCAGCAGCAGAGATCACCGACCCGTACAAAGGTATGGAGATCTGATCTTTGATTTTTATTTTTGATTTAAATCTGATTTTAATTTTAGTATCTTAAATATTGCATGTGATCGATCCTGTTAGCTGTAGATTAGATCTACTTAATGCATGTTAGATAGATTAAAAATTTTTTTATCTAGATCAAATTTTATTCCACTACATTTATATTTTTAAAAATTAAAAATCTATACGTTCTAATTTCTGCATGCATATCCCCTGATGTACGACATCCTTCAAGTGGTATCAGAGCTATAGATTTATTGTTTACATGCATTTTTAAGATCTAAAAATTAGATCTTTAGATCTAATATCAGATTTAATAAGATTTAAAATTTTTGGTTTATGTTCTAAGTCGTTCTAATAGAAGTTTGTTCTAGAACGATCATTGAATGTTGTTTGATGATGCGTTAACCCGAAATTTCATATCTAAACTTTTATATTTTTATGAGATTATGATCTAATTTCATATGATGCATGAGATGTATTTTTGATGGATCATGTTTAGATCTATCTTGCATGAGATGTAATTAGATTAAATCTGAATTACATGTTTATGATTTGATTTTAGTTTATACATGAGATGTATGTTAGATCTATATTGCACGAGATGTATGATTAGATCTAAAATCAGGTTTAATAATTAGATTAGATCTAAAAATTAAATTTAATAATTAGATTAGATCTAATTTAAAATATGTAATGATGATCCTATTTATATATGAGATGTATATGCATATATGATAGTGTAGATGCAGATTGATTTCTTAGTAGCCTAATATTCTTCAAGCATCATAGTAAAAACCGTCCTACCATAGAGGACTATGGTGGAAGGGGTGCCTGTACGAATCAAAAGGAAGAACTATGAAAAGAAAAAAAATTATTTTTGTGCAAAATTCTAAAATCGAAACTACTTAGGATCTAAATATGAATCAGAATTTTATGTAGTTGTGTATGAGATGCATAATCAAATTTTAGATATTAAAATAGTTTCAACATCTAAACTAAATTTGATTTTATAATGCACTTAATTAAGATCTGAAATTGAGAATTAAGGATCTAAAATTAAGGCAATTGAATTTTATCTATTTCATTGATATATATAGTGATCACACCGTATCGCTACAACCCTTGATGTAGGGTGTATTGTGAACTCAAATTGAAAATGGTTGTAATTGCAATTCGTAATGGGGAATCAAAGCTAACTCAATCTCAAATTGGTAGACCAATTAATTTTATGTCTAAGACAAGAATATAGATAATGATTATTTAATGAGGACTGTTGCCACAGGCAGTGGGGAGCCTCCTACACATCTTATCTTACCTGATCATTTTGGAGACTAATTTTGATTTTATGGTGCTTAAGGTTGAGTCCATTTCAACTTATGTTGCACCATGGGACTGATTTGGTGAGACTAAATCAGGTTCTCTTCAATAGATCCAATTTAATTGTGGATCTACATGGGATGTAGTAAATAATTAAACCTAAGATATCTAAATTAAAACCTCCTCAATAATATTAAGTCGAGAGGTCATCCAAAGTTGTAGAGTTTCGTGCCCTCTCTGATGTTGATTGTTCTCGACTGGATATAATAGTTTAGCTGCATCAAGAGAAAAGCAACCACTCTATTTGTGATAGGATGGAGATGGGGTTGGGCTCAAGATTTATTAGGTGAGGATCCAATGATGGTTTCACTCATGCTCAATGGTGGGTCTGACTTAACTAAAGAATGAGATCAAAATCTGTTAGGTGAAGTCTTAGAACTTAGAGACCAAGCTACTGTAAATTGCTTGAGAAGTATTGAGCAAGAGTTATCCACCTATTGATTGACACATTCATCAAGATCTGTCAGATGAGGTGGTGTACCAATCAGTGAGACCGCAGTACCCACTAGAAACCTTATCTTGCTAAGAGGTTTCTACTTTCTAATCTAAGGAGTGTTAGGATCCGAAGAAACAGTGAAAGTTTCATAAAATTAGTGGGAGCAAATTTTATTTTTAAAATAAATTTTTTAAAATAAATTAAAATTAATTACAAAAGTCTAACTAGAAACTTCTTCTCTCTATAGAAAATTGTCTGCCTCTAATAGGGTAGCTCACATCTTAGAAATCAATTAATTGTCAGGTTTCAACTGTAAGGATTGGCTAAGGGACTTGAAAGATGTTTTGAGTTTTAAGAAGCTAGGTTGTCTTAGACCAGAAAATACCTATATGAATCTTGAAGAGTTCAAGGGGCACATCTTTAGAAGGTATGTTGGATCTACTCGTAATTGAGACTAACCTAATGATTTTTTCTATTACCAATTGGACAATAGACTCTGATTTTAGTGTATATTTGTGCACTTTAATATAGGATCTTAAGGAATGTAGAAGATTGATGCTAGGAGAGATGATCCTATGTGTAGACAACGGAGCAAGAATTGCTGTTGTGACCGTAAGGATCTATCCTCTTCGATTACTGTCTAGTTTCTATTTAGAAGACTAAAACTAAGAGACTGTTACTATGTACCTAATGCGAGCAGAAATTTGATTTCTATTTCATACTTAGCATAAGATGATTATGAAATTAGTTTTAATAAAGACTATTGTACCATTTATTTTGAAAATAAAATAGTTGCATGTGGTCACTTAATCAACAGTCTCTATTATTTGCATATTGATGTAGATGAGTCAATTAATTTATTTTAGCAAACTATGAGTGCCATTAAATTTAAGAGATCTAAAGATGAGGTTAATCTAAAGTACATGTGGCACCATAGACTTGATCATATCGAAGAAGAAAGGATTAACAGGTTGGTCAAAGATGGTCTTTTAGACTTATTCATAGATGAGTCGTATCCAGTCTGTCAGTCCAATCTTCAAGAAAAAATGACTAAACTACCTTTTATAGGATACGAAGAAAGGACCACTGAGGTACCGACTCTGGTACATAGTGTGTGTGCGGCCTATTTGATGTATCGGTCAGAAGAGGTTATCTCTACTATATCATCTTTATCAATAATTTTTTATGGTATGGATATGTGTTTCTTATAAGACATAATCAGAAGTCTTTGAAAAATTCAAAGAATTCAAATGTGAGGTAGAGAAGCAAACTGAAAAATCACTTAAGGTACTTCGATCAGATCGAGAAAGAGAATATCTGAGTGAAAAAAATTTCGATTATCTTAAGAAAAATAGCATAGTCTCTCAATGGACTCCACTTGGAATGTCTCAGCTCAACAAAATTTCAGAACAGAGAAATCAGGCCCCATTGGATATGGTTCAATCTATGATGAGCTTCACCGATCTCCCTTTATTTTTTTGGAGACACATAATGTGACATGGTAAGAAGCTAAATTTTGGTTACCTCAGAATTTGGAGATGTCTGACCTAGGTCAAATGGTAATAGACAGACAAATTAGAGGCTAGATTTATGAGAGCTCATTTTATAGGGTATCCAAACTATTTTTACCTCGTGGAGGATCACAATGTGATTGTGAGTCGGCATGCCAAATTTTTAGAAAGAGATTTTATCTAGGATGGAGGTAGTAAGAGAAAAATTTAGCTCGAAGAGAGTATCTTTGAAAAACAATGAGTCATAGATCCCATGGAACCTGTTCCATCTCGTAGATCCAGTAAAATCACATATCCTCCTGAAAGATACATGGGAATGCTGGAAGAGGATGTAGAGAAAATATTTCTCATGGGTGATATGGATCATTTTGATGATCCTAAAACTTATGATGAGGAAATATTAGACATCGACTCCGAGAAACTATTGGAAGCAATGAGATCAGAGGTTGACTCAATACACACCAACCAGTTTTGGACTTTAGTAGACCACTGGAAGGAAAAGTTCCTATTGGACGTAAATGGATCTTTAGGAAAAAGATCGATTCAGATGGAAAGATAGAGATCTAGACCTTTAAAGCGAGGCTTATGGTTAAAGGTTATAGTCAGTGCGAAAGTATTGACTATCAGGAGATCTTCTCACCAGTTGCTATACCGAAGTCCATTCAGACACTGCTTGCTATTGCAGCAGCTCATGACTATGAGATTTGATAGATGAATGTGAAAACTGCCTTCCTGAATAGATATCTTGAGAAAGATATCTATATGGAGTAGTCTCTGAGTTTTACATCCAATAATAGAGATCACAAGATTGTAAGCTGCAAAGATCCATCTATGGACTAAAGCAAGCATCTTGAAGTTGAAATACTCAATTCAATGATACAATCAAATCATTTGGTTTCATCAAAAATAAAGAGGAACCATGCATATTCAAGAAGGTCAATGGGAGGACTATCACATTCTTCATATTGTACGTGGATGACATCCTCTTAATTAAGAATTATATTTTCGTGATAACTTCTGTGAAAATTTGGTTGTCCAAAGAATTCTTCATGAAAGATCTTGAAAAAATATTTTATATTCTAGAAATAAAGGTCTACAGAGATAGATCTAAGAGAATGCTAGATTTGTCACAACAACTGTATATAGAGAAAGTGCTGGAGCGATTTAGCATGAAAAATTTTAAGAGGGATCTGTTGTCCTTCAGGCATGGAGTTCATCTCTCCAAGAAGATATGTCCTAGCATACCTGAAGAGATTCAATATATGAGCAAGATCTCTTATGCTTCTACTATAGAGAGTCTCATGTACGCTATGCTATATACTCAATCTGATATTGTGCCGTGTGTCATAAGTAGATATCAGTCGAATCTAGGTGAGGAATACTGGATTGCTGTGAAGAATATCTTTAAGTATTTGAGAAGGATTAATGATCTCTTTTTGATCTTTGGAGGAGGAGACTTGCGAGTATAGAGATACACAGACTCAGATTTTATATTTGATATTGATGATAGAAAGTCTACATCAAGTTTTGCATTTCTGTGTAATGATGGTGCGGTTAGCTAAAAAAATTTCAAGCAATCAATTATTGCAAATTCCATCATGGAGGTAGAATACATCGCTGCATCAGAGGCTGCTACGAAAGGATTCTAGTTCAAAAAATTCATTGTGGAGCTGGGTGTGATGTCATCAGATGCCATTTCACTCTTCTGTGACAACAATGATGCCATAACACTCGCTAAGGAATCGAGATCTCATCAAAAGTTCAAGCACATCGAGCAATGATTTCATCTCATTTACAAATACCTCGAGAAGAAGTTCGTCGAGGTGTAGAGAGTCGACTCCACAGAGAATGTGGCTGACCTGCTGACTAAGCTACTGAGCTAACAGAAGATTGAAGTTCATCTTGAGAAGATGAGATTTAGGTTCATGGCCAATTACCTTTAAGTCAAGTGGGATTTGTTAGATGTATGTCCTAGAAGACAGATTGACTGACACATATACACATTCTAGGAGCATAATTTTATAATTAAAATTTTGAAATAAACAAAATTTAGATTATTTTTTTATTCATGTTGTGTTTGAATTGTGTCTATGAATCATCCGAGGGATTAATAGATGATGACACGTATTCTCAAGAGTTGAGAATTTGAAGCACGTGTCATTAGTGGTTAATTCCTAAATACTTTCAATCGATAGATCATCACGGAGATGGTGACTGATCTGAATAGATTGGTACACAGATTATTTTTCTTCATGGATAGACGAGTCTTTAATCGACAGTGTGGGGATACTGGAGTGAGAGTACAGGTGTTTGATAGAGATCAAGGATACTGAGCATGACCAATACAAGAAGTCACTAGAATGCATACCCACTCATCGGTGACTTACTCAAAGTTGCAGTGGTGTAGATAGTTCTTTGATCTGCGATATCTCGGCTATTTACAGTGGGACTGCTATAGTTTGACTGCACCATAACTTGATCTTCTAGCCATATGGAGCTTTGAGATATATGTTGGCTACAGTAGGTCTATTGTAGGAATAAGATGCGCACCAAGATTCGATCTATCGATCCTGATATATATAGAGAGATTCTATATAGTTTATGAGATCGAGTTCTAAAATCCACAGCCATGGTAGGTGAATGATGAAAAAAAGTTTTCACAAGATTTTATATGGACTTGAGTCAATTGAATCGGATATATGACGGATGAACAAATTTGACGAGTGATCTTTGACCTGCGTCTTGTCGGAACTCATGATAAAAGAATCGAACTACACGATAACTGCACCTAGAGGTCGAATATTTTATTTTGCTGAGTTATCACTACATACTGCTAGATATTACTGGTAGATCATGAGACTCATCAAGCATCATCTTGATGATCGATGATCTTTGATGGACAGAGTTGGAATCGTTCCAACCCATCTAAAGGAGTTTCGATGATATTATGATGGAGATCATAGTATATCTCACTACCAAATAGAATAAAACTTATGAAGTTACATACAAAAGAAATCTTTGTCTGATCAGATGGTTGATTAGTGATCATGAATCACTATTGAATTTAATCATCAATATGATTGATGATTAATCTAATGCAAGAGTTGCAATAAAGTAATTTACTAAGAGTTAGTGAGTTGTAGAAAGATTAATTAGCAATTGAATTTCTAATTGACTCAATCGATTGAGCAAATTAAGGGGTTGAAATTAAATCTAATTGAATTAGATTCAATTTAGATTAATTTGGATTTGATCAAATTAAGTCAGATTGGATGATAACCCAATCGCAAAGGAGATCAATTCCTTATTTAATTGGGATTTGGGTTTGACCTAATTTCTAGTTGAATTAGAACTTAATAAAGAGAGTTTGGATTTCTATTTGGACTAGAAATCCTCCTCTAATTGGTGCAACTAAATCCTAACTAAATTAGATTTGATTAGGGTTTGATCCAAGCATCAAGAGAGAGCCCAAGTTGACCGGGACTCTCTCTCTCTCCCGTGGCGGCCCAAAAGCCCTCCACACCAATCCTTCTCACATGCACCCTCTTCATATTTGCATGAGATTGTTCATGCTAAAACCCCTTTCTCATCGCCCCTTATGGATAGAATATATAAGGAAGGTTTTGAATTTGATTTGAAACTTAATTCTTTATCTAGATGAGATTTGATCTCATCCTAACTCCCTTGACACCAAACCATAAAAGGGAGTTTTTTTGTGTGATAAGAAACATGAAATCATCATGAGAAACCTGAAATCACCATGAGAAACATCTGTGGGGGTGTGAGTGAGGCATGGGTGCCCTTTTCGCATGAGAAAAAGAGGAGGGGTGTCTCCTCTTGGGGGTTTTTATATGTGAGGGTCCTAGGGCTTCATCTAGGGTTTTGGGAAGAGAGAGAAAGACAAGGGAAAAGAGTTTTCTCAAGGACTTTTTTCTTCCTCCTCCACATCTTCTTCCTTCCCTATTCTTCCTCTCTTATTCCTCTTTAGAGATCTGAGAAAGTCTGAGAGATCTAAAGAAGAAACTAGAATCTACTATCGAGAAGCAATTTCTGCAAGGGAGTTAGCATCCCGATGAAGTCAGAAGCTTCTGATCGAATCGAGAACTTTATGTGGATATCCATAAAGGTCGGATGCATGTGCAGCTTGTTGAAGATCTCATCGGATTATCATGATCATCAGTAAAAGAGATCATCGACCCACGTAAAGGTATGAAGATCTGATCTTCAATTTTTATTTTTAATTTAAATTTAATTTTAATTTTAGCATCTTAAATCTTACATGTGATTGATCCTGTTAGTTGTAGATTAGATCTACTTAATACATGTTAGATAGATTAAAAATATTTTAATCTAGATCAGATTTTATTCCACTGCATTCATATTTTTAAAAGTTAAAAATCTGCATGTTTTGATTTTTGTATGCATGTCGCCAGATGTATGATATCCTTCAACATGGAGTGGTGGCTAGCACTTAGCCTCGTGCTCAATAGAGGATCCATCTAGCTCGTGGCACCTCCAACTTGACCAAATGATAGAGAGCTCGTGCACATTTAGAGGTGCTCGTAAGTACTAGATCTTCAAAAAATATATTTAAAAATTTTTATCTATTTTAGAATCAATATTTATTATTCCAAATCAATTTTACAGGATATTTAGAGAGCTTGAGATGTCACATGTGGTTAGCGAGATTATTCAATGATTGATGCTGGGATCGATGAATGAATTCTCCAATTGGCTGTTGGGGCCTTGTGATGCTGCATGGGAGATATTCTTGGTAGGTCAAAAGTATTTAATTTTTAAATTTATGGTATGTTGGAATATTTATATTCTATTTATTAATACATGTCATTTATATTTGCAGTCATACTACTAATTCGAGACTCTTGAGGATGAGGAGGCCGATCGTCGGACCTTCGAGGAGGTTGCCACACGTAGGCCCTGGGATGGACTGTACCACCTAAGATACATCGCCATTGAATTCTTCAGTTTTGAGTCACCATCGGACTGAAAATCTTTCATAGATCATTGGATATAGGTGGATATATAGAAGGCCCTCTATGAGAAGTAGAGTAGTGAGGAATACTCTGATAGACAACAGAGGGCCCAATAGAATCGGACTGCCTAATAGGATCCAATCAAGCATACCAGCAGCTTCGTTGGCATACATATTATAGCAGATAGATTGATAAAAATTTTAAACTTATATTAATTTCATATTTACTTGATCATATGTTAGTTTTTATTAACTTGATTTTTTTATTTATTATAGATATGGCAACTGGATTGTGTACCATTACAACTGTAGTTGTGAGAGGCCACACATCAGTCTAGGAGGATTGATGATTACTTAGATTCTAGGTCTAGACGGATCATGATAAAATAAAATATTATTTATTAAATTTTTATATATATTGATATGTATAATAGCACTTATGAATTTCTAAACTATGTAGGTAGATTATGCAGAGTATGTCGTTGCACAGCACGGTGAGGATCCATCCTCTCAACCCCTCCTTGACCTTGAGGGATGGCTTAGGGCCATTGGAGGGATTAGTAGGAGCTGGGTCATAAAGTTTAGGCATAGCTTCAACCCTCCAGTAGCTTGCTGGTCTTTGACATCCTCCTCTCAAGCCTCGATGACTCAGACATGGGGTGATACACATATCGAGGAGGTCGTGCAGAGGTCTTTTTGCCAATAACCTCAGAGCTTTTAGGATACCGTCCGCGATACGATGGTTGAGATTCTTCTGGATCCATATCTTCATGATCAGCTGAATTCATTGTTACAGCCATCACGATAGGTAAGTCAAGCAGTATTAATAAATTTTTTATTTATTTTAAATTTTTATATTTAGAAGCTTCACATAGTTAGGCTTGAGTCGGAGGAAGGAGATCTAGAAGTCAAAAATCAATCTACCTATCCGATGGATGAGATGGAGGTGTAGATATATCTATATCATCGAATAAGATGTGTAGGAATAATTCATTCAAGAATCGAAGGAGTATATCGAAATATATCCCTCTATGCCGGTTTAGACTTGCGATGGAAGGGAGGGGTACCAGGAGGTCAAAATTCAATCTAACCATTTGATAGATGGGTGGGAGATATTTATAATTTCATATCATCAAATAAAATATATAAAAATAATTCATTCAAGAATTGAAGGAGTATATTGAAATATATCCATCCATATCGATTTAGACTTCAAATGGGAGGAAGGAAGTATTTAGAGGATCAAATTTAACTTAACCATCTGATAGAGTACTGGTTGAGAGTGTCTATAGCTCTGTATCATCAAATGAAATGTATAAAAATAATCCATTCAAGAATCAGAGTAGTATATTAAAATATATCTCTCCGTAAAGATTTAGGCTTAAGGCATATCAATTACAATAATTTTACAGTTTTAATTAATTTAATTCTAAAGTTATTAATAATATTTTATTTTTTTTTATTACAGAATGTTGGAACATTGGCTCTCATCCACCTGTTGCTGTAGAGGATGTACAGGAGGAGGAGGAGGAGGATCTCCATTGATTTTTTTATAATTTTGATATAATATATTTAAATTTTAAGCAGTGTTATTTGTATAATTTAATTTTGATGTAATATATAATATTAATTTTTATTTATGATGGTAATAATTAATTGTTAGTTAGTATAATATTCGTGCTTGTTATTTTAATTATAATAAATTTTAGTAAATATAATTACTTGTTAATTAAATTATAATAGGCTTTGATAAATATAATTACTAAAAATATTTTTTTTAAAAAATATATAATTATTAGCGATGGAAGTACCGTCGTTAAAGATATTAGCGACGTCTTATTAGAGATAAAATACCATCACTATTATTATTTTTTAAATTTTTAAATTTTAAATTTTAAAAATATTAT
This sequence comes from Elaeis guineensis, assembly GCF_000442705.2. NCBI lineage: Eukaryota > Viridiplantae > Streptophyta > Magnoliopsida > Arecales > Arecaceae > Elaeis > Elaeis guineensis. Next base: position 23,356,627 of record NC_026008.2, on the reverse strand, counting down.
AAGTGATGGAATGCCATCACTAATATCTTTATTAGCGATGGCTATTCTACCATCGCTAATATGCTGCTTTAGTGTCAAATTTTTTTCCGATGGCTTTTTAACAATGGTGCTGCATCGCTAATAGCATTAGTAATGACATTTTCTTTATTAGCGATGGTAGCGACAGCGCTGCGTTGCTAGTAGCATTAGCAACAGCATTCCCTTTATTAGCGATGGCAATGGGTTGTCGCTAATAATGAATTTTCTTATAGTGAGATTGAGTCTGCTAAGTTGATCATTGGGTTGGTTCAAAGAATTATCCTATATTTTGAGAGTTTTTGTATTTTTAGGGTTTTTGTCTTTTCTGTGCTATGAGACTGAGTTGGCTCAAAGGCATGCAAGTATGCCATAGGAAGTTTCAGCAGTATTTCTTAAACCAAATTGTTTCTAGATTAGACTTAACTTTTCAAACATATTTTGAGCTTGTTTAGAAGCACATCTAGACCAGATTAAATCCTCTAATTCTTACACTTCATTTACTTCCAAAATTGAGGATTTTAAGTGAGAAAAACTAACTTTTTATGAGAGCAAGACCTTGAAATTTTTTTGACTTAGAGTTTTTCTTGCCTTTGAATATTTCTCGAGGATATGGCCTTTTGAGTTTTCATGAGTGATATGGCCTTTGAATTTTTTTGAGTAACATGGCCTTTGAATTTTCTCAAGTGATATGGCAAAGCAGATGGGCAGAGTTATTAAGTATTTAAGGAGATCTACAATCATTTTCAAGCACATCATTAGTTAACATAATCTTATACTCAAACTCTCTTAGCATCATCAAAATCAATTCTAGGGCTAACAATTCTATTTTTTTTTATGATGACAAAACCTTTTGAGTACCATCTTTCAAGCATTGAATAAACTTCAAATTTCAATATAAAACTTCCCTTTTCTTAACTCCCCCTTCCATACATAATATTTTTAATACAAGAACATCTTAGCTTTTAACTTTTGCTAATCAAAAATCATTATATTTCAATCGTTCAAGAATTAATCAAATCTCATTATTTCTCCCCCTTTGTTATTCAATTCAACATAATTTTAGCATCATAACTTTAGCTTTCAGCTTTGATCATCTTAATCGTCTTAATAATCTTAATAATCTTTATTTTCATTCATATCTCTCCCCCTTTTTATCATTATTAAAAAGTAGGGACAAGCTTGTAATTATCACAATTAATTAAATTTTAAGTGATTTATCATTAGCAGAGCATTTTGCAATTATCATCAACTTGTTGTCCAATCAATATATAACTATCACATAGCATTATACATTGAATTGTTTAGGCAATCATAATAATATTCAAGCAAGTTAACTTATAATATAAGATTATGGGACGACAAATATTGAAGTACTAGATAATCAAAGATTTTTATAATATGAGAAATGTCTATCCTTTACCAAAAAGAAATAGATCAAGGAGCTAATAAAATAACCAAAAACAACCCAAAAATATCATACATGAAGACATAGTAATAGAGACTACGGCTATGGCGAGAGTCAGAAGAACTGTTAGAAGGATGAGAACGAGGACGATGAGTAGAGGAGGGTCTTGAAGTAGCAAGATTTCTAGATTGAGAATGAATAGGAGGACCAAGAGGTGTTATTTGCTCCTGAAATCTCTGAATTGCCTTTACTTCATTCTCAATTACTGTAGTCCTTTGAGCCAGTTTTCCAACGGACTGATTAAGATTTGTGATTTTGAGATTAATATCTATCATCAGTCCATACAAAGTAGAGATACGACTTTCAAAACTCTTGGATGGTTGAGAGGCTTCAATAAGTTTGATCAATGAATCCAGTGGTTGTACCTCAAGAGCAGAATGTTCAGAAGATTCGTCCTCATTTTCACTTTAAAAAATTTTAGCCTTTCTCTTGCTCGAAAGAGGTTTTCTTATCCATTTCCCTTCACTTTTTTCAAAAGCCACTCGACGTACGGAATGTAAGTTGTATGTGTTTAAATGGTGTAGCGCTTTTCTTGGTTCAAACTCCAGATTGATTCTAGTAAGGTTGAATATTAGGGTGAGAGCCATACCAAATGGTAAAACTCCTCTACTCTTGATAATAGATTCTTGCATTTGATGAACAATGAGTCAGACAAGATTCAAGGTTGCATTTGGTAGCTGACAATCTATCCAGATTGCTGGCAATTTAAAGTGGACCATTGGATTGCTGTGTTTGATATGCTTTTTGGATGGCAATCTAAATTATTTTAGCAATCTATATTGTCTCCCATGAGGTAGTCTAGATAGTCTTGGAGAGGGATGGCTATCTAGATTATCACTTCTTTAATAATGTTGTAATAAAAATTTCGAATAAAATTATTTTTCAAAAAAATCACATAAAACCTATAACCAGTGGCTTCTCCGTACCCCCCCTCGGTGACCCACGACACCTCCGCCCCCCGCCTGCCCGTAGCTCCTCCATCTTCCTTCTCCTCCTCAGTGATGGTTGGCATTTTCTCAGGGAAAGAGGTGGCATCGTAGAGGAGGGGGTAGGGGTAGTGGTAGGGGTGAGTCCGAGGATTAAGGCAACAACTAGAGCGCAGTAATGTGGGTGACGACATGGGTGAGGAGGAAGTCATCCTTGTCATGGGAGGAGATGATGGATTGGACGAAGGTGATACCGAAGAAGGAGACGAGATAGATGAGGGAGGCGACAAGGCCGATGATGGTGAGGAGCTTGGAAAGATTGATGATGTAAAGTGGCATCGACGAGTAGATCTTCTCACACCACCATTGCATCAGGAAGATGAGAGAGGTGGCGAAGAGGAGATTCATGTGCTAGATAAGGGGCGAGAGGGTGTTTGATGCCTGGACCCGAGTGGCGCCACCAATGGAGGTAGCCTTTGATGGGTTGGCGGCGGCGGGGCACTCTTAGGGAACCTCCGACGAACATCCATTGGGGAGGTAGAGAGGCAAGCGAGAGAGGCACAGTATGGCACCGCATTGGGTCCTTGGAATGCGGATAGCCAAGGGACACCCCCCCAATGCCGACGGTTCACCATACCCTCTGGCTCGCTGCTTCTTCGCACCGCCACCACACCCACACCACTCTCACTGCCTCTCACCGGAGAGAAAGAAGAATATCAGGGCAAAATTACTGGGGGTATTTTGAAAATTTGATTTCGCATTATCGACAATCTGATTGTCATGCCAAACATGTTTATCAAATTCTTAGTAATTTTATTTCAACGTTACCTATATATACCAAATATAGTAATTAATACTACTGGCAATACACATTATCTTCCAAGATTGTCTGGCAATGCACCAAACACAACCCAAAGGATACTCACAGACTATGTTGTACATGATCTACAAATCCTTCTGAGTCACATACTCAAATCACTACAAAAAATTTGACTTTTAACGATGAAATTTTAGCGATGAAATTTATTTCATCGTAAATAATTAAGCTTTTGCAACGAAATTTAAATTTCATCCTCAAAAATCAGGTATTTGTGACGAAAAAAATTACGTTGCAAAAAGTTATATCTTTTACAACGAAAATTTTATTTTTGTTGCTAGAAGTTGATCATTAGCGACGAACTTTTTTTTTCATTGCAAAAAATAATTTTTTTTACGATGAAATATTTTTTCGTAGTAAAAAATATTTTTCTGCGATAAAAAAAATTTTGTCGCAAAAAAATTATATTTTTTACGATGAAATTGATATTTCGTTGCAAAAAAAAAGACTTTTTCGACCAATTTTATTTATATTTAGCGACAAAACTATTTCATCGCTAAATTTTATTTTGTTGAAAAATTTTGAATATTTTGCGATGAAATTTTAAATTTTGTTGCTAGAAATTGATCTTTAGCGATAAAATTTTTTTTCATCATAAAAAATTATTTTTTTTGGTGATGGAAAAATTTTTTCATTGCTAATTTTTTTTTTTACGATGAAAATAATTACGTCGCAAAAAATTTAATTTTATGCGATGAAATATTTGTTTCATTGCAAAAAACTTGATTTTACGATCATTTTTTATATTTACGATGAAATTAAATTTTCATTGCAAAAAATTAATCATTTGCGATGAAAAAATTTTTGTTGCAAAAAATATATTTTTTTACGACAAAATATTTATTTTTAGCAATGAATTTATTTCATCGCTACATATTTTTTTAATTAAAAAAAATACTTTGAAATAGGGCCCTAATTCAAAATAAACCTCTTGATCTCCCCACGCCACCGCGGTCGTCAAAATTTTTCTCCCTCCCCGATCTCCGACAACAGTCCTCCCTCCCCGATCGTCGATCATCCTTCCCGATAAGTTCTTTCCCTCCCCACCACCATCTTCTCTCTCTCTCTCTCGGCCACCATCCTCTCTCTCTCTCCCTCCCCACCATCGTCGAGCCCTCCCTCCTCGCCACCGTCGTCGCTCGAGCCCACCCCCCGTCGCTGATCGAGCCCACCCCCCAGCGCGCCATCTCCCTCCTGCCTCGCCACCCTCTCCTCCGCGCACCGTCTCCCTCTCGGTCTCCACTGTGTCACCGCCGGTCGAGTCCTCCCTTCCCGCCACCGTCGCCAGTCGAGGCCTCCCTCCCCCATGGGCAGTGGAAAGCGTCACTCCTCCGCCGCCTCCACCTCCGGGAAGAAGAGTAGGCCCTCTCCCAGTCCTCCCTTCACCGCAGAGGACCTCACGCCTGTCCTCTCCCTCCTCACCTCCACCGTTTCCCCCTCCCTCCGCTTCCTTTCCAACTCCGACCTCCTCCTCCCCTCCCAAACCCTGTCCCTCGAATCCTCCCTCTTCTCTGCCTCCTTCCCTCCAGTTCCCTCCAATCTCTCGAAACCCTAACCCTAGAGCCCTCTCCTTCATCTTCTTCCTCCTTTTCTGCCCCTCTTCCGCCTCGCCCACGCTGCCCCCTTCCGTGACGTCGCCCGTCGCTTCGGCCTCCCGTCCCCCACCGTCGCCTGCCGTGCGTTTTACCTGGTCTGCAAGGCTGTCGCCACCGCTGGTCGACCCCTCCGTCCCCTGTCTCCCTCCCTCATTATCTTTCTCAGTCTCTTACCTGAGAAAGAGTTGAAGGTCGATCCCTTACTTTCTCTGTCACTCTCCCTTACCTGGCTTGTCTGGTTTTGTAGGGCCACCACTGCCGTCGCCGTCGGGCCACCACCGTCATCGCTGGTTGCCGTCACTATCACCATCACTGTTCACGGAAGAGTTGAAGGTGAGAACAATTTTTTTAATTTATATATTTTTTAATTTTTTTTTCTTAATAAATTTTAGCCATTAGAAGTAATTATTTATTATTTTAGTAATTAGATATAATGTTAGATATAATTATTTATTTGATATAATTAATTTTAATCATGATTTAAAAATATTTTAAAAATAAAAATATTTATAATAATAATATATTAATTATAGCATAACAAATTTATAAGCCTTAGAATTTTCGTTCGAGGATAGCGTGCATAAACCAATATTTTTTTTTATGAAAAAAATATTGGTGCTTTACACACTATTCTCGAATTGTCCTCGTGGACAGTTTGGGCACGTGAATGAATTTAATATTGCAACACATGTGCTTCTATATCACAGAGTTTTGTCGGTATTTTCGATCATGTTCTCTGGATATATAGCACAACTTTAATGCTTGTGTATCTGGAGAACTGCGTCGAAATGCTGTCGAAATTTTTTTGGTATAGAAGATATGTATTGCAATATTAAATTCTTACGTTCCTGAATGAGATAGGACCATCACCCTATAGGTAGGAGATATAAGGTGTTAGTCAATTATTATTACATAAAATTGATTGTATAGTTTGCATCATAAATATGTAGGTATGGATCGTGGTTGAATGTCATTGTGTGATAAGTTCTGTCCCGAGTATATTACGGGTGTGACGACTTTTATGAATGTGGCATCCAATCATACTAGAGAAGATGGAAAAGCTCGTTGTCCATGTCGTCGATGTAGGAATTTATTTTGCTGTACCTTATCGGACATTCAGAATCATTTATACGAACACGGTATAGATGTGACTTACAAGAGATGGACTTGTCATGGTGAAGATTTGCCGACTAGCTCGAGCATGTTGTCCAGGAGTCCCATAAATCCATCGTCAGTCGGTGGATCATGCAATCATGAAAGACAAACACTTGGTGCAGAAGATAGAGAAATTTTAGAGGATCTTCATCTGAAATTATTTGAAGTAAATGTAAAAGCGAGAGCAGAACATCAGCATTCCATTCCGAGATAAGAAGCTGAAGAGGACAGTAACATATCTATAAATGATAGATTCGAGCATCTATTAAGAGATGCACAAAGTGATGTTTATCCTGGTTGTAAGAAGTACTCTCTGTTGTCTGCCGTAATAAAGTTATTACACATGAAGATACTTGATAAGTGGTCCAACAACTCGTTTAATTGGTTGCTCAAATTTTTGAAGGACTTACTGCCAGAGGGAGAGTTACTTCTGTCAAGTCATTATGAAGCCAAAAAATTATTGAAAGGACTCGATTTGGAAGTCGATGACTTGGGCCTACGCTGTGAAAAGATACATGCATGTCCGAATGATTGTGTTCTATTTCGGAAGGATAAAAAAGATCTACAAGCATGTCCGATTTGTCATTCAAGTAGATGGAAAGAAAGTCGTGGTAAGGATAAGAAGAAAAAAAAAATACCATGCAAGATTTTACGGTACTTTCCGATTACTCCACGATTGGGTCGATTGTTCATGTCGAGGCATACTGCTTGTGACATGCGATGGCATAAGGAGGAAAATAATATCGACGATGATGCCATGAGACATCATCAGATGGAGATGCGTGGAAATATTTTGATCATGAACATCCATGGTTTGCAGCTGATTCACGAAATGTCAGGCTAGGGTTGGCAACAGACGGATTTAATCCATATGGTAATCTTAGTACTACTTATAGTATGTGGCCTGTTATGGTATTTTCTTATAATTTACCATCATGAAAGTGCATGAAATCACCTTTTAATCTATTGGCCTTGTTGATCCCGGGTCTCCATGCCCCTGGAAGAGTCATAGACATATTTTTAGAGCCGTTGATCGAAGAGTTACAATATTTGTGGGAAGAAGGATGTGAAACATATGATCATGTTGCAGGAGGCATCTTTCGCATGCATGCAGCACTGCTTTAGATAGTTAATGATTTTTCTGCATATGGCGATATTTCTGGATGGTGTACAAAAGGGTATAAAGCATGCCCAACTTGTAACGATGATATTACATCGGACCGTATTCATGGAAAGATTTGTTTTACCGGCCATCGACGTTTCTTGCCAGATGATCATAGATGGAGGAGAAGTCTTAAGTTCAATGGCAAGCATGAACGACGTGCGCAGCCAAGATTCTGATCTACGGATAATATTTTAAATCAGTTACCCAACCCACAGGATGTCATATTTGGTAAGGGTCTGGCCAGCCAAGTAGGGGTGCGAACAAGTATCGAAAATTGGAGAAAAAGGAGCAAGTTGTTTGATCTTCCATATTGAAAAATGCTTCTTCTTCGACATAATCTTGACGTCATACATATTGAAAAGAATATATTTGATAATGTATTTTATACCATTCTCAATATCGAAGAAAGAACGAAGGATACCATGAAAGCTCGTCTTGACTTAGAGGATATGCGGATTAGAAAGGAATTATATTTGATTCGACGAGGGGATAGGCTGGTGAAGCCATTAGCATGTTATATACTGAATCGAAGAGAGAGAAATCAATTTCTTTCATATTTGAGATCAGTGAGGTTTCCTGATGGATACGCCTCAAACTTGAAACGGTGCATCAAGTCGAAAGATGGGAAGATCGTCGGGATGAAAAGTCATGATTGTCATGTACTTTTACAACATGTGCTCCCAGTTGGTTTGCGCGGATTGTTGTCGGATAATGTGTGTGATGCGTTACTTGATCTGGAAACTTATTTTTGGGACTTATGTGCGAAGACATTGAGATAAAGTCAGATCGACATATTGGAGAAGAAGATTATCATTACTCTCTGTAAGCTCGAGATGATATTTCCTCCCGCCTTCTTTGATATCATGGTGCATTTTTCTGTTCATCTTCTACATGAGGCTAGATTGGGTGGGCCAGTACATACAAGATGGATGTACCCAATTGAAAGATAATTGCATGATATTGTAATATTTATTATTCATTATTGTATTCTTATTATATGTGATATCAATTGATAATTTATTGAATAGGAAGATGCGAGAATACAAGAGTGCCATCACTAACAAAGCACGGCCTGAAGGTTCAATAGCAGAGGCACATGTTATGAATGAATGTCTGACATTCTGCTCTATGTACCTTCGGAGAGTGGAGACCAAATTTACAAGGCCACAATGGAATATCGATGTTGACGAGATTCTGACCGATGGATTGTCCATGTTCTCCAATGTTGCCCGACCATATGGTAAAAAAGATTTTCGAATGTTGACACCACAAGAAATGGATGACATGCATTGGTATGTGCTAAACAATTGCGAGGAGGTAGAAGCGTACATGATGTGAGTATATACATTTAATTTTTATTTGTTGATATATCAATGAATGTACGTGGACTCTAAATTAAAATATACATGGTATTACTGTATCACTTCAGTGAACATGAAAGTGACCTCAGAAGAAGTAATCCTACATTAGCAGCGGCATGACATAGGAATCAATTCGCATCATGGTTTGACGAACGGGTAAGTTATGTTAATGTTCATCCATGATTAAAACTTTGTTTATATAGTATTTATTTTATCAAATTTAACCTGCTTATTATTCTTTTAATTGTAGATAGCTCAGCTATGTATAGACAATCCTAACTGTATCAGTAATGACTTAGCTGCACTTGCACAAAAATCTGACAGACGTGTATCAGTATATTTAGCATGCATAGTCAATGGTGTGTGATTCTTAACGAAAAATTGCGATCGTGATCGAACCACACAGAATTATGGAATAAGCGTGGAGGGCAAGCACAAGGGTGAAATAATAGATTTTTTTGGTGTTCTGCATGAGGTTATAGAGTTGAGATATAGTGGTCTTTGACGGATTGTGTTATTCAAGTGTCGATGGTATGACTTAGGACGACACAGGCCAATTGTTATAGATCCTCAACTCGTCAGTGTCCACACTGATCATGTATGGTACGAAAGTGATCCTTATATTTTTGCAAAGCAAGCGAGACTAGTGTGGTATATTGATGATAACAAAATGAAAGAGCCTTGGCGAGTTGCAATAAGGGCTCAGCATAGGCATTTGTTTGATTTCGCACTTTTCACATACCCGAACGATGAAGATCTAGAGAATGAAGTCCGTGTAATTATTGAAAATGAAGCATATCAAATGCAAGCACCAGATAACATATTAGTGCCAGATGATACGATTGACATAGGACAATTATAAAGAGACGACTATGAACCTGAGGATATTTCTATTGTTGGATCGTCGATAAGGGCACGGGCACGAGCACTATCCAATAATGACTTCATTAACGACGATGATGATATCACTTCAGGGTCGAAGTCTTCTATGACTCCCGTCGAAGATGACTATTTGGACACGAGTTCAGAATCTGAGAACAATAATTAATATGAATAAGTAATTCAATTTATTTTTTTTGTTATATCATGTAATACTTGAGTTTTTTTGATTACGTGCTGATTTAAATTATTTTAATCATTGCAGCATCATGACTGATCCTGGATGTAGACGTTCACGGGGTAGGCAGCAGACTCCGCTTGATGATACACATCCTCACTTTAGCATTTTGCATGATGAGTCAGAGGATTTACATGAGACTCAGTTGTCCGAGTCCACAGAGTAGACTAGTGCTCAGCCAGAGCTTGCCCAGCCGGAGGTCATGGCACCGCAGCATCATCCCCTTACAGGTACATCTCTATCAATTTATAAACCATATATATTTTTTTGTTATATGCATTTAGTGATACATGATATATGTTCATTTCACCAATTTTTACATATAGGAACACAGCATCGACGTGCAGTGCGTGGTCCTAGTAGGGGTCTTATTTTGGAAAAATATGTACATACACACAATGAAAAGCCGAAGGTATAGATATTTTGAGATCATCCAGTTGGCACAGAGGCTAGTATCGTCGCAAATGAGATCAGTTTGTATATGTGGAATCATTTTTCGTGGGCTGCTGAAAGTTTCAAGCATGTAGCTCCTCGATACCGTGATGCTCTAGTCTCTTACATCAAGGTAAGAATTAAATTTGAATGTCTTGCATATCATTACATGATCCATATTATTTTTGGTTATATAAATAAATTTTTTATTATATAAATAATTTTATGTATTTTCTTTTTGGTATGATGACTGTGTAGGATAATATTGACTTCGAGGATTGCACCGATGAAGAAGTGACGGTATGTATTCTCAAAATGGCTGCAAATAGATACAGAGATCGGTGATGTAGGCTTCATAAATATTGCAATGAGCTGCAGGCGAAGGGGATTGATCCTGTGACCCAGCCATATAGAAATTGGGCTGGGTCTAGTGACAATTGGCGGTGGTTATGTGAGCATTTTGGAAGTGAGGCATTTCAGGTATGTCTAGTGTTTCAAATTATTTTAATTTTGTTATGTCCTTTATTGGTTATAATTGTATGTATTTTGTAGCGACGATCGGAAGCGAATAAGGTGAATAGGAGTAAGATTGATTCTATTCACACGTAAGGAAGTGCCTCTTTTGCACAGGAAATGAAGAGGATGGTACGTAACTACATTTGCAATCATACTTTGTAACTTCTTATTAAATATTTATATTATTTTGATTTCTTTTTTTTTTTTTATTTGAACAGGGACTATCCGGAGTCGACGCCTATGCTAAATTCTATCAAAACAAGAGTGGCGAGTTCGTGACCGAGGCGAAGTAGCGTCATGTAAGTATCATTACTCTACATTTTGAATACTTTTAAAAAGTTTGAAAAAAATTTATGATTTTATTTGGTTTATTGTGAAGGAAAAAATGTTAGAATTGAGAGAGCAGACGATGAGGGAGGTTGGATCTGATGGTGATACTGGATCGCAGCAGGTTTGTTTGATGACAGATGATATGATTTTGGATACCGTCCTCGGACGGCAGCTAGGATCTGATCATAGCATGCGGTCCAAAAAATCACGCAGTTCGTCATCCGGTCGGTCTGATGATGCATCGGTGCCAGAGGCAGTTAGGACATCCATGAGCATGATGCAAGATCAGATTAGTTACTGGATGAATCATAGTCAGACACTCGAGAGGATAGTAGCTGCGGTGGCGGGACGGCTCGATATTGATGCTTCTGAGTTAGCACCTCTACAGTCACATGATGCCGCCTCTGCACTACCATCGCGACACATATCGAGTCAGGGATCGATGTCTAGAAAAGGGAACGAGGCCAATGAGTCAGATCATACCTAGTTTGTAGTTATTTTAAATTTAAAATGGTGTATAGACTTATATTTTTGTATATGACAAAGATGGTTATGAAACTTTTTGTTACTTGAAATTGGTATTTTGAATTAGAATATTTTTATTATGTTAATATATTGTTTATTTAAAATATGTTTGATCAAAAAATTTGTATTTGAGCAGATTTTTTTGAAAAAAAAATAAAAATTAAATTTTTTATTTAAAATTTATTTTAGCGATAAAATATTAATTTCGTTGCAAAAAAAATTTGTGAACCCAAAAAAGTAAAATTTTTATTATACATCGCGATGAAATTTTTTATTTCATTGCTATTTTTGTGATGAAAAAATAGTTTCATCGCTAAAAATTTTAATTTTTTTATGACAAAATTTTTATTTTGTTGCAATTATAGTGATGAATTTTTTATTTCGTCACCATTATAGCGATGAAATTTTTCTTTCATCGTCATTATCGTGACAAAATTTTTATTTCGTCGCAATTATAGCAACGAATATTTTTTTCGTCGCAATTATTGCGACGAAATTTTTGCGACAAATTTTGTTTGCGATGAATTCCATCGCTAAGTTTTATGATGAATTTCATTTTTATCACAAAAAATTACGACGAAAAGAAAGTTTCGTCGCAAAAAATAAGAGAATATTTTTTTTAATCACTATATTTAGCGATGAAATTATATTTCGTTGCAATTTTAGCGATGAAAATTTAAGCTCTTGCGATAAAATATTTTTGTCGCTAATACAGCGCATACTTCGTCGTCTAGGTTTACTATTTTTTGCGACAAAATAAAATCATTTCATCGCTAAGGTCTTTTGCTACGAGGCTTTCTCTACAAATTTTTAGCGACGATATATTTTATCGCAAATACTTTTAGCGACGAAAATATGATTTTTAGCGACGAAAAAATTTTGTCATAAAAAATTAAATTTCTTGTAGTGAATGTTCCATCTCTTGGCATAATGATTCTGCATATAAAACTATGTAGAAGACATATTTCTAAGGATAGTTGTTTAATGGACAGACTTTTTGATTCTTCAACATCCGTTCTTTCTAATACATGAACTAATGCATCTCTTCTTATTAAAGGAGGATTAGAGGACTCATCAACAATTGACAAACAAAGTAGATGACAGAGAAAACCAATAGAGATTCTCAGCTCTTGGCCTCTAAGCATCACACTCCAGACAAGCATTCTCATAAAACTCAAGCACTAATCTAAGATAAACCATTTCATTTAAAGAATAGAAGATGTCCCAACCAAGATTCTAGAGTTGCCACAAATGTTAAAATTCTCTTTTTCCAAAAAGTTGAAGTAAACTCTCCTTTCCGATGAGATAAGACGATTTGTGAAGTTTACCTATGGAGAAAGAGTTGACATTGATCTTGGAGCTGGCGCAATCACACTTGGCATGGCTGACCCTTCATCTTGACCGATGTGAGGTACTTTTGCGGTTGAGCCATGTCGACATTTCAAGAAAGGATTATATTCGATTTATTGCCTAAACTACATCGATTGAAAAAATCTCGAAATTTGCGATAACTGCTTGTCGTGAGTAGATAAGATAAAAAATAATAGCCATATTTTGCCTTATAAGACATTGTCGTGAGCGGATAAGGTAAAAAATAGTAGCCATATCTTGCCTAATAAGACGAGTAACAACCCGATTCTCCTTCCTTCTTACGGCACCTCCACCTTCACCTATAAATAGAGGGCCAGTGGCAACCTAGGATAGTCTCTCACCTCTCTCTCACTACTTGCTCTTGCCTTTCTGTTTCCTAGTTTTTTTATTTAAGCATCAGAGGGTCTTTGTCAGAACCAACTCCAATCAGAAACTTGTTTTGTAGGTCAAGTAATCGATGCTCAATGCCAGCCATATTTTTTCTTGGCCAAGCTGACCCTTGCTAGAAGATTAGTGGCAATAGTAATCTTAATCTAAATCCTCCTTTCAAAATTACAATTATTTTATAATTTTTGTATGATGAGTTTTCAATCGAGCTCTTTTATCTATTCGATCCAATGCGATCCGATCTGATTCGCATCTTTATTTAATCAGATCTAATCCAATCTGATCCAAAATGAATGTGGATATGTAGTATTTAATTATGAGATGCATAGAGATACTGGCCGATTCAATATATATCCGATCCATTACAATCTCTAACGTATAAGAAGGCAAAGTTGGCAATAGAAGGTTGAACACCCAGGAAGTTCCCATAGGGCATCAACATGCGGCCTCTCTCCCAAAAATGTAGAAAACATAAGCCTTAGAAGAAAGAGTCTCCATATTGCAAGCACCAGATGCTAGTGGACCGCATCAAATTCCATGGTGGATAACATGCCATGCTATCCCTTATATTTCTCCAATTTCTGATTGCACGCTATCCACCATGCATATGCTCCGAGATTTGCCTCGGTGCACACAATAATTTCTCCTTCGAAGAAGGCACCAAAAAGATGGGGGCTTTTGTTCATTCGCTTGTATTGTATTTTTTTCGCTCCTCTCCCAACACGTGAAAAAAAAATGATAAATTATGTTTGTAGTGCCTAAACTAAGTCGAATTATTTTAAGTGGTCCCTAAACTACAAAATTCTAAATTTAAGTCCTCTAACTATCTGAACTCCTAAATGTTATCCCCAGGGTGGATTCTGACCATTTTATCTCATTGAAAATCTGATGTGGCCAAATCTGATGCAGACGTAGCAAAAAATAATATATTATTATTATTTTAACTATTTTTCTTCTTCTTCTCTCTGTCCTCACAGCCCCCCCCCACACCGGCTCGCCACTCGCGCACCCCCCCACCAACCCGCCCCTCCGACCCCCCTCTCTAGCACCTGAGGCTTCTGCCCCACCCCAACGCACCCTTGCCCACTTCAGTGTTGGTGGGTTGTGTGCTGGCACCCCCCCGACCCCGTCTAACCCCACCCCACCTCCAGATCGACTGCCTCTCATCCTCCACCGCCGCCCCCCTTTTTCCTCCCTCGCCTCCCGCCAAGCCCCCTTCTTGCCCTGCCAACATCCCCAATCGACAGAGACCACCAGGTCCTCACCCCCTCGATCGTGCGCCCCCTTTCCTAGCCCTCTGCCACCCATCCCTGCTTTCCTCGCCATCACCTCCTGCAGGTCTGCACTGTCACCCTCCTCCCCAACGTCACTAGCATCGGCCTTCTCCTCCAACCTCTCTAAGGTGCTTTCCTTCCATAGATCTCTGAAAATGAAAAAAAAATAGAAAAAAAAATATCCAACACAAAACCTAGCAATCGTCTATGCTTTCATGTTCCGTTGCTCCAAGCCTCCCACCCTATTGAGTCGGTGGGCGGGGGTGGCGGCGCAGAACCCATCAACGATGACAGGGGGTGGGGTGGGGTGCACTGGGGAGTGGAACTACAGGGGCATACGAGGGTGGGGCAAGGCCAGGGGGCACAAGTGCACAACCCACCAATGCTGGGATGGGCGGGGGTGCGGTAGGGTGGGGGGGTGCACCGGGGTGGGCGGGGGTGTGGGTGGAGGGGTCGATCAGGAGAAAGGAGAAGACTCCTTACAGGAGTCTTCTCCATTTTTTTGGGTGCTTTGCAATTCATGTGAGGCAAAGAGAGGAAGAAGAATGAAAAAAATAAAAATAATAATAAAATATTATTTTTTATCACATCTACACTGAATTTTGTCCACGTCAGTATCGAATTTTATCACATCAAATTTTTGGTGAGAGAAAATGATCGGAATCCACTCCGGGGGCAACATTACTTTTTATTTGGATTGAGGGTACATGGGGGTTCAAAAGGGGAGGGAAAAGAATAAATCCCTATTTGATAAAATTTTTTGAGAGGTAAAAGAAGATAGAGAAGGGTTCTCTCAATTCCTCCATATTCCTCACTTATTCAATTTTCTGTACCCCCAGATTTGAGGTGTAATGTAGGAAAAAGTTCACGCTTAATTTTTACTTTCCTAATTTATTCTTAATAAAACTTTAAAATTATAAGTAGACCACTATATACTCTCTCTTCTCAACTATTCTTTGCTCTTCGCACAACTCAAAAGCCCTATAGCCATCCCTTCGCCCGCAGGCTGCTCCTTCTCATACAAATCCGGATATCACGATCTTTAAAAGGCAGATTCTGGTGACAGAGGTTCAAAATCTGCCAGTGTTTGAGCTGACAGTAATCTCTCAACAGATCTAGATTTTTTTTTATGTAGAGATCTAAAATATTTTTTTTGAGAGCTAATGTTTTATTTTATCCAAAATATTTCTGATCTTCTATTTGCTTTTTTCTCCAAGTTGATTTTTTTTTTCTGTAATCACTTGGTAACATTTCGATGCCATTGATATGATGATAAGATTTGTTGAAAAAAGTGTTGATTAAAAAAAAATCAGACTATAATTATTTGATCAACGATAATAATTTCTTCCAATTCATTTGTTAATTGGCCATCTTGTTTCTCTTTTTTATGAATCTTTATAGAATTTTCTTTAAGTAAAATAGTTTTAATCCATTCTTTAAAGTTTTCAATCCTTTTTATCTAAAAAAATATGTATTTTGGAACCTGTATACAGTAAGTCGGTGCTCTGGACCAAGGGGGAAGAAGGAAGCATGGTAAGGTGCACGAGATGAAAGATGGGTCTACATGTCTACTCACTTTGATGCTCTCGGGCGTTGATCTAGCAGGCCTGGATTTGACTCACATTCACCATATCAAAATCTTATTGTTTCTTTGTTATATAACATTAATCTTATGGTTTCTTTGTAACATAATATCAAAATCAAAATTTTTTTTCCCCTGATAAACATAATAACATGAATGTAATATTAATTTGAAAATGATTTAATGTGATAACTCATCTATCTCTTGAATTTATTATATTATAAAAGTGGTGCTGTATTTTTTTATACCATATCTTGAGTTTTTATTGACATCCCATTGAAAGGTCATGTATTTTGCTACTTATTGAAGCTCCACGCATACTTGTTTTGTCACAAGTCTAGCTCTCAAAGTGCTTTATCTCTTATGTCCAAGTTAATGCCTAACTTCTAGTCAATTGCTTCCACTTCATAGGTTGCTGAAGAGGCACTCAGGATTCTGAAAGCAACACACGGTTCACAAAGGCAAAGTTCAAATTCATCAAGATAATAGTCTCATCATTGTTGTTCAGTCCTGTACAGATTTGGATATTTTAGCTCTCCTTGATAGATTGTAAGAACAAATAGTATCAATTGATGGCAAGCAAGTTATGCATTTTAAAATTTAATTACTAACACCAAGCAATAGTTTTATACTTTCTGTAAATGTACAGACTTTTCTTTAATACCTTAATTGAGTGAAAACAAGTGAAGATACAAGAGTTGTCACCATGTTTTGATGTTTAAAGGTATAATTAATCTTCTGATTAAGCTTAGTTGGGGGGGTACTATTATTCATATGACATGGACATAAGAACATAGGCTTGACAAATTGGTCTTCTCTACATTGTTATGTTGATGATAATTATGATTGCCCTTTACTTGTCAAAGAGAAGTTCGCTCCAGTGTGGGACTTCTTTAAGGGTGGTTTGAGTGATTTTACTTGAAATCCAGAGATTGGAATATTTGATGCTGAAAAAAGTTTGGGATTCACTGATTCAAGTATATCTATTAACTTCAAGGATTAAATTTTTTTTGGAACCCTTTTCTCGCATTCAAGTTATTTTACTAAAGTTATTTGTTGTTTTGTAGAGTAATCCTGATGCTCAAGAATGGAGGAACAAGTCATTTTTCAACTACAATAAGCTATACGTGCTTTATGGAGCTGATAGAGCGACTGATGAGCAAGCTGAGACAGCTTCTGAGATGAGAGAGATTAAGAAGGGAAGGTAATATGAATTCTATTGATGATATAGATTACATGATATCAATAAATCAAGCATCAATTCATGAAGATGATGGAAATAGTAACGATGGAAATTATGGTGATAGAATTGGTGATGATATGTACAATGTGAATAGTTCTCTTTTTGACTCTTCTCCCTTTTCGTCTGATACATGCTTCATGTATCCTCTAAGAAAACTAAGAGAAAAGCTAAGATAGATAAAATTGAAATTTTGAGGGATCGGCTCAAGAGTGTTGCAGATGCTATTAAAGCATCAACAAGAAAATACCGGCTTCCCATTAAAGAGGATGAGATTGCTGTTCTAGTTCTTGAGCTAGGCATTGAGGACAATCTTTTTGATGAATACTATCTGTTTCTTGTGGATAATCTAGATAAGTTGAGAGTGTTGCTTGGATTACCAATGGTAAGGCACAAAAGTTTTTTTGATCTAGATGGTTTTCGGTGTCAATCCCCCTCATCCACCAACTTTTTCCTCTTCACCTAGCTTTTAGTTTATGGATTTGGTGTATGATAATATTTTGTTGGATTGTGATATGTGTAGTGATGACATATCTATATTATGATATTATATTTTGCAGTGATGATATTTTATTTTTATTTTGTTGGATTGGTGTAGATGATATTTCTATGATAATATGGTGATATTATAGTTTGTGGTGATGAATGATTTTTCTATATTGACATGTGGTATTGTGATGCTTTTGCTATGAGATTATACCCTTTTACTGTGAACGCCAATTTATTCAGGATATGTAGCTGTATGGTATGTTGTGGTTAATGAATGCAGCTGTCAGCGTTATGTGTTTGCTTCTTTTTATATATATATTTTTTGTAACATATGAGTGTTGCTTATGTACTTTATAAATTAATGTAGCCACTTTATAGGTTAAAATATCATGTCTGAGAGTATTAGGCCAAATTGTTGTTCAAGTTACTAGTAAACCCGAGACCATCAATCAACTAACCTATAATGAATTTGCTGATGAAAATTTCACATTCTTTTGGATCTGTTCATAGCCTACCTGCAATATAGAAGGTGTCTAAAGGCTGGGTTATGTTGGCTAAAATATTTGAGTACACAAGAAAATGCTATGAAAAAATTATAAAATTCTTATGTACATACTTAAGATAGAACGTAAAAGTAACGACTGATCTTCATACAAAATGATAGAGTACATTGAATCTGTGATGTAATTATCTGGAGATTTGAAACAAGTTATGCTTCTACAGTGATAAAAAAATGCCATGAGTTCAAATACCCCACCAACTTCAGATTTATTGAAGTGGGTTAGTCAATCTACCTAGAAATTCATTTTCTTTTAGTTAAACTATCTAAAAATTTATATATTAATTTTTTTATTTGACCTAGATATGGGAATAAATATCTCAAAAAATTAATATTTTAGAATATACATAAATATTATTCATAAAAGCCACTATGAGCAAATTTCCTCCTTTACTATAATAGTAAAATCAAAGAAATATCTACTTATATACAAATTCGGAAGATGATGATCCAGAATGGTCATCAAACTTGATATAGATTATTTTAGTCATTATAGATGAAGTTGAATATGTTCAGGAGTGAAATTAATCATATCAGAAAGTTGAGTTATGAATCAAAAAAAAAGAACGGATATTTATCAAAAGAATGAGCATTTCAGAAAGCTAAAATCATTCTCGAATAGTTCATATGAATGCCAAAAAAAAGAATCAAAGAGAGTAGATTTGAAAAGTATATTTGTCAAAAGGAATAGATATTTATGAAAATATCATAAATATTAAATAATATATCTATTAATGAAAAAAAATATATTTATTAAAATATATATAAAAATACTTTTATCTCTCTATTAGCCCCCCTATCTAAATATTAGCCCCCCTATCTAAATAAAAGTAAGATATATTTTTTTTTTTATTCTCCTCCTCCTTTTTCAAACAAAGGTTCATGAATTTTCTTACCCCCCTCCCTTCCCCACCATTACCCTCACCTCCCGTCTCCTACCTTCGTGAGCTCTCGTGTCTCCCAATTTGAATAAAATATTAAAAAATTCAGATAATTGAAGGGCTTAATTTTAAAATTTTATAATTTAAAAATTATTTTAAAAAATTCAACTACGGACATAATTTATTCAAAAAAAAATACACATTTCCTGCCTCGCGTCTGGTCTAAACCCGGTTCCAGTAAGCACATGCATTAAAAAAAATATCACATCATCGGCCTTCTAGATGTTTCTCCAAGCCCCAAAAGAGTCGGACGTTTCCAAATCCAACGGCTCAGATCCTCTCGAAGCTTCACGAGCGTGAAGGGGAAGCCAAAACCCCTTCGTTTATAAAACCTCATCCGGCGCTCGCCGGAAACCGACTCCAAGGTGATAGGTGAGCGTCGCAGCGAGCTTTATCTGCCCAAGTACCCCGAAACACTAGTCCTCCAATCCGTCTTCAGGTATTCCTCTTCTCCCTTGTTTGAGTTCTCCGCTTTCGATTTCGCCTCTCATGGCCTTGTTTTTTCCGCGGAATGCTGAGTTTTTAAGGGATTGCGGGTCTGGAATCTGTGCTAGGGTTGGGGCTTAAGGTTTGTTGCGTGGTTCTAAAGTTTGATTCTTAGATGATTTCGATTGGATATCTGCCACTTATATGTAAAAGTGATGGATTTCAGGATGATGGTAGCTCCATTTTAACTTTTAAAAGCTTGAATCAGTCTCTAATCTGGATTTCTGGCAATTAGATGTAAAAAGATGCGGTTTTGTGAAAGTAGCTTTGCTAGAATTAGGAGGAAAGTGGGGGATAAATGAGGTAGCGTGTAGCTTATGCGTTCTATCCTTATCCACTGTTCATGAATTAGTTAATAAAAAAAGTCAACTTAGTGTTATGCCAATTATTTAGGAGGAAAAAACGACTGTGTGAGCTGATGAAGCTGCTACAAATAAATGCATATGATGGAGTATACCCAATCTTTTGTTATTACTATTTAGCCTGGAAAAACGGGTATATTACTATTTTTCACACTTATAATAAACACAGTTCTGCTATTGGGCAGTAAAACAACTGCTTGTCTGGAGAGTTAGTTTTTTTAAAAAAATTTTGTCAAGACTTGTAAATGTGGAGTAAGGAAATCTTCATCTATGTGGGTGATTGTTGGGAAGCTCACTGTCCAATTGAAGTAAAGAATAGAAAATAACTGTTGAAATATGGGAAACAATTTAATTGCTCACTTGAGATAACATGCTTGCAAGATTTTGGATTATTTCCTGTGGGTTGGCACACCACAGATGCTGCATAATACGTCATTTTCCTTATAATGGTTTTTATTGTATTCTTGGACGGTTTCTTATTTTTTCCATGATGGACGTATTTTTTGTAGTTGATCCCTTTTAGATCAAAAGGTGAACAGTTTGAATTTTTCTTGTTTTTGCAAATGCTTTAAATGGTTTCATGGTAATTAAATCATTCAGTGCAGCTAAAACCTGTTATGTATTCTTGGGGTCAATGTATGCAAATATGTAATGTTTTCTCGATTTCTAGATTGGACATGTCTGTTATCTTGTTTTGAGTTCTGTTAAGAGTGGGATTTTGTGTTTGTTATCTTGTTTGAAGTTCTCACATGAACTGTTGCTTTTGCGCATTTTTTTTTTTAATTTAAACAATTCCGCTTCTTCTGTATCCTTTCTGCGTTACATGGTTATAATCTTCTATATGGAATGGTTCATGCTTTCATGGCTTGTGTATAAATGACTGTCTTTGGGAGTATACTGATAATTTCTTTATAATTTTGTCAGTAAATGGCATCAGCTTTCAGCACCATGTCTTTTGCTGCTCCTACTGGCCTTGCAATGGACAACAAGCTTTCGGCTTCTACTAAAAAGCTTTCCCAATTTTCTTCTCTTTCTTCTATATCATCTACTTCCATCAGTGGCAGGAGGCAGAATGTGCGCCTACAGAAAAGATGTAACTCAAAAATCAGTGCGATGGCCAAGGAATTGTACTTTAACAAGGATGGATCTGCTATTAAAAAACTGCAAGTGGGTTTTATGATGCATATTTGTTTACAATCTTGGTCTGACTGGTGGTGTTTTATGATAGTTGCTTTTTTCTAAGCCACCTTTTCCTTCCCTATCATTTCAGACTGGTGTAAATAAGCTTGCAGACCTTGTTGGTGTTACTCTTGGTCCAAAAGGCAGAAATGTTGTTCTGGAGAGCAAATATGGATCTCCTAAAATCGTCAACGATGGGGTTACAGTGGCCAAAGAGGTATGTAACTGTCATGTATTTAAACTGCTTTTGTTGAGATTATCTATATTTCAGCTTCAATGCGCTAACTTTAAAACTTGTGGTTTCTCTTTAATGTTGGGTTGCCTGTATAATTCCTTGGTAGTTGTTTCAACTTTCAACCAATCCAAGGATGCATTCCTTTATCCAATGAACCGTGAACAGTTGTTTGTCCTTTTAATTCAGTTTTGTAAAAAAAAAAATTCTGGTGTTTCACACCTTATTCATGTGACTAAAGCATCTAATTTATACCTAAAAGAAATTTTACCATCTGTCTTGTAAAACAATCAAGTTTCTCTTTCTTTTTGCCTGGTGCTTTATGGTTTTTTCTTCTGTTTCTCATTTCTAGTCAGTGTGTTTCAAACATTTGACTCTTGCAGCAATAAAGCATCCTGTTCTTAAATGTGCATTGTCACGATAATTATTTTTAGGTTGAACTAGAGGATGCTGTTGAGAATATTGGTGCAAAGCTGGTAAGGCAAGCTGCTGCAAAGACCAATGACTTAGCTGGAGATGGAACAACTACTTCTGTTGTTCTTGCTCAAGGTTTGATTGCTGAAGGTGTTAAGGTACGCTATCCCAAATCTGAATTCCTAATTACTTCATTGGATGTAGATGAATTTTTGTTGTGATAAACTGAATGTCTGTAATTTGTCTAGGTGGTTGCAGCAGGTGCCAACCCAGTTCAGATTACTCGTGGCATTGAGAAAACTGCCAAAGCACTGGTTTCTGAACTCCAGAATATGTCTAAGGAGGTAAAGTGAGAATTTTACCAGATTCTGTCATTATAGATGCCAACTCCGGCAAACTTTTTTAAAATCCGATAGTTTCAAGTTTTAATTTATCTTCAAGTTCGGTAATTGCTTTTTCGTTCTCAGTGGCTGAAAAAGCTCCTGGTTTTGATGTGTTTCATCATATGCTGCAGGTTGAAGACAGTGAACTTGCAGATGTAGCTGCAGTGAGTGCTGGAAACAACTATGAAATAGGAAACATGATAGCTGAGGCTATGAGCAAGGTGGGTAGGAAGGGGGTGGTTACACTTGAAGAAGGAAAAAGTGCAGAGAACAGCCTCTATGTGGTGGAGGGAATGCAATTTGATCGTGGTTATATTTCCCCCTACTTTGTAACAGATAGTGAGAAAATGTCAGTTGAATATGAGAATTGCAAGGTTTGAACTTGACTGTAGAGCTTTTTTGTATTTTGATATGATTTTCGTTTGGCATTTCCTCTGTGGTTTGCATATATCTGAGTTTTTATTATGTGTTGTTGTTGTATTTTCAGTTGCTTCTTGTTGACAAGAAAATTACAAATGCAAGAGATCTCATCAATGTTTTGGAAGATGCCATCAGAGGGGGTTATCCTATACTGGTAATTGCGGAAGACATTGAACAGGAAGCACTTGCAACTCTTGTTGTGAACAGGCTTAGAGGGGCATTGAAGATTGCTGCACTCAAAGCCCCTGGATTTGGAGAGCGCAAAAGTCAATACCTTGATGACATCGCAATACTGACTGGAGGTTATTATATTTTTCAGTTTTCACAGGCATTTTTTCTTGAGATCTTCTCTTGCTGCAACCTAGGATTATTACACCTGTCTGTTTATTGTGATATTCGGTTGTTGGGTGCAGCAACTGTCATAAGAGATGAAGTTGGGCTAACACTGGATAAGGCTGACAAAGAGGTCTTGGGTACTGCTGCAAAGGTTGTACTAACCAAAGATTCAACCACCATAGTTGGTGATGGGAGCACACAGGAAGCAGTAAATAAAAGAGTTGCACAGATCCGTAATCTGATTGAGGTTTGATTGCTGTGTATAGAAGATGATCTTTCATTTACTTTCTGCTAACATGTGTTATGATTTGGAAACCAATATTAATACTGTTTTCATCTTATTTGTCAGGCTGCTGAACAAGAATATGAAAAGGAAAAGCTTAATGAGAGGATAGCAAAACTCTCTGGTGGTGTTGCTGTCATTCAGGTAAATTGAACAGATAATCTCAGGAATCGCAATGTTGATGAATTTTTTTCCTTTTTCCTTATGTGCAGTGTACTTGTATGTGCTATGATTATTGTGTAGGTTGGAGCACAAACAGAAACAGAACTGAAAGAGAAGAAATTGAGAGTTGAAGATGCTCTCAATGCTACAAAGGTATATTTTGTTGGTGGTTGAACCATTTTTCAAATTGGCCTAAATGCTGACCACACCATTACTTGTTGAGGCCTATTCTCTTTATGCTTTTGTGCTCAGGCTGCTGTTGAGGAAGGAATTGTTGTTGGTGGTGGCTGTACTCTTTTGAGGCTTGCGGCAAAGGTTGATGCCATTAAGGAGACTCTTGAGAACGATGAGCAAAAGGTTAATAATGTGAATAATATTTGCATCTCTGCCAGATCAAACATTTACAGGACATGGGCGCTTGTTTTCCTGTTCCAAAAAAAGAAATAAAGTCCAATGCTGAATGCATGTTCAAATTGATTGTGAGTGCTAAGTCACTTGTCTTGATGTCATTGCAGGTTGGGGCGGATATAGTGAAGAGGGCTTTGAGCTATCCACTGAAATTGATTGCTAAAAATGCTGGTGTCAATGGAAGTGTGGTCATTGAGAAGGTGCAGGCTCATTAAAGTTCATGCATAAAATCATTTAGTTTGCTGCTTGTGTGGAACATCTTGACTGTTTTTCTTGTTTCAGGTGCTTGCTAGTGATAACCCTAAATATGGTTACAATGCTGCAACCGGAAAGTACGAGGATTTGATGGCGGCGGGTATTATTGACCCAACTAAGGTTTGTTGTCTTCCGCAAACTCATTGCTTTTGTTATCTTATTACAGCTAGTTGTGCAACTTAGTTGCAAGTGGAATTCTATACTTGATTCTATTAGGTGAAACAGGTTGATCACTTGTCTGTTCACATTTAAAAAATTATGTAGGATTCTTGAGTTCAACGCTATGATAGGTATCATCAGTGACTAATTGGGCCTTATCTGTAAGGATCATTGATTCGGAATCAGATCCCATACTGGTCGGTTGGCTGTACGAGTTGGTACGTCCCTGTACCGGATTCAAATCGACATGGAAATGAGGGATGAATCGGAGAAGAAAGGAGAGAGAAAAGGAGGGAGAGAGAGCGAAGAAAAGAGAGGTTGGCGGAGACACCAGTTGTGGCTACCGGAGGGCCGCGGAGGCCACTGAAGGGTGCTGAGGCCTCTTGGGCTCTGCGGTCCTCTGTGAGAGAAAATACGAGAAGAGAGAGATAGAGAGAGGGGAAGGGAGAAAAGAGGAAGGAGCAAAAGGTGGCAAAGAGGCCGCCGAACAGCCCAACATTGCTCTGCAAGGCTGCGGGTTCGAAATAGGGGTTATCTCCTTGTCGACTTCAATGTGTATTGTGTTTTTTAAAAAACATGAAGAAACAGAGGCAAACTCCTGTTTCGAACCTGTGGGCCCTGCGGGGCAATATTGGACCGTCCAACGGTCTCTCTGTCATCTTCCGCTCCCTCCTCTTCTCTCCTGCTCTCTATATATATCTCTCTCTCTTGTTGCATCTCGCGGAAGATTAGGAGCCCTCGAGGCCTTAGTGGCCCTCCGACGGTCTCGACGGGCCAGTGCTGGTCTTTTCCTTGCCTCTCCTCTCTCTCTCTCTCCCCCTTTTTCCCTGCTCCACCTTTGCGGGTGTTCCGAATCGAATGCTTGAACCTCATCGGTTAGTTGCCAGTGTGGTCCGGCATGCCTCGAACCATCCGGCTCGGGGTGGTGGGATTGATACCCTATCTTGATGGTTACTATTTGTTGTTTTAGGTTATAAATGAATGCGTTTTTATTTCGATTTCAACATTAGTTAGAAATGTTGTCAATGTATATTAGTTTAAAACAGAAGTGTTGGAAGCGGCTTTATAACCTATGGGATTTCAGGATTTGTAACCTGTGATAGATGGCAGTATAGTGTAGAACCATATGATAAGCTTTTTAATTTCTACAATTCATATATTTACTTTTTCTAGTAAAGGGAGTTGGTTACCCTCTATCCAGCCACCTATGTGTGGGTGGGATTCAAACCTGGATCATTAGGTACCACAGCCCGATGACTTTGCCAACTGCACTAGTTGGCATACACATTTCTATATTTAAAATCCAATATTGGATGGTGTTAAAGTTTGGCACAATTCACTGTTTCTTTATCTGATAAGGTCTTGTATCAATCAGAATGTGGATAATAAAGAGAGGGTCTGAGCAGATTTTCCAAGAAATGAGAGTGCCAAGGGCCCAAGCTGAATGCTTGTTAAAACAGGCAAGGAATGGAGGCAAAAGTAAAAACACCAGGGGGTTGTTCGATTGAAAAGTTTTAACTAAAATATATATACATAAACAGATTTACGTGCTTTATATTTGTTTACCAGATAACTCAGGTAATGAAACAAGTCCTATAGGAAGCATTAGAGTTGCACCTGCTTAGATGGTTTGATTAGATAAGACTTGTAAAGGTACAAGTTGACTGGGGATTGGTTTCAAGTTATTGCTGAAGGGTCAGGATGGAGATGGGGGATATGAATTTTGACAAAGGAATCAAAGATCTGGTCTCTAACAGTTTGCAGCTTTTAAGTTGATGACTCAGAAGGCCCAAACTAGAGGTTTCTGTATGCTTGTTGGTTGCGAATATCTCTGTTCGAGCATATGAGTGGTCTCTCTCTCTCTGTCTCTCTCTCTCTCTCTCTCTCTCTCTAAAAACAGGTGGTGAGGTGCTGTTTAGAGCATGCAGCTTCAGTCGCCAAGACCTTCCTCACCTCAGATGTTGTGGTTGTTGACGTCAAGGAGCCTGAGCCTGTGCCTGCAGGAAACCCAATGGATAATTCAGGTATTAGACTATTCAATGATCTCT
This sequence comes from Elaeis guineensis, assembly GCF_000442705.2. NCBI lineage: Eukaryota > Viridiplantae > Streptophyta > Magnoliopsida > Arecales > Arecaceae > Elaeis > Elaeis guineensis. The sequence goes on along the minus strand of NC_026008.2, from coordinate 23,330,175 downwards.
CTCTCTCTCTCTCTCCCCCTTGCACACGCACAGGCACACGCACGCACGCATAGACATGCATGGCACATGCACGAGCGTTTCCCTCCTAGTTACCATGTTTGCTGCAGCTTGCTGATGTCTTTTTTATATAATCTTGTTTGTGGCCAGGGTATGGGTACTAAATAATTGGGACGGTGATAAGAATCAGGGGATCCTTTATTGCTGGAGTTGCAAATTTTGGAGCTCTTTCATTTTATAAATTTAATTCAAATTGTTTTACACCGGAACTGGATCTGAGATGTTAGGTAGTGACATGGTTGTCACTTTGCGGCATGTTTATCAGCTTGCTGGTGTCAATTTTATCACATGTTGAGACTTCTTTAGAAATGATTTATGTGCTGCAATTTAAAGAGGCTTCACTGGATATGCAGAATTAACTTGTAGCACAGCTCTGGTTTGTGGTAGATGGCTATTGAGCAGCAAACAATCTGAAGCAGTATTTCCTGTGGAAGACTGTACAATGCTTTCAACTTTTGGTAAATTGGAGCAAAGCTATGATACACAATCAAAAACTCACGCTTAACTGACACGGGCGTTACAAGTGTATTCAGGGCCCAACCCTTTGTAACTGTGAGGTTATACTTAAAAGTGGTTTAGGGGTTAAACTCAACTGTTTAATTGGCATTACTCAAATTTGGACGCGTTCCATATTGTCAGGCGTGCGAGTGAGACTGGTCAAGTTTTGCTGACCTGGTTAGGCTTAGTTTGACTTGTTCGGCTATTCCCTCGAGTTGGACCTTGGTTAGATTATCTGTTTTAAAAAATTAGATTGATTCCGAGAGGTCCTGATCTAACATGTGCCTATAAATGGGGTTGAATCTGTTAGATAACAGGGTTGGGATGGGTGTCGGATAGCTCTTGGTTAGTTGCAGACTATTTAATTATCCATCCAAACGACTACTATTAAGGTCTGTTAGCTGATGCCGCTTATGTGATACTTTCAATCGCAGGTTATCGTCTGCCTCTCTGTTCACCTATTGGAAATCTCTCGTCCTTTTGGTGACGGTGAAAAGAATAGAAGAAGTATTTGCATATTTTATTTGATTTGGGGGGATGTAGCTCGGTAAAGCTCTTCTCTTGCAATTGGATCGTTACGACTATGGGTTGGATGTCTAATTGTCCAGACGGTAATGATAATATCTTGCATCTGAATCAGTGGTTTGTTTTTTCTAAGTAATAGGGAAGATGATCGAAACATATCATTGAAAGACTTTATGGAGACAAAAAGATGGGCTGTCAAGAACATAGAGAAGGCAGGATGGGTAGTTGGTCAGATTTAATATGGATCGTATATAGACGATAGTTGGAGTTGGTGATTTTTTTAGGGTTTCTTTATCTGGGGTTCCTGAGGAAGTGGATCAAGCAGGTCTTTGCGAATAGCTTGATGCACTATCTTCCTTCAATCCTTTGAGCGAAATGTGGCAAAAGAAAGAAAAATTTATGGATCGATTCCATGATCTCCACCCCGTAGGAACTATGAGATCATCCTAAGGATGCTTTCAGCATCCAGGGGTTATCGACCGACCATAGATCCTGTTCAATAAGTGGAATGCATTAGCTGTCCGCTCTCCGATTGGGCAATAAGGGTTGGAGAAGGACAATCACTTGTTCTTAAAATTAGCATTCTTAAAATCAAAGAGTCGGACGGAAAAAGGGAGAGAGCTTTCCATTCCTGATTCTCCTGTAGTTGGATTCTCTAGAACCGCAAGAATCCTTAGAATGAAATTTTAACTCAGTACCTTTTGAGATTTTGAGAAGAGTTGTTCTTTTGAGAGTATAGTACGATGAAAGTTATAAGCTGTGTTCGGGAGGAGTTATTGTCTATCATTGACTTTTATGGTAGAATCAGTCGGAAAGACCTGCGAGGCAGTGGTTTACCCTGTGGCGGATGCCAGCGGTTCGAGTCTGCTTATCTTTAGCCCGTGAACTTAACTGATATTATAATGGCATCCAATTTTTTCAATTCAGTAGTTTAATATATGATTTATCATTCATAGACATTGATAAGATTCTTCCATTTAGCAGCACCTTAGGATGGCACAGCCTTAACGATAATGGCGAGGTTCAAATGAGAAAAGACTTACAATGGATATCTAGGCACCCAGAAATGAGGATTGCAACTCCAGACCATCTCCTTGAGCTCACCATGGGTGGGTGGTCGCGTTTTTGGCCCTTTTTGTGCCAAATCTATTCTTCTTTCTAATGAGATTGAGCTCATCAATGTTCTGCCAATGACTTTCTGACCTCACTGATGGTTGACTGGATGGTGGAAAGTAACTTGCTTGTACTTATGAGCTGCACATTGATATTATTTTGGATAAATTATATTTGTAGTCTATAAATTATATCGAATTTTTTTAAATGGTCCATAAAATATAAAAATCTAAATTTTAGTCTCCGAACTTTTTGAACCGTTTTAATGTTGCTCTTCGCCCATTTTCGGTACTTTTTTCGCACCGAAAATCCTACGTGGCAGTCACCGATGCTTATGTGGTAGTCACCGATACTGACGTGAAATAAAAAATAATATTTTATTATTATTTTTATTTTTATAAATTTGATGTGAAAAAATAATATTTTATTATTATTTTTATTATTTTTGTTCTTTTTCTTCTCTTTCCTCCCGACCGACCACTCCAGCCGCACCCTCGCCTGCCCCGATGCCCCCCTCACCCCGGCGCTCGCCCCGTCGCACCCCCTCGGGCCGCACCCCCACCTGCTCAGGTCACCGCCTCGCCCCCTCCGATCGCACCCCCGCCTGCCCCAGCCCCCCTCTCCAGTGCCCAGTCCCCCTTTCCTTCCTCCTCTTAGGCCTTCCCTCTCCAGCGTTGAGGGCGAACGATCGTTCATCGTCACTCAGAATCCCACTGTAGGCGGTCTCTGATGATGATGAGGATGGAGGAAGGGTGGAAGAGGCGAGCGGCGGTGAGGTGAAGGGAGGGAGATTGGAGGGGAGGGAGATTGGAGGGGCAACCACGCAGACCATTGTAAAAGAAAGAGAAAATGAAAAAGAAAAAAAAACCAAACCCCCTTCTCCCTCTCTTGTTCGGTGGAAACAGAAAACCCTCTTCCTCTCTTCTCCAACCCCCTCTCTCCTTCTCTCTCTCCCTCTCTATCTCTCTCATGCGTGCTCACTTTCTCCCTCTCCTGTTTTGGTGGGAACCAAAACAGAAGGGGTGTGCGTCAGGGTGAGCAGGGATGCAGTCGAAGGGGGTGCGGCAGGGCGGGCGCTAGGGCAGGCGGGGGGAGGGGGGTGTGCACCGGGGTAGGTGGGGTTGTGGTGGTGGTGCAGGCAGATGGGTCGGTCAGGAGGAAGGAGAAGACTCAGTCTTCTTCATTCCTCTTTTTTTTTAATGCTTTGCGATTTGTGCGGGGCATCTGATTATGCATGTAAGCACCGGTTCGGGTGAAAGAAGTAAATCGATGAGAGAAAATTATCGAAAGTCACCGAAAAAACAACATTAAAATGGTTCAAAAAGTTCAGAGACTAAAACTTAGATTTTTGTAATTTAGGAACTATTTAAAAAAAATTGATATAGTTTAAGAACTACAAATATAATTTATCCTATTATTTTTTATATCAACAAAATGATTCATGACCACTTGGTTCATGCATTTCTTTTTGGAGCAAAAGAGTATGGAGGAACATCATTGCTTCAAGAATAAAAAAAAAGTGTATAGTCTTTAAATGGATAATAGAAACAAATCAAAAAAGAGAATAATCTTTATTATTATTATGATCGGTGTGTCAATACCTGGCCATTGCTTCTAATCTTAGTTTACCAACAAATAGTAAAACAACTTGAAATAGCAAGACTTTCAAAAATTTGTATCTACTTCTACATTTTTGTTACACTATTTGATCCCCGTTGAAACCAGACCGTCTAAATCTGCTAATGTAGAAACTTCCTAAAATAACGATGGATAGCTTTGATCAATGATAAATGGTAGGAAAATGATGGAACCAGAGTTTGATCTATTGGATGCTATTACGATGGTATCATAGATACCTCGGATTCATATTCGAGACATAGATTTGGAGGTGGCTGAGCTATACTATATTGAGAAGAGCTGTACTATGCTAAGATGAGCTATTCTGCTGAGCTGAGCTGAGCTATCCCAGCTATGTGCTGAGCTGAGCTATCCTAAACTATGTACTGAGAAGAACTATTATTGCCCAGCTATGCAACCCAAGAGGGGAGGGTGAATTGGATTTCTAAAAATTTAAAAATTAACTTACAATTATGAGGATTATTTAACAATGAGCAGGATAAATGTGGAGAGTGAAATTTATGCAAGGTGTAAAAGTTGGATGCAAGAATGCAAGAAGCTAAAAAAATTTAAAAGGAGAGCAAGTGAGCACAACACAAACAAAAAGATTTATAGTGGTTCGGTGCCAACCTTGCACCTACGTTCACTCCCCAAGCTCCTACTTAGGAATTCAAATCCACTAAACCGTATTCAATCCGAATACAATGTCGGAACCTCCGACTCTAGCTATTTCAAGCTAGAACACTTGTTTCTTGGGTACAAACCAACTCAATACAATCCGATTCAAGGTTCAGATCAACTTTTCCATATTTTGAAACCTTTCCAAAACAAAATATCAACTCAAAATAGAGTATAGCAGTTAATCACATAGAAATACAGAAGTAGCTCATTTAATGAGCAAATAAAACTTTAAATACACTTTACATAATAAGAACGAAGCTCTTCTGATTTTTTTCAAGGTGGTTGAAGACTTGAATGAGCTCTTGAGGGGTTAGTAAACTTGAAATAAAAGCTTCTTGAACTTTTAAGAGGGCTCTTGCTTATGGTTGAAATGAATGCTTGAATAATTTTTTCCAAAATCTTGTTGATTTTCTCCTTTGAGTATCTTTTATAACTTTAAATAATGGTGGAGAGTAATCTAGACTGAAATAGAGCCATTGGAGCACATTAAATAGGTATTAAATGCAGCCAAAACAAGTTAAAAACTAGTCGTTGCGGAGTTTTTTCGTCGCAGGGGTCGACTCATAGGGTCGACTCATGCACAGGGGTCGACTCATGTGGCGCAGAATAGAAATTGATAGTTCTGTATCTTTGGCTTGCACAGCAATAGAGGTCGACTCATAGAGTCGACTCATGCACAGGGGTCGACTCATGGGGTCGACTCAATTGGGTGTGTCAGCTAAAGAATTCAGCGTGCTGTTCAGCCTCTTTTGCCATGAGTCGACTTATGGGATCGACTCAAATTTATAAACATGATTTTCTTTCAAGATACACATCTAAAAATATTGAAATTGCCTCCAATAGATTACAAATCTTCTACTCTTGCTCTCGAGGCTTTCGAATCAGAACTTGATAAAATTATGATTTTGCCCCTAAAATACAATAAATCTTTTTTCAAGTCAAAATCATTAGTAACCCCTCAAATATTTTGTAATAATCAAAATCAATTTAAGGAGCAATAATTTCTCCCTTTTTGATGATGATAAAATACTTGAGCAAAAGCATATATAAAGCATTGAACATGAATTTCAAATTTATGAAGATACATTACTTCAATATCATAGTCAAGTATTTGAACGAAATGCATCATAAGTAGTTTGAAGATCAATTTGAAATTTGCTTATAAATTCATTTGCTTTGAAAATTAGATAAAAAGGAGCTGATGATTTTGGTTCTTTGACACATTTGTTTAACAATTTTGCTTATTACAAATTTCTTTATTGCTTATTGCTCATTTTTTTATTGCTTATTGCTCAAATTTGATTTTGATTCTCTACTCCTCCTTTTTGACAGCATCAATTAAGATTTTCTACTCCTCATTTTAAGGGATCTTGAAAGGATAAATTTTTTTTACTCTTCCTTTTTGATAGCATCAATTAAGATCTTAAGAGATTTTAAGGATAGAGAAAAGAAAAGAAAGATGACAAAAAGGACATATTTTCTTTACTCCCTCTTTTTGATACCATATTTTACTTTTTTAGCCCCTTCTTTGATTGCTTATTTCTTTACTCCCCCTCAACATAGCAAACATAAAGGATATATCAATTTGCTCATCTAGAAGATATTGCAATTCATAGTATTTCTCAGCACTAATATGAGTTAATTTTCATATCTCATAATTAATAATTTAATTTGATCACATTCATAGACATTCATTGAAAGTTAAAGCATATATATATATATATATATATATATATATATATATATATATATATAAAATTTAAAAGTGACTGAATACAAAAGGTGTCCCAATACACATGAGTCAACTCAAAATACAAAAGTCATGAATAGAAACTATTCAAGAGTTAATTAGCCAACAAATACAAGACCCATAAGATAGATCCTAGACATAGGAGACAAACTAATCTAGATCTAATAGATGTCATGGCTAGAGGGATCAGAATCTGAAGAATCAGAGATAGGGTGAGGAGATGTAGGATCGAGTCCACAGGCACGACCTCGACCGCATCTGCCTCGACTACGGATAGAGGTACCAGCATGAGTAGAGGGGTGAGAGGATCCTGGAGCCTAAGAAGCTACGGACTGTGCTATAAGAAAAAGTCTGATGGTGTCCAAAAGATTCAAGACTCTCGATACAGGCTGCATCAGGGCACTGAACTGAGTAGAAGCATTCTCACTGGAGCCCCTGATCTTTCTCCTCAAGAAGTCAAAGCCACTCTTTAAAACTCCTCAAAGTCTAGCCACCTCTGCAGATAGGTCTAAGACCTCTGTGATATCCTCATACGGCTGGGGATGGGCTAAAGCTAATACTTACCCCTGCAAGTCTAATACTCTGCCTGTCAATCTTAAAATATATCTCTTAAGCTGCTCAATACGTACCGACTGAGCAGTGAGCATCTGAAAAATAGTAGAAATGTGAGGGATCAGAGTTTGGTCTGAGTCATCCTGAGATGTCGATCTCTGTGCAAAGACTGAAGTAGCAAACTGCTAAGATAGAATGGAGGCAACACGTTGGGACATCATCTCAATCTGATCATCTGCTAATCTGAACTCTGAAGGGTGTGTCCTGCTCTCTGATTGTGGAACCGAAGCATGCCTCCTCACAGACTCTGAAGGACCAGCCTCGTGATCAGATATGAACTGAATATCTGGGGATGCTCTGTGATCATGAAGAGGTGAAGATGGTCCCTCCTCCTCTGCTCTATCCTCCGCTCTTTCCTCAACACCTTTTGTCCAACCGCCATCAGTCTTAGAGAAACCTATGCGATGTAGTGTGTGACGATTGATGGTGTCGGAATGGGATAGTCTAGCAACTGCCTCCCCCTCAAAACTGATTTCGAACCTTCTAAAAACTAAGGTGAGTGCCATACCAAAAGGCAAGTGAGCTTTGGATCTGTTCAGGATTTTCCTCATGGCCTCAAACATCAATGTTGGAAGGTTCGGGGGGTTTGGGTGATCACATGATACATAATGCAAATGTCCCTACCAGATAGAAGGTCGTGTCTACCACTCCTAGGGACAAACAGTTTAGTTACCAAGTGATGTAACAGCCTCATCTCAACAAAAAAATTTTTGTTTCCAATTTATTTAGACTTCCAGTATAGGTTCTCCCTAAGATAACATTAATTCCTTCTTCTTTAATAGGGAGCTCCATATTGGTATAGCCTTCACAAGGCAAATGCAGTATCTGTCCCAAATGTACTGGATCAAGAATAACATCAATACCTTTTACTGTAGATTTTATTGTTCCATTGCTATAGCTCAAATTTAAGTAAAATTTTCTGACTAGATCGACATAAGTATTTTTTTTTAAAGAGCAGTAAAATTTCTATCCTTGATACTTAATCTTCAATCCAATAATGAACCCTTCTTTTTCAAAAAATTTGAAATCAATATTTTTTTTGGATTTCACTTTTCGGTCAGAGAGAGGTACCTTGCTTGGGCTGATTGGGGACTGAGTGAAAGCTGAAGCAGGATCTGGAGTAGGGATTGAAGTAGGAGAGGGCTCAGTTGCTAATCTCTTTCTACGCACACTGTCTTCCAACCCACGAATGGATTTTTTTCTTTGCAGTAGCTTCATTTTGGGAGCCACTAGGTCAAGAGAGACTTGAAAGGAGCTTAGGAGACTAAATGTGAGGCAGAGAGGAAAGAATTTTGGAAGGAAAAAGGCAAGGATTTGAGGAGTTAAATCACCGATTTGGAGAAGAGGGGATGATTCTAGGGCAAGCTCAAACCATCCCAAATGAAGAAGGAAGAGGAGGGGAACTTGGTTCCTAAACGGACGATTTGAAGAGTGAAAATCGGTGGGAGGAGATATTTGAGAGAAATCTTTGGTTTGAGGAAGAAGAGATGGAGAGCTTTTGGTTCGGTGGGAGGAAGAAGATGAAGGGCTGAGTCAGCTCAAGAAAAAATTCTCAATAAGAAGAGAACGCCCGAAGGATTTTGACAAAATTGTAAGTTTGCCCTAGGGTCGACCCTGGAGGTCGACTCATGGCACAGAAAAATTCAAAAGAATGATGGGACAATTTCGAAAAAATTTGAAACTCTGAGAGAAGGATGTTTACCCAAGTATTGATAATGTGAATGATAGTTTTGAACTTTTGAGCTCTTAAGAAAAATGAGAATTGAGCTCAATAGATTTGGTTTAATAAATTTTTGGTATTAAGAGTTTGGAATCAGAGAGATACTTAAGCTGATGGATCAAGGATTCCTAGTTCTTTTCTAATTTCACAAAATCTATCTTCACTTAAGGCCTTGATAAAGATATCAGTCAATTATTTTTTAGTACAAACATAATCAAGAATTATATCTTTATTTTGGACATGTTCTCTTATGAAATGATACCTAATTTCAATATATTTTGATCTAAAATGCTGAATTAGATTTTTAGTTAAATTTATAGCACTGGTGTTATCACATCTTATAGGAGTTTCATTGAGTTTGATGCCAAAGTTTTCAAGTTGTTGCTTAATCCACAAGATTTGAGCACAACAACTTTCGGCTGCAATGTATTCGGCCTCGACCGTAGATAATGCTACCGAGTTTTGCTTCTTGCTAAACCAAGAGATTAAGTTAACTCTAAGAAATTGACAAGTTCCACTAATATTTTTTCTATCTAATCTACATCCAGTAAAATCGGCATCTGAATATCCTATCAAGTCAATTGATGAGTCCTTAGAATACCATAGTCTAAGAGTTTATGTACCATTTAAATATCTAAGGATTCTTTTAACTGCATTCAAGTGAGATTCTTTCGGATTTGATTGAAAGTGAGCACAAAGACAAATATTAAACATAATATCTGGTCTACTAGCAGTTAAATACAATAGAGAACCAATCATGTTTCTATAAAATTTTAAGTCTACATTTTTACCTCCTTCATCCTTGTCAAGCTTACATGATGGGTTCATGGGTGTACCAATTACTTTGGAGTTCTCCATTCCAAATCTTTTGAGTAGTTCTCTTGTGTACTTGCTTTGGGTGATGAAGATTCTTTCCTTTGTTTGTTTAATTTGGAGTCCGAGGAAGAATGTAAGTTCTCCCATCATGCTCATCTCGAACTCTCCCTGCATGAGCTTAGCAAAATCTTGACAAAGAGTTTCATTAGTAGATCCAAAAATAATGTCATCAACATATATTTGTATAACTAATATATCATTTTGATTTGTTTTAATGAAAAGGGTTGTGTCTACATTTTCTCTTGAAAAATTATTATTAAGTAGAAATTTGCTTAGCCTTTCATACCAAGCCCTAGGTGCTTGTTTCAAACCATATAATACTTTGTTTAATTTAAAAACATGATTAGAAAAAGCATGATTTTCAAAACCTGGAGGTTGTTCTATATAAACTTTTTCAGCAATATATCCATTTAGAAAAATACTTTTGACATCCATTTAGAATAACTTAAAATTCATAAAGCAAGCATATGCAAGTAGAAGTCTAATTGCTTCTAATCTAGCAACAGGTGTAAAGATCTTATCAAAATCAATTTTTTCTTCTTGATTATAACCTTTTGCAACTAATCTCGCTTTATTTCTTATCACATTTCCATGTTTATCCAATTTATTCTTATATACCCATTTTATGCCAATTATTGAATAATTTTTAGATCTTAAAATTAAAGTCCATATATTATTTCTTTCAAATTGATTAAGTTCTTCTTGCATTGTATTTATCCAATTATAATTTTTTTCAGCTTCATCTATGGTTTTAGGTTCAAGATGAGAGACAAAAGCAAAATGATTGAATGCATCTCTAAGTGAAGAGCGAGTTCTTACACCATATGTAGGATCATCAATGATTAGTTCCTTGGAGTGATTATGATCATACCTCCATTCTTTGGGTAGATCATTTGTACCTAGAGGTTGTTCTTGTTGTTTTTTACCTTTCTCATCCTGTTTGTCTTCATGTTCTTCATCATCTTGAATGGTTGAGTCTTTTAGAGTGATCTTTTTCATCCCTTCTATAAGAGAATCTGCATTATCAATACCTTCATTCTTCCTTGAAGGAAGATCGTTAGTTTCATCAAAAACAACATGTATTGACTCCTCTATTATTAAAGTTTTTTTGTTGAAAACTCTAAAAGCTTTGCTAGAAGAGGAGTAACCAAGAAAAATTGCTTCATCGAATTTAGCATCAAATTTTTCTAGTCTTTCTTTACCATTGTTCAAAACAAAATATCGACAACCAAAAATATGAAAATATGTAATGTTTGATTTTCTCTTTCCAAAGCTCATAAGAGATTTTCTTTAAAATTGGTCTAATTAAAGCATGATTTAATATGTAACATGCTGTGTTAATTGCTTTCGCCCAAAAATATCTTGGAAGGTTGCTTTCACATAACATGGTATGGGCCATTTCTTCAAGGGTTTTATTTTTTCTTACTACTACCCATTTTGTTGGGGTGTCCTAGGTGCTGAAAAGTTATGGTCAATATCTTTTTCATCACAAAATTTTTCAAAATTTTGATTTTCAAATTTGGTTTCATGATCACTTCAAATATTTTGAATTAAAAAGTCTTTTTCATTTATGACTTTTCGATAAAATTTTGAGAAAATATGAAAAGTTTCATCCTTATGTGCCAAAAAAAAGATCCATATAAAATGAGAGAAATCATTAATAATTACAAAATCATATCATTTTTTACCTATACTAGTAGTTCTAGTGGGTCCAAATAAATTCATGTGTAATAGTTCTAATGGCCTAGAAGTTGAAACAATATTTTTAGATTTGAATGAGACTCGTGTTTGTTTATCCATTTGACATACATCACAAATTTTATTTTTTTCAAAATTCAATTTGGATAAGTCGATAATTAATTCTTTTTTAATAAGTTTTGAAAGTGAATGCATGTTTATATGTGCAAGTCTACGATGTCAAAGCCAACTAGTCTCCTTAATCTTCGCATTCAAGGCTACTTGGCATTGCATGTTTATTTTGGAAAGATCATTCAAATTTACCATATAAACATTACCATATCTATGCCCAACAAATTTAATGCCTTCATTAATAGGACTAGTTACTATGCAAATTGAAGATTCAAAAATGACTTTGTATCCTTTATCACAAAATTGACTGATGCTTAATAAATTATGTTTGAAATCATTTACTAATAAAATATTTTTAATATACTTGGAGAAAGTGATACCAATGTTACCTAAACCGATGATCTTTCCTTTGCCATTGTCTCCAAAGGTGACTATTCCTCCATTTTTAGCAACAAGTGTGATGAATTGGGATTCATCATCAGTCATGTGTCTTGAGCACCCACTATCAAGATACCATCTCCGATTTGCTCTTTGGAATGCAAGACACACCTATACACAAGAATCAAGTTTTGACTTTAGGTATCCAAGTTTTTTTGGGTCCTTTTTGGTTAGTCATATTGGTTCCTTTTGGAATCCATATTTTCTTTACATTAGAATTTTTAGATTTGTTGGAAAAACATGAATAAGATTTATGTCCTACTTTACCATATTTAAAGTAAGTTATATTTGAAAACTTATTGTATGATGAGTTTACAAAGATATTTTTCAGAAATTTTTATTTCTTTAAAGGGTTATATCCAAGATCGGCTTTATCATAAATGATTTTTTGATTGTCAAGTATTATGTGAAGCTTATTTGAACTTAAAGTGAACTTCTCAACCATTGGTTTTAACTTGGCAATCTCAATTTTTAAGTTCAGATTTTTTTGAGACAGGATTGATTTTTTATTTGAAATATTCTCATTTTCTTTTAGTAAAAATTGATTCTTTGATTTTAATTCTTTATTCTTTACCCCCAGCTTCTTTAGTTCATCAATTAGATCATAAAATGCTTCATGAAGTTCTTCAAAGGTAAAGTCAATAGGGGTTTCAGTATTTACCTCATTTTCATGTGTCATAAGGCACAAGTTGGCTTGTTCATTTGAGTCTTCTTCTTCAAAACTTGACTCATCACTTTCACTCCATGTAGCCATCATGGCCTTCTTCTTGTACTTCTTGGGACTCTTCTTCAGTTGTGGGCATTCAGACTTAAAGTATCTCGGTTTCTTGCATTCATAACAAATAAGAGATTGCTCCTTATCCTTCTCTTTACTATATTCTCCTTTTGTAGGTGGCCTCTTCCTTATTCCTTATCTTCTTTTCTTCAAAAACTTCTTAAACCTTCTAGTAATGAGGGCCATTTCTTCATTCTGCTCTTCATTTTCTGTATCATCGGATTCTTCATCAGGTTGAGCAGTAGATTTGAGGGCGATTATCCTCTTCTTTTTGACATCTTCTTCTTGGTGTTATTTCATGCTTAGCTCGTAAGTCATCAGTGATCCTAGAAGCTCCTCCAAGGGTAAGATATTCAAATCTTTGGCTTTTTGGATTGCGATCACTTTAGCCTTCCAAGTCCTTGGTAAAGTCTTAAGAATCTTTCTTACGAGATCACTGTTAGAATAAGACTTACCAAGACTTTTTAGACCATTAATAATATCAGTAAAATAAGTAAATATCTTAGTTATTGATTTATAATGCTCCATTTTAAAAAGTTCATATTTATGCACAAGTATGTTGATTTTTGATTCCTTCACTTGATTAGTTCCTTCATGAGTTACTTCTAATCTATCCCATATTTCTTTAGCTGACATGCATGTTGAAATACGATTGAATTTATTAGCATCTAGAGCACAATATAAAATATTCATGACTTTAGCATTTAATTGAGCCATTTTCTTATCAACCTCATCCCATTCTTTTTCGGATTTGATTGATTCCACACCATTAATTATTCTAGTGGGTGTGTTTGGTCTATTTACTATGATAGTCCACATATCATAGTCAAGTACTTGAATAAAAATTTTCATCCAAACTTTTCAATAGGTATAGTTTGATCCATTAAAAAGTGGAGGTCGGTTGGTGGACTATCTCTCGACTAGTGAAGCACCAACTTGAGTTGCCATAGATCTTTAGCTCTTTGATGGTTAAATCAAAGTAAGGTTAGAGCACCGAGCTCTGATACCACTTATTGTCCAGCTATGCAACCCAAGAGGAGGGGGTGAATTGGGTTTTTAAAAATTTAAAAATTAACTTACAACTATGAGGATTATTTAACAATGAGCAGAATAAATGTGGAGAGTAAAATTTATGCAAGGTGTAGAAGTTGGATACAAGAATGCAAGAAGATAAAAAAAATTTAAAAGGAGAGCAAGTAAGCACAACACAAATAAAAAGATTTATAGTTGTTCGGTGCCAACCTTGCACTTACGTCCACTCTCCAAGCTCCTACTTGGAAATTCAAATCCACTAAATTATATTCAACCCGAATACAATATCGGAACCTCCGACTCTAACTATTCCAAGCTAGAATACTTATTTCTCGGATACAAGCCAATCCAATACAATCCGATTCAAGGTTCGGATGAACCTTTTCACATTTTGGAATCTTTTCAAAATAAAATATCAACTCAAAATAGAGTATAGCAGTTAATCACACAGAAATACAGATGTAGCTCCTTTAATGGGCAAATGAAGCTTTAAGTATATTTTACACAATAAGAACGAAGCTCTTCTGATTTTTTTCAAAGTGGTTGAAGACTTGAATGAGCTCTTGAGGGATTGGTGAACTTGAAATAAAAGCTTCTTGAACTTTTAAGAGGGCTCTTGCTTAGGGTTGAAATGAATGCTTGAAGAATCTTTTCCAAAATCTTGTTGATTTCCTCATTTGAGTACCTTTTATAATTTCAAATAATGATGGAGAGTAATCTGGACTGAAATAGAGCCATTAGAGCACATTACATGGGCATTAAATGCAGCCAAAACGAGCTAAAAACTAGCAATTGCGGAGTTTTTCCATCGTAGGGGTCGACTCATGCATAGGGGTCGACTCATGGGGTCGACTCATGTGGCGCAGAACAGAAATTGACAGTTCTGTATCTTTGGCTTGCACAGCAACAGAGATCGACTTATGCACAGGGGTCGACTCATGGGGTCGACTCAATTGGGTGTGCCAGCTAAAGAATTCAGCATGCCGTTCAGCTCCTTTTGCCATGAGTCGACTCATGGGGTCGACTCAAATTTATAAACATGATTTTCTTTCAAGATATACATCCAAAAATATTGAAATTGTCTCCAATAGATTATAAATTTTCTGCTCTTGCTCTTGAGGCTTCCGAATCAAAATTTGGTAAAATTTCGATTTTGCTCCTGAAATACAATAAATCTTTTTCTAAGTCAAAATCATTAGTAACCCCCTCAAATGCTTTGTAATCATCAAAATCAATTCAAGGAGCAACAACTATCTATGCTGATATGAGCTATGTTGATATGAGCTGAGCTATCTTGAGCTGTGTGCTGAGTTGAGCTATCCTTCTATATTTAGCCATCTTTATACTATGACAGCCATCCACACCATATAGAAAAGGCCAAAAACAATAAGTACCCTCATATGGGAGCATATGGAGGATAAAATCACTCCATACTCTCAGCTCCTGATTGATAGCCTATGCAATTAATAAGTGGGACCCTCATATACCATGAGGCGACACCACTCATCCGACTCAAGAAGGCCAAAAGGTCAGGCACAGTTTTCAAAGAAATTCAATGAGGATATTCAAATCTTTCACTCAATATATTGTTAGTAACGACCTCCTCACTCCACAGGAGCGATTAAGGGCTGGATTATCTCGCCCACAATGGCAAGCTCAATGGCCCTACAATCTCGGAATCTCACAATCTTCATACAGCTGTGTGACCAGCTGTTCGACAGCCTTCTATATAAGCAACCAAAGTTTCGAAGATCAAGGTAAGCCAATCAATCCCTCTCAGGGAACTCGTTGCTGTTCTTATTGTTCTCTGAATCTGACTTGAGCATCGGAGGATTATCGTCCAAGCGAAAACCTTCGATTTGAATTTATTTTGCAGGTTACTCCAGTGCCAGCATCCCTGTGTGAGGCTTCGCCGCCTTCTCTCTGATCTCGACCGAATCATGCAGCAACAGATAGAGGAAGGGCATATCTTCATCATGCCACCCAAGCGAGTCTCGTCCGATCTCACCAATGCCACTGCCTCCCATTAGGCGGAGAGTCAGACCAACACCCAGGTGCAGCAACTAGCGACAGAGACTCCTCTACCTACCTAGTAAGTACTGATCATGGCGGATCAATTTAATCTGCTCTTTCAGTAGGTTTAGACTTCGACGGCTATCGTTTAGACGGTCCAAACTGCTTCCGTACCTCCTTCAACAGTGCAATCGATGTTTCCTTTGGTAGCGCCACCAACACCTCATACAGTGGTAGCCCCATCGAATCTGGCTTCTCAACTATCACTACAACCTGAGCAGCTGTGGATATCTTTACAGAGTTTAGAGAGGAGTTTTATCACATTGACTCAAAGTCAATCTCAAAATAGGAAAGGGGGTGCAGAAATTTTTTGATTTTCAAATTATTTTTAATTTTTTTAATTTATACTTTTAAAATTCTTTCACAGACTCAAACAGAAAAAGGGATCATGATGCGGCATCCGTCTTGTCGATCTTTCATGCGTCGAAGTCGTCGAATCAGCAGTCCCATACGTTTGTAACTGTCGTGCGTCCGAGCCAAAGTCCCCCTTTACTCCTTGCTCCGCTGAAAAGAGGCTCCGAGCCAAAATCTCCCTCCGCACGCGTCCCTATCAGTGCTGAGGTCCGTCGGGCTACAGGACTGCAAGCATCCGATCTTCATATAATAGAGAGATATGGGGTCACAGTTCCCCCAGCCCGACGCCAAAGCCAGATCGACCACTAAAAAAAAAAAGAAAAAAGCGAAAGAATGAAGAAGAAAAGTGGGTGTTGCAGCCAATCCCCTCGTCGCCTGATCGTCGGGAAATGAGCGCCTGCAAAAAGGAAAGTCCACACTGACCGGAGGCGGCTCCGACGGGGGACCCTCCGACGGTCAAGTCAGAGAGGTGGTTGGGCAATAGTGAAATGAAGACAGAGAGCTCAATCGAGAGAGAGAGAGAGAGGGGAGCAAGCCTATGGTTTCAAAGTTGAAATGGAGAGGTCCCCTGCACTGTTGCCTTCCCCGATTTATATAGTGGAGCATGGTATGGCGCCGCCATTAATGGCGCGGACAATTGAGGAATTGTCAGCTCACTGTAGACTGTCAGAGTCACCGTAAAAGTGTCATATCGCCGTGGGGCTGTCAAATCACTAGGGTTGACAATGCCCTAGGCAGGATAATGCCCCTAGGTGGCAGTGTCGCATGTTGCTGTCAGGACTGACAAGCTCTGGTGGCTGTACGGCGATCGGAGGAGTCGACCGACCCTAGATCGGTGGCTAACTGTGTGGCGTCGGGTGGAGATTCGGGCTCCTTTGTTGGTCAGCGAGTCTTACGTGAGTCGGCCATCAGACTCCTTGATTCAGTCGGTCAGAAAAACAGGAAAAGTATGTCCGACCGACACATCCTCAGTCGGTTATGGGCCGTTAATTGGTCGGTGATGGCGCCCGTCGATCGATCGGTCGGCTGAATGGCGATCGGTCGGTCGCTCCGGCTGTCGATCGGTCGGTCGGTCCCTCCGACCGTCGGTCGGTCGGTCGGTCAGTCGGTCGGTCGGTGGGTATTCCCCAACAGTTGCCCCCCTCCACTCCTGAGTCGGACGGTGAGCTGGCCGATGCTATTGCTCGGACAGCGATGCTGGGCGACTAGGAGTGGAATCACTGTGTACCCAATTCCGACCGTACCGTGAGTGGATACGATGTCAGGCGCTTCATGAATGCCGAGCGATTCGCTGACATCGGATGTAACGTCGGTATCAGACGTTCCGTCTTGTCATCGTCAGACGTCCCGTCTTGTCATCGTCAGACGTCCCGTCCCGTCGGCGTCAGGTGTCACGTCGGCGTCAGGAGGTCGGGTGCCGGACGATTCGGTGTCAGGCGATCGGATATCCGACGCCTTCTGGGGAACGCAGACCATCGCCCAGCGTCGATTCTGGGAGCGCGGTGCGCTGTCAGGCATCCCATCGGGAATGCGAATCATCGCGGGCGCTTTAATTCGGAACCGCGGCCCCTTTCGCCATGTGTCGGAGGTGGTTGGGCCGGCGCCCCTCGCATTAAATGGAGGCGGTGCGGCCATCCCGGGATGGGTGCGCCAAATCATCGGGCCAAAGGAAGGGCCCGGAGGCTGCCACGTGTCGCACATCCGGGAAACGTTGGTCGGCGCGGGGGCATCTTGGCCGTCGGACGGCCCTATATATATAGGACCATCTGCACTCAGAGCCCCATCTTGACGTTTTTGCTGCAGAGACTCTGTCCGGGCGATTTCTCCATCGTCGCCGGCAGTCGTCTCTCCTCCCGCTCCCCAAAGGGTTCATTTCCAGTTCATGGTCTTCCCTTTTTTCTTCCTCTTCTTCTTCTTCCTCTCCTTCTTCTTCTTCTTTGCTTCTTGTTCGGTTCTGGTGTGATGGCCGGAAATCCGTCACGGGGGGCTAGGTCGGGAAATCCGACCGATGACTCTCGGTCGACTCCGGAAGCTGAGGTTTCCTCGCTTTCGGAGCCGAACATTGATCGGCTTCGGGAGCAGTATCGCATCCCGGAGCAGTTTCAACTTTCCGCCCCAGGGGTCGATGGTCGGGTTAACAATCCTCCGCCGGGCCAGCTGGCGCTGTACGTCGAAGATCTTCGCGCGGGTCTTCGGCTCCCGATTCCGGAGTTCGTCCGGAATCTGCTGGATTATTATGGACTTTGTCCGGTGCAATTGGCGCCGAACTCTGTCCGACTGATAATCAGCTTCGCACTGTTGTGTCAGCTTCTGCCGACCAACCCTCGTATCTCGCTCTTCCGAATATTTTTTGTGCTCCGACCCCACCCTAAAGCCCGAGGGTGGTGGCTCTTCAACCCCCGGAAGGGTCTTTCCTTCATCACTGATCTTCCATCCTCCATCCACGGGTGGAAGAACCAGTTTTTCTTCATCTCATCTCCATCTTCTTGGGGCTTCCCCTCCCACTGGGGCGTGCCCCGAACCGAAGCAAACGACAACAGCCGGGTGGAGGCGGACGACCGGGAGGACTTCCACCGACTTAAAGACATGTCGGTTCCGAAGCAGAGGGAGCTTGTTACCGAACAAGCTCTCTATGATGCCGGCCTGAGCTTGGTCCCCCGACTAGGTATCGCCCGATCCCCCGGTCCTCTTTTCACTCGGCCCTTATTTCGGTTCTTAGATTAACACTTCTGTCGGTATCGCAGGGACACCTCCAAGGATGCGGCCAACCGACGTCGAGATTCGGCAGTATGCAGCAAGGAAGAGGCCGGCATCGGGGGCAGGACCTTCGCGTCCACCGAAGAAGCCCACTCCCGCGGCGCCGACCGTCGAAGCGTCGGCGACCGACCAGTTGGAGCCGGTGATAGCGCTCGCGGCTCCGACAGCGCATCCGGAGAAGAGGCCGGTGGAAGACGCGGCCGAAGGGACATCAGCGGCCTCGCCGGCAGTGGTGGAGCCGGATGACGTTCGGGAAACCGAACACCATCCGACGGCGTCTGCGGCCGCTACGGGGGTGCCGGTTCAAACTCGAGCATCCCCTCCCTGCCAGTTCCGTCGGTCGGGGCGGCCGATCGGGGGAAGGCCCCGATGGATCCCGCAGACGACACGAGGTCGGGGAGTCGCACCGTGCCGCCCAGCGCACGGTTCCCCGAAGGTGCGTCGGCGTTGGCCGACCACAACCTGGCCAGGAGGCTGTGCCAGGGAATCCTCCTCCCAACCGACGTGGAGGCGCTAAAGTATCGGCAAGTGACCGAGATGTTGTCTTCATTCTACCCGACCATGGTCGAGGTAAGTCCTATTTTGCCTCCTTTTTTCTTAGTATTTTCGTTACTTTGTTTTGCTGACGAAACGCTTGCGTCGGCAGCTGATCTACACCATGTTGGAGCTTGAAGCCGGATACCGGAGGTTCGGGAACGTCCGGGCGGCTTGGAAAGAAAGGTCGGCGGCGGCCGAAGCCGACCAGGCAATGCTGGTCGACCACTTGAAGTAGTCGGCCGATCGGGAGGCCAAGTTGGTGGACGAAGTCTCCCGCCTCGGGTCTGAGCTAAGGTCGGCCAGAAAAGAAGCCAAACGCAAGGGCCGGACCGTGCATCGTCTGCGGCACGAGCGGGATGGCGTTGCCGCCGAACTCGAAGGCGAGCGCGAGCAGCTTCGGATCAGTCTGGAGAAGCTCGCCAAAGCTGAGGAGGATCTGTCAATCGCCCAGGCTGACGCCGACATAGCGAAGGCAGAAGCAGAGTCGGCAAAGGACTCGCTCGGCTGGGCGGAAGAGGAAGCAAGGTCGGCGAAGGAGTCGGCAAGCCGGGCGGTGGACGACTTCCGTGCCACCGACCAGTACCGGGAGGAAATGTTGGAGTCTGGCTTTGCATCGTACCGGGTGGGGTACGAGGACGGTCGGGATGCGGTCCAGGCCCTGTACCCGGAGCTGGACCTCAGCAGTATCGTCCCGCCGGGGGCCGAGGAGCAAGTTACTGAAGAGATGGCCGACCCTCCATCGGGAGGCATCGTCGTGGCGGAGGAAGCCGTCCCGGAGCAAGTGGCGCCGACTGCCAGCCCCCCACCGACCGACGGTCCTGCTTCGACCGTCGACCCAGCACCGATCGTGGTCGATACACCGGTTATCCCCGATCTTCCGTCGGTCAAGGAGATCGACTCGGAAGGATGATCGCGGCCTTGCCGACTTTTGGTTTCTTTTGTCTTTTCCTTTTTTAGAACACTCGTAATCGGGCTTCGGCCTGACTTTGTAAACTTCTTTTGACTTTGAATGAAATCAGTTTTTAAACTTAACTTTTCCCTCTGTCTGTTTTCCTTTCTTTCATGAGTTGTGGAATGCATCCGAACACGTGAGTTGCCAATTTATATAGGTCGGTTAGGACGTTCGGCAACCCACGCCGCCACGAAGGTAGGCCAAGTCCCGACTTAAGATCGGCCCTTGATGGTCGAAGTATTATGTCGGGAGTCCTTCCTCCGACCGTAAGTCGGGCGCATTCGTTGAGTCGGAAGCCGGGTCCCTTCCGATGCATTCAGTCGAATGTCGTCCGGCGCATTCAGTCGAGGGAGCACCGATAAGTCGGACCCCGATACCCTTGTGTCGGGTATCTGTACTGCGCCTCGCGATATACGGTGGTAAGCTGAATATCTTTCGGCCGGCCGTAGCCCGGTTGGTGAATCGTGAATGCGACTGAGGTCGTATTGTACGATAGACGGTGGCAAGCCGAATATCCTTCGACCGGCTGTAGCTCGGTCGGGAGTCACGACGTCGATCGCGCAGGCATTTCGCCTTTCTTTGGTCGGAGCTCGACCGGCATGTCAGTCGATGGTCTGGCCCGAAAGTTCGACCGTAGAAGGAGTGTCAACTCCCGTCAATATAGATGCATCGACCCTCGTAAGAGTCCGATGTGTTGTCGAAGGTCGAAGGAGTGTAGCTCCCGTCCATATAGGTATATCGATCCTCGTAAGAGTCCGATGCATCACCGACGATAGGGTCGTCGGTTTCAGGCGGATACCAAGTCCAAGTCGGCATGTCGGGGCTTGACCTTGGTGAGCGCCGATCGTTAGTCGAAGAGTTAAAACTCCGAGATTTCAAACCGGATTTGTATTCCGACTGGACAAGTACAAAGTTCATTGGTAATACAACTTCAGGTTGTCGGCGTTCCACGTTCGGGAAATGGATTTTCCTTCAAGGGTCTCCAGTCGGTAGGCTCTCGGACCATAGGTGTCTGCTACCTTGTAGGGCCCTTCCCAGTTCGGAGCCAGCTTCCCTTGGTCCAGGGGCTTCGAGACCTCTGCCTTCCTCAGGACTAAGTCACCAGGCCTAAATAGTTTTGGTCTGACTTTGGCATTGTAATACCGAGCAACCTTCTGTCGGTATGAAGCCATGCAAAGTTGAGCCTCGTTTCGCTGTTCGGGGAGGAGGTCTAGGTCGGCCCTCCGACAGTCAGAGTTGTCCGGCTCTTGGTACCGCTCGATCCTCATAGACGGCAGTCCAATCTCGAGCGGGATCATTGCCTCCGTTCCATAGGCCAAGCTAAAAGGCGACTCCCCGATCAGAACACGGGGGGTCGTTCGGTAAGCCCACAGAACGAAGCCTAGCTCGTCGACCCAGAGGCCTTTGGCTTCATTTAGTCGGGTTTTGAGTCCGTGGAGTAAGGTCCGGTTGGTCACCTCGACTTCGCCGTTGGACTGTGGGTGCCCAACTGAAGTCAGTCGGTGCGTGATGTAGAACCTTGCGCAGAAGTCTCTGAAGTCTTGGTTATCGAATTGTCGCCCATTGTCGGTGATGATGGTATGCGGCAATCCGAACCTGAAGATGGATTTTTGGATAAAGTCCTCCATCTTCCGCTCGGTAATCTGCGCCAGGGGCTCGGCCTCCATCCATTTGGTGAAGTAGTCGATGGCGACAACTATGAACTTTCTCTGACCCGACGCTGGAGGGAAAGGACCGAGAATGTCGACCCCCCACTGGGCGAAGGGCCATGGAGAGACGATGGGAGCGATTTGGCTGGCCGGTTGGTGCTGCACGTTGGCGTACTTCTGACAAGGTTCGCACCTCCGGACCAACTCGGCCGCGTCCTTCCTCATGGTGGGCCAGTAGTAACCCTGTCGCAGGACTTTGTAGGCTAGAAATTTGCCCCCCAAGTGATTCCCGCAGATCCCTTCGTGCACTTCTCGGAGAGCATAGTCGGCATCGGTCGGTCCCAAGCACCTAAGCAAGGGGAGGGAGAACGACCTCTTGTAGAGTCGGCCGTCCATGATCACATATTGGGAGGCCGACCATCGGAGCCGCTTGGCCTCCGCGGGATCCTCGGGGCTGATCCCGTCGGTCAAATACCGAACGATCGGGTCCATCCAGCTTGGTTCGGCCGTCAGTTGTAGCACCTCGTCGACCCGATCGACACTCGACTGCTCGAGGTTCTCCACGAACGTCCGACCCAAAGAGTCGAAAGCCGAAGTCGCCAGTCTGGAGAGTGCGTCGGCACGGACGTTCTCCGACCTAGGGATGTGGGAAATTTCAAAATACCTGAGGCGTGCTACGAGGTCCTTCACTTTCTGAAGGTATTTGACCATGGTCGGATCTCGTGCCTCGAATTCGCCCTTGACCTGCCCCACGATCAGCTGAGAATCGGAGAATGCCCGGAGGCTGTCGACGCCCAGTTCCCTCGCCATCCTCAAGCCAGCGAGGAGTGCTTCGTACTTGGCTTGGTTGTTGGAGGCTTTGAAGTCGAATCGGACGGCGTACTCGGTGACCACCCCATCCGAATTTGTGAGCAGGAGCCCGGCCCCGCTCCCCTGAGCGTTTGAAGCTTCGTCGATGTGCAGTACCCAGGTGGAGACCGGATCTGGCTCGGAGACCGTGTCTCGTCCCGGGTCCTCAGCTCCCGACCCTTGGTCGGTTGTCGGGTACTCGGCGATGAAGTCGGCCAAGACCTGAACCTTCAAGGCAGGCCGCAGTCGGTACTGAATATCGAACTCGCTGAGTTTCATCGCCCACTTTGTCAGTCGTCCAGATGTATCCGGTCGGCGCAATATCGCCCTCAGGGGCTGGTTGGTGAGAACCACTATGGCATGAGCCTGGAAGTATGGACGGAGTCGTTGTGCGGAGACGGTCAGGGTAAAAATCATCTTTTCCGTCTTCGAATATCTGGCTTCGGCACCGTGAAGCACCTTGCTGGTATAGTAGATAGGCTGATGGGTTCGGTTCTCATTTTCTCGGACGAGCACCGAACTGACCGCCTCAGAAGATGTGGCCAAATAGAGATACAAGGTCTCCCCGACCTGCGGCTTTACGAGTAGCGGCGGGGAAGCCAAGTACTTCTTCAGATCTTCGAAGGCCCGTTGGCACTCATCCGACCAAGAAAAACCATTTGCCTGCCGCAAAGTTTTGAAAAATGGAAGGCACCTTTCAGCTGATCGAGAAATGAACCTGCTGAGAGTGATGATTTTTCTGTTCAGCTGTTGGACCTCCTTCTTGGTGTTCGGATGACGCATGTCGAGGATCACCTTTATTTTCTCAGGGTTGGCCTCAATCCCTCTCTGAGAAACGAGGAATCTGAGGAACTTCCCTGAGGTTACCCCAAAAGCGCACTTGGTCGGATTGAGCTTCATTCGATGTCATCGTAGAGTGCAGAAGGTCTCCTCGAGATCCCGAACATGATCCAGGATCTGCGCACTTTTCACCAGCATGTCGTCCACGTATACCTTCATGTTGCGCCCGATCTGGTCTTTAAAGACCTTATTGACAAGTCGTTGGTAGGTGGCACCGGCGTTCTTCAGTCCGAAGGGCATCACCCGATAACAGTAGAGGCCCTTGGGAGTCACGAAGGCGGTATGCTCCTCGTCTTCAGGCGCCATCCAGATCTGGTTGTATCCGGCGAAGGCATCCATGAAGCTGAGCAGTCGAAATCTGGACGTCGCGTCCACCAGCTGGTCGATCTTTGGAAGTGGAAAGCTATCTTTTGGGCAGGCTCGGTTCAGGTCGGTATAGTCGATGCAAATCCTCCACTTCCCGTTGGCTTTTTTGACCATGACAACATTGGCGAGCCAATCGGGACACGTGGATTCTCGGATGAAGCCCGCTTCGAGTAGCTTGTCCACTTCTTCATCGATGGCCCTCTGTCTCTCTGGAGCGAAGGACCTTTTCTTCTGCCTCACCGGCCTCATCGTCGGATCGATATTGAGTCAGTGGGTTATTGTCTCTGGGGGGATGCCCGACATATCCGCTGCCAACCAAGCAAATATGTCGGCATTGGCCGTCAGCAGCTCCGTCAATCGTCGTCGTTCGGGGTCGGGCAGTTGAGATCCGACCCATACCTTCCGGTCAGGATTTTCTGCTATCGGGATCGACTCGAGCCGTTCGGCCGGCGAACCCCGTTCTTCCTCCTCCCGTTGGTCTAGCTTGTCGATCGTCAGGGAGCCCCTCAACTCGTCATTTTGAGCGGAGATCTGGAAGCATCGTCGGACGAGCTGTTGATCCCCGCGCATCTCCCCGACCCCATTTTTGGTCGGGAACCGAACGAGGAGATGGTACATCGAGACGATTGCCTTGAGGGCGTTTAGTCCGGGTCGTCCAAGTATGGCGTTGTAGGCCGAAGGCACTTGGACGACCGCAAAAGTTAAGTGGACCGTGCTTTACCGTGGTTCGGTGCCGGCCGTCACAGGCAGGGTAATTTCTCCTTCCGTCGTGACAGCGTCCCCGGCAAAGCCGATCAAGGGCATGGAGACCTTCTTAAGTCGGTCGGTTGACAGTTGCATCTGGGAGAAGGTCGAATAAAATAAAATATTTGTCGAACTTCCATTATCTACAAAAATTCTTTTTACATCATAGTTTGCTATTGTTGCCGAAACAACAACAGCATCGTCGTGGGGAGTTTGGATGCCCCGAACGTCTTCCTCCGTAAAAGTGATTACGTTGTCCGGACGTGGCTTTTTCGTCGGCTCCCCTCCCGCAGACGTCCCCGGACCCAGCCGCTTGGAGATCATATTGATGACCCCGACCGTCGGTCGATTAGTCGTCGCTTCTTCGGTCGGCTGGGGTCGTCGATCAGCAACTGGTTGGGTCGGCGGGTTCTTCCAAAATTTACCGAGATACCTCCGACGAATGAGGGCTTCGATCTCATCCTTAAGCTGGATGCATTGCTCGGTGTTGTGGCCGTGGCCTCGATGGAATCGGCAGTACTTCCGTCGGTCGAGGCCTTTTGCCTTCAGAGGCGGAGGCTGTCGCAGGTATTCTTTTCCCTCGATCTCCATCAGAATCTACGCACGGGGGGCAGAGAGAGGAGTGTAGGAATCATACCTGGAGCGTGTCGGCCTTGGGGCCTGCCGTCGGGGCGACTTCTGGCTCTGTCGCGGTGGCGAGACCCGACTATCGGTCGGGGGCCTGCTGGGTCCGGTGGGTTCCCGACCCTTTCTCCGCTTCTCCTTCGGGCCTTTGGGTTCGGCCAAGCGTCGGTCGGAAGCTCCTTCATCCGCGCGCATGTACTTGTATGCACGCTCCAGTAGCTCGGCGTACGTCCGGAGGAGGGTCTTGTCCAGAGAGTAGGTGAATCGGGATGCCCTCAGCCCCCGTTTCATGGCTGAGATAGCCATATCTTCGTTGAGGTCTCGGACCTCAAGCGTGGCCGTATTGAATCGCGCCACGAAGTATCGGAGTGTCTCATTCTCCCTCTGTTTGAGGGAGAAAAGGCTGTCCGACGTTCGCGGCGGCTTCCGGCTGGTGCTGAAGTGAGCCACGAAAGAGTGCTCGAGCTGCCCGAAGGAGTGGATACTTCCCGATCGAAGATCGGAGTACCAGGCCCTGGCAGCCTTGCGGAGTGTGGCGAGGAAGCCGATGCAAAAGAGAGCGTCGGTTGCCCCTTGGATCGTCATGAGAGCTTTGTAGCTCTCAAGGTGGTCGATTGGATCGGTGGAGCCGTCGTACGGCTCCACATGCGGCATCTTGAACCGACTGGGGATTGGTTCGTCGAGAACGAGTCGGGAGAGAGATTGGGTGGTCTGAAAGTCGACGTCGTTCGAAGACTTCTGGCCGTCCACCTGCAACTGCGCAAGCCGACGGTCGATTTCCTCGAACCTGTGCTCGTAGTCGTCCGTCCGTCGGTGCTGGGAGACCCCAGGAGTGGAGTCTCCGGAAGATTTCGAGAGGGAGACGGACGGCGTTCGCGGTCGCTTCTCCTTCCTCGCCCGTTCCAGCAGGGAAGGAGAGAGCTGCTGGGACTGTCGGGCGTCACGCCGTGGCCGTCCCTCCTCCTCTCCATGGGAGCGCTGTTGCGGGCGCTCGCACGGAGGCGACGGGGATCGGCGCGGGCGCCGGCGGCTGCTCCTGGAGGGCATCGGACGGGCCGCCGGTTGTTGCTGGAGGCTCTTGACCGCGTCCGTCAGTACGGTCATCTGCCGCACGATGGCCGCGATCTGCGCCTCTGTGGTCACCGCGGGGTGTGGAGAGCTGGGCTCCGCCGCTGAGGGTGGCGGGGAGGCCTCTTCCCGGCGGGAAGAGCGTCTCGCCGACCTGGTGACCCTCGATCGTTGGGCTCTTGTCTTCGTCATCAGTATCTTCTGCTTGGGAAGGCTTGGTGCCGTGTCTGCCTTTCCCCCTACCTGGCGCGCCAATCTGTTGCGGCCAATCCCCTCGTCGCCTGATCGCCGGGAAACGAGCGCCTGCAAAAAGGAAAGTCCACACTGACCGGAGGTGGCTCCGGCGGGGGACCCTCTGACGGTCAAGTCAGAGAGGTGGTTGAGCAACAGTGAAATGAAGACAGAGAGCTCAATCGAGAGAGAGAGAGAGAGAGAGGGGAGCAAGCCTGTGGTTTCAAAGTTGAAATGGAGAGGTCCCCTGCACTGTTGCCTTCCCCGATTTATATAGTGGAGCATGGTATGGCACCGCCATTAATGGCGCGGACAATTGAGGAATTGTCAACTCACTGTAGACTGTCAGAGTCGCCGTAAAAGTGTCATATCGCCGTGGGGCTGTCAAATCACTAGGGTTGACAATGCCCTAGGTGGGATAATGCCCCTAGGTGGCAGTGCCGCATGTTGCTGTCAGGACTGACAAGCTCTGACGGCTGTACGGCGATCGGAGGAGTCGACCGACCCTAGGTCGGTGGCCAGCTGTGTGGCGTCGGGTGGAGATTCGGGCCCCTTTGTTGGTCAGCGAGTCTTACGTGAGTCGGCCATCAGACTCCCTGGTTCAGTCGGTCGGGAAAACAGGAAAAGTATGCCCGACCGACACATCCTCAGTCGGTTATGAGCCGTTAATTGGCCGGTGATGGCACCCGTCGATCGATCGGTCGGCTGAACGGCGATCGGTCGGTCGCTCCGGCTGTCGGTCCCTCCGACCGTCGGTCGGTCGGTCGGTCGGTCGGTGGGTATTCTCCAATAGTGGGAAGAAAGGAAGAGAGGCCGACCCCGGATTGCCACCTCCCGCGACACCGGATCGCCGCTTCCCACTGGCCCGGATCACTGGATCGCCGTCTCCCGTGAGCCTGGATCGTCAGATCGGTGATCTCCATGCCTCCGCTACCTCCGCTCGCTCTCGGGCATCGACATCGTCGACCTTAGCACTGACAAGTGCTACTCCATCGCCGAGAGCATCGATCGCCAAGTCAGCTCGACTGCCGTCGCCGGTGATCATCCGGAGACTCGTGGCCTCTTGGCTTGCGGCACCGATGTGAGCATATCCATCTTCGCGAGCAAGTTCCCCCGCGTGTACACCACGCTCCCTGCTCCGGCCGCTCCTCCTCCGAGCTTCCCCAACGGCGTCGAGTTCTCCTCGACCGACGGCACCTCCTGGCACGGATCCAAGCTCCGGCTCCCTCCGTCCGAGCTCCCGACCTCCGTTAGAGCTTTCGGCCTCCGTCCGAACTCTCCGACCGCTCCTTCTGCGGGCCCTATCGAGCTTCGAGGTAAGCCCGAGCTCCCTGCTCCGCTCTTCCTATGGGTTCGTCTCCTCCTGCTTGTCGCCTGTGACTGGGTGGCCCTTCGCATTCGATGGCCCTTATCGTTGCCGTCGCGGAGCTCTTCTGGCTTCAAGATGCTGATGGATCCAAGACTCTCTTGCCAAAGAATGGGTGCCCTACTATCCCTTCACCTTCATCACCATCTTCGTTGCTCTTCTGCCCTCGGTGCGTCGGTGAGTACCCAAGACACTCATGGACATGTCGGTTGGCTCTTTCGGCTTCAGGGTGTAAATGAGCTTCCGAGACGCCCATGGTTGTGGTGGTTGGTGGTTCTCCCCTCCGCTGTTATCGCTGTCACCATTTTTGAAAACCATCACCATGTTGAGCCTTGCTGCCTGATAAATCTCAAAACGCCCGATGGCCGCATCACCATGGCCATGTGTATTCTCTTTTAAATCTTCGCAGCCGACAAATTCCAAAAGACCCAATGGCCACGTCTGCTCAGCACCCTGGTGGTATTCCAAGATCGCATGGCCGCATCTGCTGGTTGTCGTTTTCTTAGCTGCTATTGCTACCTGCTAAGCTTCCAAGCCCCATGGCAGCATCGACTGGTTGTTTCCCACTACTACTGTTGTTGTCGTTGTGAAGCTCTTTCGGCCCTAGTACCTTGATGAGCTGTCAAGAACCCACGGCAATGCTTTAGGTGGTAGCCATTATCCAAGCCAGATCCAAGCTAACAAGCCACATCCAGCTAGATCCGAACTAAAAGCATGCTAATTCGAGGTGATCATGCCAATCCAAAATGAATAACATGCAAATCTAAGATCCAAACATACAGATCTAAGATAAAATATGTAAATCTAAGGTCCAAGTATGCAGATTCGAGGTAATTCATGCAAATCCAAAGTTTCAACATACAGAACCGAGGTAAAACATGCAAATCCAAGATCCAAGCATGCAGATCCGACGTAAAATATGCAAATCCAAGGTCCAAGCATATAGATCCGAGATAAAACATGTAAATCCAAGGTCCAAGCATGCAGATCCGAGGTAAAACATGCAGATCCGAGGTCCAAGCATGTAGATCTGAGATAAATCATGCAAATCCAAGATCAAAGCATACAGATCTGAAATAAATCATTCAAATCCAAAGTGAAAGCATATAGATCTGAGATAAAAGTCAGGCTAATCCGAAGCAAAAAATAAGTCCAAACTGAAGCAAATAATAAGAGTCAAGTAAAACCTAAAAGCTCCCAAACAGAGCTCACAATTCTTATGGTAAAAAGCTTTCAGACCTTATTTACCATCCTGCATTATTTTTTTTGAACAACAGGTCTTCAAACATTTAAGCTGGAGTGGAGATCGATCCAAGGCCACAATGATGATGTGAGATCTATGTCACCAGAGAGATGGTCTCCAAAAAAATTAGTCTCAAAGGGTCAACATCACTAAAAAGCCAACTTAAGCAAAATAAAGTAATATCAGTCTAATTATCTATTGTTTTAATTAAAAAATTAAAAAATTCAGTTAAAGTCGGTATGGCGAGTTCTCTCATCTGTTGTGTGCAGGTTCATAACTACAAACCTCAAGCAGAGCCCGTTGATCTCTATCTAAATCAGCTCATCGAGTTTTCCTCCGAGCCCTACTCCTATGGAGGATAATCTACGGGATTTTCGTAGCTCATCGAGTTATCTCTAGATCCTTTAACCCGTCGATCTTTATCCGGATCAACTCATCGAGTTTTTCTCCAAACTGTACTCCTGTAGTGGACAACCTATAAGATCTCCACAGCCCGTCGAGTTATCTCTAGATTTTTCAGTCCATCGATTCAAGCCAGCTCATCGAGTTTTCCTCCGAGTCATACTCCTGTGGAGGACAACCTGCTGGACCTCCATAGTCCATCGAGTTATCTTCGGATCCTCTAACCTGTCGATCTCTATCCGAACCAGCTCATCGAGTTTTCTTCCGAGCCGTAGTCCTGTGGAGGACAACCTACGGAACCTCCGTAGCCCATCAAGTTATCTCCGGATCCTCCAACCCGTCGATCCGGATCAGCTCGTCGAGTTTTTCTCTAAGTCGTACTCCTGCGGAGGACAATCTATGAGACCTCTGTAGCCCGTCGAGTTATCTCCGAATCCTCCAGCCCGTCGATCTCTATCCGGGCCAACTCGTCAAGTTTTTCTTTGAGCCATACTCATGTGGAGGACAATCTATGAGATCTTCACAGTCCGTCAAGTTATCTCCGGATCCTTCAGTCCGTCGATCTCTATCCAGATCAGCTCATCGAGTTTTTCTCCGAGTCATACTCCTATAGAGGATAACCTACGAGATCTCCGCAACCCATCTAGTTATTTTCGGATCCTCTAGTTTGTCGATCTCTATTCGGGTCAGCTCGTCGAATTTTCCTCCGAGCCATACTTCAGCGGAGGATAACTTACGGGATCTCCATAGCCCATCGAGTTATCTTCGAATTCTCTAGTCCATCAATCTCTATTCAGGCCAGCTCATCGAGTTTTCCTCCAGTCATACTCCTATGGAGGATAACCTATGGGACTTTCGCAGTCCGTCGAGTTATCTCCAGATCCTCTAGTTTGTCGATCTCTATTTGGACCAGCTCATCGAGTTTTTCTTCGAGTTATACTCCTGTGGAGGATAACCTATAGGACCTCCACAATCCGTCGAGTTATCTCCGAATCCTCTAGCCCATCGATCTCTATTCGGACCGGTTTGTCGAGTTTTCTTCGAACCGTACTCCTGTGGAAGACAACCTACGAGACCTCCACAGTCTGTCGAGTTATCTCCAGATCCTCCAGCTTGTTGATCTCTATTTGGATCAGCTCGTCGAGTTTTCCTCCGAGCCGTACTTCTGTAGAGGACAACCTACAGGACCTCCACAGTCTGCCAAGTTATCTCCGGATCCTCTAGCAAGTCGATCTTCATCCGGGCCAGCCTTTGATCGGCTGAAGATGAGTAGAGCACAAGATGCTTATATGAAGAGCAGAGCACAAGATGCTCATATGAAGAGCAGAGTACAAGATGCTACTCGTATAAAGAGCAGAGCATGCTGCTCATAAGGCCTTAGATCGATCTAAGCTCAAAAGATCTTAGATTGGCTCAAAATTCAAGCTTTTCTTTAGCTACTTCCACCGTCCGTATTAAATGAGGAATAGATGCCTTAATAGGATGCGTGGATAGACGTCCCTAAGATGGAGGCATTATTTCAGCAGTACTTTTTTTATCTGATTCTCAGACTCAAGAGTAGGGGGTAGTATTATAGTGGTATCATGGATGCCTTGAATTCATATTCGGGATGTAAATTTGGGGATGGCTGAGCTATACTATGCTGAGAAGAGCTATACTATGCTGAGATGAGCTATCCTATTGAGTTGAACTGAACTATCCCAGCTATGTACTGAGCTGAACTATCCTGAGCTATGTGCTGGGAAGAGCTATCTATGTGGATATGAGCTATCCTAATATGAACTAAGCTATCTTGAGCTATGTGCTAAGCTGAGCTATCCTTCTATACTTGGATATCTTCATGCCATCATAGCCATCCACACCATACAGAAAAAGTCAAAAATAATAAGTACTCCTACATGGGAGCATACGGATGCTAAAATCTCTCCACACTCTCAACTCCTGATTGACAGCCTATTACAATTAATAGGTGGGACCTTCATATACTATGCAGTGACATCACTCATCCAACTCAAGAAGGCCAAAAGATCGGACACGATCTTCGAGGATATTTAAATCCTCCACTCAATACATTGCTAGTAACGACCTTCACTCCACAGGAGCGATTAAAGGCTGGATTATCTCGCCCACAATGGCAAGCTCAAAGGTCCTGTAATCTCGGAATTTCATAATCTTCATACAGTTGTGTGACCAGTTGTTCGACAGCTTTCTATATAAGCAATCAAATCTCCGAAGATTAAGGTAAGCCAATCAATCCCTCTTATAGAATTCGTTGTTGTTCCTATTATTCTCTGAATCTGACTTGAGCGTCAGAGGATCCTCATCGAAATGAAAATTTTCGGTTTGGACTTGTTTTGCAGATCACTCCAGCACCAGTATCTCTGCACAAGGTTCAGCCGCCTTCTCTTCGATCTCGATCGAATCGAACAGCAACAGATGCCTAAACTAGATTTTTATCTCATAATAAGCTTTTTAGTGATTTATGCCCTTGTTTGGAAGCTTGCATGTTTTGATCCCAAACCCTCGACCTACATACAACTTGGTATGATCTAACTTTCAAATCTGAAGCCACTTGCTCTATATCACTTTTCAATCGAGCAATATTTAACTCTATAATTTTGATATGAAACTTGGTATGAATTCTTTACCACCGGTTACTTTATATATTATCAGCGATCTGTGCATCAACTCAGCCATTTTGCTATCTTTCTGGATCATTTGCTTTCTATTTCCTATGCTTTCTCTTCCTACGCTATGCCCAGTTCAGCTCACCGTTATGCTGTAAATATGTAACTGCTTGGATTCTGTCTCCATCCATGTTCGGTTTCCACTGTAAGGATAAGAAGTGGAAGCAAGTCCATGCGAGTCATTTGGGGCTCCTCCGGAGCTCAGCGGCAATGGTATTGGGTTGCCGTTGGATGCTTGTTACAAGGCAACAAAGGAACATTCTTAGATCCTATTTGGGATCATTGCTGCCAGTAGAGAATTTGGAAATAGAGTTTTTACAAAATATTATTTGCTGTTTAGTAACTATAGTGGGGGTTATTACATTTTAGCTCATAGGAAAGGCAATCTGAATTGGAAGATGAGTTCATATAAAGCCAACCTGAATTAAAGGTTGAGTTCATATAAAGCTGACTTGAACCAGAGGCTTGGCTCATAAGAAAGCCGATCTGAATTGGAGGTTGAGTTCATATATAACTAATCTGAATTGGAGGCTGAATGCCGACCTGAATTGAAGGCTGAATACTGATCTGGCTCAACCTAACTCATCTAAACATCGATCTGAGCTATTTGAATTGACTTCTGATGAAGTATTATGATCAGTTCATATAAATATCGATCTAACTCATTTTAGCTAATATAAATACCAATCTGAAGTAAAGTGTTCTATATATCCGTGATGTCCAATTTCATATGATACTTGATCTGAGCTCGATTTTTTATCAAGGTGAACCATTACATTAGCGACAGTGGTTATTTTGCAAGAGCCCGCCACAATCTCTACAACTAAGCCGCAGTTCACCATGATCTTACATACAACCATACTACAAGTCATCTCCAGCTAGTATATACAGCTAAGTATGACTTCATTTTCAGCTAATATATATAGCTATGCTCTAGCTCACTTACACCTTGCCTCTAACGGCCTAACAAACTCTCTCACGGCCTTGTCAGTCTCTCTATAAATAGAGGGCCGGAGGATCCTTCAGGTAAATTCTGACTCTCAAATTCCAAGCTCAAACGAGAAGGAGACTCTACCATTGGGACTCTAGCTCTCATAAAATCACAAATCCTCTAGTTCTACATAAATCCTCCTATTTTCTATTCTATTTTTTTCATCTCCTATTCTCGAGACTCAAACTGACTTAAACATCGGAGGATCAAAGATCGGAGGATTTTCTCCGATGTTTGACTTGTTTTATAGGTTCTTTCGAAGGAGACTCGGATCGGATCGCTACAATCACTCTAGTATGGCTTCATCCGATCTTTTCACTTGAGATTTTGAGTCTCGTCATAACAGATTAGCATTAGAAGGAGGGCCGCTTGATCCAAAAATTTTATGAAAAAATAGTGAATCAAAGAGCATAAAGCAACTCTACACCTTGACCATCTTCCTCTGGAGATGTGCTGGAAGCCGTCTCACCTCTATTTGAATGAAAATTGGGGGGTAGATAAAAGTTTTTTTTTTCTCAAAAAGACAGCACACTAATGATAAACCTTCAGTAAAAATTTTGAGCACTAACGATAAACCTTCAGTAAATTTTTTTTTAATCTCTTAATTCTTACCCATGGGAGCACAGATCCCTTTGTTTAGCCTTATCACGTTACATCACTTTACTATACACTCTTAAAGCTTTAAGCTGTTAACTCATGGCATTAATGGAGATGGCCCCTAGTACTGTGAAATGACAATACTCGCCAATTTAAAAAATCAAAAGGTCAGACTCGGTGCTCGAGAACATGATAAGGGTAAAAATATCCTTTCCGACCTCCTCTTTTTCCATGACCCTAAAACAGAACTCATGACCTCTATGGTAATAACTCTCAAATTCCATCTATTATTCGGTTTTTTTCTTGCAGGTCAACTGATTCTTGAGCACGTGAGCTGAAAAAATCAAACAAGAACAAGAAAGTCTATCCGAATGAGATATCTGTTTAAGAAAACTCAAGTTTTGATTCAAGATTTTAAAACAACATACTCTTAAAAGGAAAGGAGATGAAACATCTCAAGATGAAATTAATATGATATATGAGAGGTCCAATCTGCCTATGACGACATCAGATAAAGGTATTTCTGAAACCTCTATTATATTTAATTTATTGAGATTGATTTATTCTTAATTAATCAATCTAATCTTTAAAGCCATATTATTCTTAATATCTTGAAGTTTACTTATTATATTAAGCTATATATGCTTCATGATTGACCTAATTGAGGTCAGATAATATTCATGTTGTAAGGAGATAGTATCTTCAGTCCCATATCAGTTGTGGGTTAAGAGAAAGTATGGCTAATATGGATTGGGATTTTCTCTCTCTCTATAAAGAGTAAAACTGTGAAGCTCCAAATGACCAAAACTCACTAAGGCCTAAAAATGGTCACGAGCCAAAACGAATAATATCTCATATACATGGGGTTAGAGTTAACCCAATCATTTGAGCCAACTAACCCCTTGATCACAATTATTCATTATAAATATAATTATTTAAGTCTTATGTAGGACAGTTAAACCCAGATTGGGCTATATGAGGTCGGACAGACCAATATGTATGTATATGTGTGTGTGCATGTATATAAAAAAGAAGAAGAAGAAGAAGAAGAAAGAAAGAAGGAACGAAAGAAAAAAAAAGAAAAGAAAAGATGAAGGGGAGAAAGAAGGGAGAAGGAAGTCAGCTCCCACCGCCTGAGGCCATCTGCATGCCACCCAAGCTTCCGCACCTTCTGGCATCAAATCTGGTGGTGGGCTCCACAGATCCACAACCCTTGGTGGTCTCCGTCTCCCCTCCTCATGTCCACACATGTGTCCAACATCAAACCCCGCTAGATCCCAAAGACCCCCATGCTGCCGTGTGTTTTTCATCATCGAGTTATGTCAGACTGATCATCATCGAATCTATTGCGCGCCCGCATGGCTCCTGGAGAAAATATATTTTAGGTCGGTATTTTACCGCTGTCAAAACCACTACACTCTCTTATGCTTTCGACGGCAAATCTCGTCGGATCGATAATTCTCCAGGCTCAAATTTCTCTAAATTGGCCACCATCGAGTCCACATGCGCTTCCAGGTGCATCTCGGTGCGAAACTCCCTCAAGTCGGTATTTTACTGACCTCAAAACTCTCTCAGACCGATTGTGGCAGACTCTGCTGCGCGCTTGTGCCTCCCAATGCCAAACATTCAGGCTGATAATTTATCGGTGTCAACTCCCTCGGCCCGTCACCAGTTCCCTACCTATGCCTCTTGGCGTTAAACATCCAGGTTGGTGTTTTATCGACGTCAAAATGGTTGTGCTCCTGTATACTTTTCGATGCCAAATACCACAGGACGGTGATTTTCCGACATCAAAAACTCTGTCAGGTTGGTGGTTTCCCGACATCAAAATCTCCACATTGATGGCCTTGTGGCATCAAAACCTTCTAGATTGGTAAATTTCTTGAGCTTTTGTCTCTTATGCATAAAATTGACAGCATTCGAGCTCCCATGCACCTCGTCTTCACCTAGCATCAAGCATCGTCAGCTCGATCCTCACCAAGTTTCCTAGCATTTCTGCATGCCTTCCAGAGTCAACCGATGGATTGGCCGTCACCCAATTCGGTTGCATGCCTGCGTGCATGCTCGACTCCAAACCACCTAGGTTAGTAATTAACTGGCCTCAAAACTCTCTAGAGCTCAAAATTTTAGATCAATTTTTTACCGACGTAAAAATTGCTATGCTCCTGTGCGCCTCCAATGGCCAAGCTCCAATAGAACGACTATCGCCTGCATTGTTGTGTGACTTTCGTGAGCTTCCCTGCACGAAAATATTGTCAGAATGGTGGTGGCTTATCGACCACCCGAGGAGTCATCATATCGCTAACCATCTTAGAGGACTCTATGGATTGAAAAATAAGGGGGAAGGTCTTGGTCGGTATTCCACCAATCTGACACAAGGACCCTAAAAAAATAGGAAGAAAATTTTGGACGGTGGTCTACTGACCTAACACAAAAGCTGAGAGATTGACTGCACGTGATCCCCCCTTCACTTGAGGTCTTTGCATGCATTCATCCTTGGGCAATGCTGAGGAGGCCTGTTGATGTCTCTCAAAGTTCAGATCAGATCAAGATAGACAAAAAAAAAAGATCCAAAGCATAGATCAAGCCCAAGCTGAATAACAAGGAGTCAAGCAGAACTCGCGAGTTTTTAAACAAAAACTCATGGTAAAAAGCTTTTAAGCTTTCATCTACCATTCTCTCTCCATTTCTTCTTGTAGGATCAAAGGACAAAAATAGGGCCAAGGTGAAATCAAAATTATGGCCGTACTGGAGTCAAAATTAGGCTAATAAAAAGTAAATGTGAGCCCAAATTGAGGTAAAGCTTAAGTCCTAGCTGAGGCAAAGAATAAGGAGTCAATAGAATTCAAAGGCTCTCAAACAGAATGCATAACCTCCATGGTAATAGACTCTCAAGCCCTATGTATTATTTTACTTCTTTCTTACAGAACAACAGGTTCTTGAGTATATCAGCCAAAATAAAAGAGTATCAAGCCCAAAGATAAAGAAAATATTAAACAGAGGCTCATCAGGAAGCCTAACTCAGCGAAAAGCCGACCTTATTAGAAAGATGAATGCTGAGCTCATGAAAATACCGACCTCAACAAAAAGATCAACAGAGGCTTATCAGGAAGCCTAGCTCAGCATAAAGCTGATCTCATTAGAAAGATGAAGGCTGAGCTCAGAAAAAAACTAACCTCAACAGAAAGCTGTTCTCATCAGAAGGCAGAAAGCTGACCTCATTAGAGGGCTAAGCTCATCAATAGATCAGAGAAGGGTCGACCTCATCAGAAGATCGAGATCATCAAAAATTCGATCTCTAGATCGATAGTGCCCTAAAGGGTATAGAGATAAGATCTCTTGATCAAAGTCTGATCATCGAATCAGTAAAGCCTCAAAGGGCATGGAGATAAGATCTCCTCATCAAAGTTTGATCTTCAGATTGACAGAGCTCCGAAGGGCACGAAGATAAGATCTTCTTATCCAAGTTCGATCTCTAGATCGACAGAGTCTCGAAGGGCATGGAGATAAGGTCTCCTTATCAAAATCCAATCTCTGAATCGACAGAGCACCGTAGGATACAGAGATAAGATCTCCTAATCCAAGTCCGATCTCCGAATTAGTAGAACTCCGAAGGGCATGAAGATAAGATCTCCTCACCAAAGTTCGATCTCTGAATCGATAGAGCCCCGAAGGGCATGAAGATAATGTTGGATTTTGTAGTTTCATGCATGCATGATTTTACAAAACTAGTACATAGTGGAATTTAAAAATTTTTAGATTAAATCTAATTTAATCTAAGCATACATAAGATCAAATCTTTAAATTATAAATATGATCATCATATGTGAGATAAAACTCAGATATAGAAATCAAATAGAGAAAAATAAATTTAAAACATACCTAGACATGAATCAATCTTCAATGCGAACAGATGATCATGGATGTCCTTTGAAGGTCCTTTGTGTTAGATGTGTGCCCTAGATGCCAGATTGGCTGACAAATTCCTATACAAATCTAAGGACAAATTTATAATTTTAACTATAAATCAATAAATGGGTTATTCTTCTATCACATTGTGTATATTGTATCTGTGATACATCCTTTGAGTTAGTAAGAATGTCAATTTATATTTTCAAGAGTTAAAAATTTAAGGCATGAATTTACATAACTAACTCATAAACAGCTCCTGACCATAGGATCATCACGAGGATGGTGATCGATCCGGAAGGTTGATGTACGATTGCTTTCTTAGGGTAGATGTATCTTGAGTCTACGATGTGGAGACACCGAAGTGAGAGTACAGATATTCATTGAGAATGAGAGTACTGAGCATGACCACATCGAGCAGTCATAAGGAAGTCTACCTTCTCGTCAATGACTAGCTCAATGCTGCAGTTGTGTGTCTAGTTTTTTGACCTGAGGTGCATCGACAGTTCACCTTGAGTGTGTTATAGTTTGACTACACCATAACTCGGTCTCCTAGCCATTCGAAACTCTGAGGTGTATGTTGGCTGTAGCATATTCATTGTAGGAACTAGGTCACACCAAGATGGGATCTATCAACCTCGGTAGATGAGAGGAGTAGTCCTATGGTGATCGAAAGATCGAGTCCTTAAGTCCATGGCCATGGCAGAGTGAAATAATGGAAAAGAGTTTTCTATTGGAGTTTCACATTGAACTTGGATCGATCGATTAATTCATATGACTGATGTTGGGTTTGACGAATTCACCTTAACCCTAATTCAGTCGGAACTCATGATAGAGGACCTCAATCACACAGGTAGCTGCACCGAGAGGTTCATCTTCAGTTCTGATAGATTACCACCATATACTGCTAGGTGTCACTAATGAATTTTGAGAGCAATTAGAATGATCTTGATGATCGATCATTCTAATTGTATGAATCAGAAGAGTTTTGGTCCATCGAAAAGAATTTCGATGATGTCGATGATGAGATCACGATATGTCTCATTACCATACAAAATTGAATCTAACTGAGTCACACTAACAAAGATTAGGATCTGGGTGTCATCAATTGGGCTAGCCCAATTGATTTGGATTAGATCCAATTAGGTTCAAGGAAATCGTGCTAGCACATGATTGAGCCTAACTTTCTTCTCGTGTAATTTTTTTTATCTCGATTGAGCCAAGTGTGATTTGGCTCATCCAGAGAATCTTGAGAAGATTTCTCTCAGTCTAAATGAAGTTTGTCTAGCTTAGAAGAGGCTTGTCTTAATTCATGAGATGAATTTAAGATAACACCTGCTAATTCCTGACACCTGCCATTTTCATTTTAGGATATCTGTCAAATGTTGACATATGAGTCTTAAACTGAAGGCCACTTGGCAAGAGATTATTGGAGAATTTTTGTGAAGTGTCTACCTACTAAATTAGACCTCAAAGTGGGTGCCAAGATCAGATTGGGCATGTGCCCCAAGTGAATAAGGATAGAGTCCCATGAGATGAGGACTCTGATCCCTTGATCGACTTGGACTGTGGGGCGCCAATCTCACTGTGCTTATCCAGTGTTGGCACCAATAGTGGTAGAAATTGAGAAGATTTTTATCTGATATGATCAGATGACATTACTTCATCAATCAAATTTTTTTCAAAATTAATTAGAATTTTTTGATTGGTCGAATGATGTGGCACTGCATGGCGCAGTAGGGTCTATTTAAATCTTGTCTGCGCCTAGTTGAAAAATTCTGCTCAATACCCAGCAAAAATGAGATTCTCCTCCATTTCTCTATATCTCCTCTGATCCTCTCTCTCCCCTCTTTACATCCAAGAAGTTGGACATCCATCTGGTGAAGGATCAAGGTGTGGTGACGCCTTGAACAGGAAGGCTGCAGGAGTTTTTCGACAAGCTGCTGCTCCAACTTCCGGAAGACTTTTGAAGATCTTCCTAATCAGATTTAGTTTTGATTTTTGGAGCAGAGATTCATGAGGAGAAGACAATCTAGATCCTACCTAAGTGGATACTGGTAGAGGCCAGATGATTGCAAGGCTAAATTAGAACCTCAGGCTTGCTGCGATCATCTACAGGGTAATCAGATTACCCTTGAGGTATTTCATATTTTCTCATACTTTTAGATTTATTTTAGAATTAATGTCAGATAATAAAATTAGATCTAAAGATTTAGATCTGAAATAAATATAGAATAATTTTTTTTTAAAAATTATTCCACCCCAGATTTGATGAAATCTGGAAGATCCTATAAGAAAAAAGACGGTTTTTCTTTCAACTGGTATCAGAGCCAGGTTTATGGCTCAGTTTCAGATCTAATTTAGATCTAATTTTAATTTTAATTTATCTGATATTAAAAAATTTTAGATATCATATTAGATATGATAGGATCTGAAATCAAAATATTTAAAATTAAATCTGAGAAGATCTAACATGTATGAGATGCATGACTAGACTAGAAATAGTTTGATCTATGAATAGTCTTGTAAGTTTATGTTTTAATGAGATTAAAATATAATTTAGATCTAATTTATTCTCTATTTTTTTGATGATATAAATATTATATTCAGATCAAAAATAAAAAATAAAAATTTGGATAATACATAAGATTGATCTGTTGCATGCCTAGACTAGTTGTAGAATTGTTCTAGTAACTGTTTAGAATAAATTTTATGTTGAATAGTTCAATTTAAATTTTATTTTTTAGATGTTACATGTGATGTATTAAATCTGAAAGTATGTTAATTAGATCAATTTTTGATACATGAGATGTATGCAAAGCATGTAATAGTTAGATCTTAAATTGTATATGTGATATGAAAATTTAGATCTAACAAGTTTTGTAGTTAAATTTATATTTCTGATTAAGATGTTCCTCATGGCCGTCTGATCATAAGATCAAAGTAGGGTTTAAAGACCCTCTCCTCCCATTCAATAGGGTATTCTTATGACGTGTAGGGGTGTTGCGCGTTCATCCTTAATCAGAAATCAAAACTTACTTTTCTATAAAATCCTAGATCCTGAAATCCTATGATTTATTTTACATATTTTCTTAATGAACCCAAGACTTAATTAATGAATTAAGCTTATGAAATTAAATTAGGTCTAAAATTAAAAATTTCAGATCTAAGTCATTTTCATAAAATTGGGTTCGGGCTTGGGTAGCTCAATTAGGTCTAGCGGTTGATCAAACCGAATCAATAGTTGGTTAGGTAGGATCATGAAAGCTAATAATTGATCAGCCTAATAGGATTATGTCTGGGTCAAGATCGAATCACATTTAGACGTGATTCGATCAAGTTAAGACCTAATTTGGATCAGTGGTTAGAGTCTAGATTGTAGGCTAACCCAATTAGTTCTGGTTCGATAATTTAGTGTCTCAAGTAAGTTAGGTAGATGACCGACTGGTTTTTAATTGGGAGCTACTCAACTCGAATGCATTCTTGTCGAGTTAATGGCATATCCCTTCCACCGATCTCACTTACCTGGCCATATGTGTCGACCCAGTTTTGATTTGAGGTGACTAACAATTCGAGCTAAATCATGCCACTAGGTTAGTCATAATTGTTATGACTATGTCAAGTCAAGTTTAATGAGACCTAAATCAAATCTCCCTAAGAAAATATTAAGTCGAGATCTTCCACCATTGTGGATGTGCGGGCCCTTTCCGAGGTTGATTGTTCTCGACTGGATACAGTGGCTCAGTTGCATCGGGAAGATGCAACCATGTCCATTAGGCATTGGATGCTACGAATTAGAGGATGGATTGGGCTCAATATTCTGGATACGGTGAGGGACCCAATCAGGAATCTAGTTCGTGCAAATGGTGGGTTTGACTTAACTAAGGATTGGAGCAATATTTCGGGTACGGTGAGCTTCATGAATTAGAGACTAAGTTTTGGATGCACCATGATTAGAGAATCATTGGACAAGAGTTATCCACTCATCGGTTGACCCATCACCAATAACTGTTAGGTGAGGTGATGAGCCAGTCGGTGAGACCGCACCACCCACTAAAAATCACTAGTCACGAAGATTTTCACATCTCTACCTAGGGAGTGTAGGGATCTGAGAAAATAGTGGGAGCCTAATTTATTTAATAATGAAACTCCTAAATAAATTGGTGAAGTCTGATTACAAAATCTAACTAGAAACTGTTGACTCTCTACAGGAAACATGTCTGCGTTCAACCCCCTGACCAAAATATTAGACACCCACAGATTGATTGGACCCAATTTTAAGGACTGGTTAAGAAACTACAAAATTATTCTGGATTTCAAAAAATTGACCCATATCTTGGACCAGGACCCACCTACCATGCCAGCACGTCCGACTGCTAAATAGAGAGCGTCTCTGAAAAAGTAGACGGATGATGATAATAAAGCAAGGTACTATATGTTGGGTGCAACGTCTGATGACTTGCAGCGCCAATATGAGAATATTATGACTACCTGCCAAATATTGGCTTACCTACAAGAGTTGTTTAGTGAACAAAGTCATGCAGCCAAGTATCAAGTTTGCAAAAGACTTTTTAAGGCTAAAATGCGTGATGGATAGTCAGTTTAAGATCATTGTTTGACAATGATCAAGGATCTTGAGGAGCTTGAGAAGCTCGGTGTCATCTTAGATAAAAATTTTTAGACTGATGTGATCTTTCAGTCCTTGTCTGATGCATATGGTCAGTTCATCATGAACTTCTATATGTATAAGATGCAGTGTACCTTGGCTGAGTTAATGAACATGTTGGTTACTATTGAGCTTTCTTTGAAGGGTTCAAAAGGCTCAGTCCTTATTATGGAGCGGACTTCTTCCAAGAGAAAGTTTTTTGGAAAGAAGAAGAACAAGAAGGATGGTCCTTCTGGAGGTATGCTCGTTATAGAATCTAATCTTACGATTTCCTCTGCATCTAGTTGGGTTCTTGACTCTGGTTCTAATGCTCATTTGTGCATTTCTATGTAGGGTCTTGAGGAGAG
This sequence comes from Elaeis guineensis, assembly GCF_000442705.2. Taxonomy (NCBI): domain Eukaryota; kingdom Viridiplantae; phylum Streptophyta; class Magnoliopsida; order Arecales; family Arecaceae; genus Elaeis; species Elaeis guineensis. Next base: position 23,287,420 of record NC_026008.2, on the reverse strand, counting down.
CAGGAGGCTGAGGGATGGGGATATGATCTTACACGTCGGGAACAGAGCAAGAGTTGCTACTGTGGCCATGGGAACCTACCCTCTGCGATTACTGTTAGGATTAGATTTAGTTCTTAGAGACTATTATTATGTGCCTGCAGCAAGTAGGAATTTGATTTCTGTTTCAGGTTTAGCACAAGAAGGCTATGTGATTAGCTTTCATAAGGACCATTGTAATATATTTTTTGAAAATAATAAAGTTGCAAATGATTTTCTTATTAACGGTCTCTATCAGCTACATATTGATGTATCTGTATTTCATATCGAGTAAAATGTGAATGCCATAGGAATTAAAAGGCCTAAAGATAGTCTAAATGATAGATATCTGTGGCACCTAAGGCTAGGTCATATAGCAGAAGATAGGGTTAACAAATTGGAGAAATCCAGGCTGTTGAGTTTGTTGACTTTCGAGTCATATCCAGTTTGTGAATCATGCCTTCAAGGCAAAATAACCAAGCTTCCTTTTGTAGGACATGGGGAAAGGGCCACAGACCTACTTGCCTTAGTACATACGGATGTGTGCGGCCTATTTGATGTGCTGGCTAGAGGCAACTATGTCTACTTCATTACCTTCACCGATGATATGTCTAGGTATAGGTATGTGTTTCTAATGAAACACAAGTTTGAAGCTTTTGAAAAGTTCAAATAATTCAGGCATGAGGTAGAAAAATAAACTGGAAAGCCCATTAAGGTTCTTCGATCAGATCGAGGAGGTGAATATCTTAGTCGAAAGTTCCTAGACTATCTTAAGGATAATGGCATAGTCTCTCAATAGACTCCACCTGGAACGCCACAACTCAACGGGGTTTTAGAACGAAGAAACTGGACTCTATTAGATATGGTCCGTTCCATGATGAGCTTCACGGACCTCCTTGAGTTTCTTTGAGGACATTATCTCATGACAGTAATATATGTATTGAATAGGGTTTTCTTTAAAATCATTCCTACCATACCATATGAGATATGGCATGGTATGAAGCCAAGTCTGAGTCATCTCAGAATTTGGGATTGTCCGGCTCATGTCAAGAGACAGCAGGCGGACAAGTTAGAGTTCAGACCTTTTAGAGCTCGATTCATAGGATATCTTAAAGAGTCATTAGGATACTATTTCTATATTTCGGAAGATCACAATGTAATTGTGAATCGACATACTATTTTTTTTGAAAAACAGTTTATTCAAGATGGTGGTATCAGAAGAATAATTAAGCTCAAGGAGAATGTCTTCCAAGAGCAATAAACTAAAGAACCTGAGGAATCCAATCAATTAGAACCAGTCCTAATACAACCTCTTCCACCTCATAGATCGACTAGAGTTTTTCGTCCTGCTGAAAGGTACTTAGGTACTATATAAGAGAAAGTAGAGAAAATATTCCTCACGAAAAATGAGGCTTATGGTGATGACCCCAAGACCTATGACGAGGCGATATCAGATATCGACTCCAAAAAATGGTTAGAGGTAATGACATCAGAAATTGACTCGATGCACTCAAACCAAGTCTGGACCTTGGTAGATCCACCTGAAGGTATTGTACCTATAAGGTATAAATGGATCTTCAAGAGAAAGATAGGTACAGATGAAAATATGGAGAAATTCAAGGCTAGGCTCGTAGTGAAAGGTTATAGTCAGCACGAAGGCATTGACTATCAGGATACCTTCTCGCCCGTAGCCATGCTAAACTCCATCCGCATATTGCTTGCTGTTGCAGCCTATTTTGATTATGAAATATGGCAGATGGACGTAAAAACGACGTTCTTAAATGGACATCTTGAGGAAGATATCTATATAGAACAGCCACTTGGTTTCACATCCAGTGATGATGATCACAAGGTCTGCAAGCTGCAAAGGTCCATTTATGGACTTAAGCAAGCATCTCGGAGCTGGAATACTCATTTTAATGATGTGATCAAAATATTTAGTTTCATCAAGAACGAGGAGGAATCATGTGTGTTCAAAAAGGTCAGTGAGAGCACAGTTGTCTTCCTCGTATTGTACGTAGATGACATCCTCCTAATTGGGAATGACATTCCCATGTTGACCTCAGTCAAAGTATGATTGTCTAAGGAGTTCTCTATGAAAGATTTGGAGAGGCATCCTTTATACTGGGTATTAAGGTCTATAGAGATAGACCAAATAGGATGCTGGGACTTTCACAGAAGATGTACTTAGAGGAGGTGCTAAAAAAGTTTAGCATGAAAAACTCCAAAAGAGGTTTACTACCTTTTAGACATGGTATTCATCTCTCTAAGAAGATGTGCCCTAGTACATCTGAGGAGATTGAATGCATGAGCAAGATCCCTTATGCTTCCGCAATAGGGAGTCTCATGTATGTCATGCTATGTATACGACCTGATATAGCCCATGCTGTGAGTGTCACAGGCAGATATCAGTCGAATCCAGGCGAAGAGTACTAGACTTCTGTAAAATGTATCCTTAAGTACTTGAGAAGGACTAAGGATATGTTTCTAGTCTTTGGGAATGGAGAACTCCAGATTCAGAGATTTACAGACTCAGACTTTATGTCTAATATAGATGATTGAAAGTCAACATCTGGAAGTCTGTTCATTTGCAATGGTGGTGCAGTCAGCTGAAAGAGTTCTAAGCAGATGGTGATTGCAGATTCCACCATGGAGGAGAGTATATTGCTGCATCGGAAGCTGTGAAGGAGGTATTCTGGTACAAGAAGTTTGCCGCAGAGCTTGGAGTGATGTCATCGGATGCCATCCCTCTTTATTGCGATAATAATGACGCCATAGCCCTAGCTAAGGAGCCAATGTCTCACCAGAAGTCCAAGCACATCGAGCGGTGATTCCATCTGATCCATGATTACCTCGAAAAAGATTATGTCGAGATTAGGAGAGTCGACTCCACAGACAATGTGGCAGATCCGCTGACAAAGCCATTAGGCCAGTAAGAGATCGAAGCCCACCTTGAGAAGATGGGACTTAGATATGTAGCCAATTGGCATTAAGTCAAGTGAGAGTTTGTTAGATGTGTGTCCTAGATGCCAGATTGGCTGATACATTCCTGTATAAATCTAAGGATAAATTTATAATTTTGACTATAAATCAATAAATAGGTTATTTTTCTATCACATTGTATACATTGTGTCTGTAATACATCCTTTGAGTTAGTAGGAATGTCAATTCATATTTTCAAGAGTTGAAAATTTAAGGCATGAATTTACATAACTAACTCATAAACAGCTCCTGACCATAGGATCATCACGAGGATGGTGATCGATCTGAAAGGTTGGTGTAGGATCGCTTCCTTGGGATAGATGTGTCTTGAGTCTACGATGTGGAGACATCGAAGCAAGAGTACAGGTATTTATTGAGAACGAGAGTACTGAGCATGATCACCTCGAGCAGTCATAAGGAAGTCTACCTTCACGTCGATGACTAGCTCGATGCTGCAGTTGTGTGTCTAGTTCTTTGATCTGAGGTACATCGATAGTTCACCTTGAGTGTATTATAGTATGACTACACCATAACTCGATCTCCTAGCCATTCGGAATTCTGAGGTGTATGTTGGCTATAGCATATTCATTGTAGGAGCTAGGTCACAGCAAGATGGGATCTATCAACCTCGGTAGATGAGAGGAGTAGTCTTATGGTGATCGAAAGATCGAGTCCTTAAGCCCATGACCATGGCAGAGTGAAATAATAGAAAAGAGTTTTCTATTAGAGTTTCACATCAGACTTGGATCGATCGATTAATTCATATGACTGATGTTGGGTTTGACGAGTTCACCTTCACCCTAATTCAGTCGGAACTCATGATAGAGGAACTCAATCACACAGGTAGCTGCATCGAGAGGTTCATCTTCAGTTTTGATGGGTTGCCACCATATACTACTAGGTGTCACTGATGGATTTTGGAAGCAATTAGAATGATCTTGATGATCGATCATTCTAATTGTATGAATCAGAAGAGTTCTGATCCATCGAAAGGAGTTTCGATGATGTCGATGATGAGATCACGACATCTCTCATTATTATACAGAGTTGAACCTAACTGGGTCACACTAACAAAGGTTAGGATCTGGATGTCATCAATTGGGCTAGTCCAATTGATTTGGATTAGATCCAATTAGGTTCAAGAAAATCGTGCTAGCACACGATTGAGCCTAACTTTCTCCTCGTGTAATTTTTTCTATCTCGATTGAGCCAAATGTGATTTGGCTCATCCAGAGAATCTTGAGAAGATTTTTCTTAGTCTAAATGAAGCTTGTCCAGCTCAGAAAAGACTTGTCTTAATTCATGAGATGAATTTAAGGCAACACCTGCTAATTCCTAACACCTGCCATTTTTATTTTAGAACATCTGTTAAATGTTGACATATGGGTCTTAAACTGAAGGCCACTTGGCAAGAGATTATTGGAGAGTTTTTGTGGAGTATCCACCTGCTAAATTAGGCCTCAAAGTGGGTGCCAAGATCAGATTGGGTGTGCACCCCAAGTGGATAAGGATAGAGTCCCATGAGATGAGGACTCTGATCTCTTGATCGACTTGGACTGTGGGGTGCCAATCTCACTGTGCTTATCCAGTGTTGGCACCAACAGTGGTGGAAATTGAGGAGATTCTTATCTGATATGATCAAATGATATCACTTCACCAATCAAAATTTTTTCAAAATTAATTAAAATTTTTTGATTGATCGAATGATGTGGCACTGCATGGCGCAGTAGGATCTATTTAAATCCTGTCTACATCTAGTTGAGAAATTCTGCTCAATACTTAGCAAAAATGAGATTTTCCTCCACTTCTCTATGTCTCCTCTGCTCCTCTCTCTCCCCTCTTTACATCCAAGAAGTTGGACGTCCATCTGGTGAAGGATCAAGGCGTGGTGATGCCTTGAACAGGAAGGCTGCAGGAGTTCTTCGACAAGCTGCTGCTCCAACTTCAGGAAGACTTTTGAAGATCTTCCTAATCAGATTTAGTTTTAATTTTTGGAATAGATATTTATGAGGAGAAGATGATCTAGATCCTTCCTGAGTGGATACTGGTAGAGGCCAGGCGATTGCATGGCTAAATCAGAATCTCAGGCTTGCTGCGATCATCTACAGGATAATCAGATTATTCTTGAGGTATTTCATATTTTCTCATGCTTTTAGATTTATTTTAAAATTAATATCAGATAATAAAATTAGATTTAGAGATTTAGATCTGAAATAAATATAGAATAATTTTTTTTTTAAAATTATTTTGCCCAGATTTGATGAAATATGGAAGATCCTACAAGAAAAAAGGCGGTTTTTTTTTCACTTTGTAGCCGCACAAGTGTTCGGCCTCTACGGGTATCTATACGAGATTTTGATCTGATCAGAAGCCTTTTGATCTCATCGGAGTGCTAGCTCTCTTGCAGAGATTATATCTTGATGGTTGAAAATCTTCTTTTCTCCTAAGACACTCTTAGAGAACAAGAAGATATAGGAGGATCTTGATCTCTACGCTAGAGATCATGAGAAGAACTCTTTTTTTTCTTTTTTTCTAAAATCGATGCACCAAATCTCTACAATAGAGATGTAGAAATTTTGTCTAACTTTTAGACAAAAGAAAAATGAGACATCCATGTCTAAACATAGACAAGAGGTGGAGAAGAAGATATCCTAACAACGAATGATTGGTTGTTGTAAGAAAGAAGAGATAGGGAGATAGAAAATACCTCACGCCAAGGATCAGGATGCCGTGCCCTCTCACCTTATTTTCTCCATGCCAATTCCTTTCTTTTTGGATGTGTAAACCTGATCTCTTAGGCCCCTTCAATGTCCCATATTGCTAGTATTAAATAGACATGGGAAGAGTTCTAGATTGGGTAGGATTCAAGAGTCCTAAACGCCTAAGACTCTACCAAACATTAGATGCCGCCTATCACACGGTTTCATGCCCAGGTTTCACATGGTAATTTGAGATTTTATTTTTTTCTTACACACTAAAATAAGGAGGAAAAAGTGGCGCCCAATATGGTTCAACATGGGACACAAAAACAAGGTGGCGTGGGACTCCTTATTGCACATGGATAAAGGTGTTTAAATCTCATGGGATTCTTATATTAGGTGGCTATTTTAAATCAAATAAAATATTAATGAATCTTAATCATATTAGGATTAGATTAGACTCAAATAGATGGAAATTTAAATTTGATTTGGAGTTCAAACTATTTAGATTGGATGTTTTCTAATTGGAGGAATCCTAATCCTATTGGATATTTTATTGGTGCTTGAGTCAAACTCAATTTTTTAATCCTAATCTAATTAGAATTTGGTGCACCTATGAAAATAAGAATTTTTAGTCCAATTAAAAATACATACATCCTAGTCTAATTAAGAATTGGATCAAACCAAAATCCTAATTCAACTGGGACTAATCATCCGATCTTTTGAGATTATCCTATAATCTAATTGGGGTTGATTAAATCAAATCCATAATGAGTTAAATTAAATTCAATCAAATTAGACTTAATACAAGCCCCATTGCTCAATCAAATTGAGCCAATTAGCAATCCTATTGCTAATTAATCCTCCTATAATTTACTAACTCTTTAGTAAGTTACATAATACAATATTTGCATTAGATCAATTATCAATCAAATTGATAATCAAATCCTGTTACAATTCATAATCGTAATTTAACCATCTGATCAGTCAAAAGTCTCTTTTGTGTATAACTTCATAGGTTCTATTCTGTCTGTTAGTAAGATATATTGTGATCTTTATCACAATATCATTGAAATTTTTTTCAATGGGTTGGAACAATTCCAACTCAACTCACTAAGGATCATTGATCATCATGATGATACTTGTGAGTCTCACAATCTACCAGTGACACCTAACAGTATGTAGTGGCAATCCAGCAGAATAAAAGATGAATCTTTAGGTACAGTTAGTGCTTGATACAGTCCCTCTAACGTGAGTCCCGATCAGATGGCAGGTCATGAATGAATCGTCAAACCTCAACATCGATCATATAATAGATTCAATCAGCTTGAGTCCATATGTGCTCTATGAAAATTTTTTTCCATCAATCACACTGCTATAGCCATAGACTTAAGGACTCAGCCTCTTAAATCTCATAGGACTACTCCTTTCTACTAGGATCGATAGATCTCATCTTAATGCACATCTCACTCCTACAGTAGACTAACTGTCGCCAACATCCACTATAAAGACTCATTGAGACCCATGTTGATGTGTCAGTCAAACTCTAGCAGTCTCACTGTGAGCAATAATGTCATCTCAGGTCAAAAGATCTGTCATACAACTGCAGCATCGAGAAAGTCACTAACGAGTGAGCAGACATCCATGTGACTTCTCGTGTTGGTCACGTTCAGTGCTAGTTATTTTTTAATAACCATATGCACTCTCACTCCAGTGTCTCTACACTGTAGACTCGATATCCATTTGCTCGAAGGAAGTGATCAATGCACTGATATATCTGGATCAATCATCATCCCCATGATGATCCTATGATCAGGAGCAATTTAAAAATTAACCATCAATGACACATGTCTCAAATTCTCAACTCTTTAAAAATATGTGTCATCATCTTGTTAATCCCTTGGATGATTCATAGACTCATAAACATGAATGGTAATATAACTGCCCAATAAGTACAAAATCATATCCTAGAGATATGAAATGTGTCAACCAAGATTGGCTTCTAAGGCATATATTCAACAATCTTCCACTTGCACTAAAGTCAATCTGTCATGTACCAAGCTCTATCTTTATAAGACAGGCTATAGTCTTAGACTAGCTAAGTGACTTACCAGTGGGTCATCCACATCACATGTGGAATTTACTCTCTGCACCTCTATGTATTTCTACTCGAGGTAGTCGTGTATTCTGCTGCTCTATGTGCTTGGATATTTGGTGAGACCTAGGCTCTTTAACAAGGGCCATGATGTTATTGTCTTTGCAGTATAGTGTCACGGTATTTGATGGCATGACAATCAATTTGCAACTAACATTAGAATCAGAATGTATCCTACATATCTACAGTATACTCAACTTCCATCGATCGATTATTTGAAACTCTTACAGAAACACACCTCATAATGTAGACATTCTACCATCAATATCAGACAAGAAATCTAAATTGGTGTATCCTCCCACTCCTAGCTTTAATTCTTTTTCAAATTAAGAACATATCCTCAGTTCTTCTTAAGAGCTTAAGGATATTTTCATAGTAATCCAGCACTCTCAGCCTAGATATGACTGATATCTGCTTATGACACTCACAGTATAATCAGTTCAAGTACTACATGGCATATGACTATGCTTGAGAGGATAGTAGACCCCTCTTCGAGATTTTTATACCGAACCCTTTCAGTATCCAGTCTCTATACTTTATCTTTGAAAACACAAGCATCCAATTGCATCTATCACTATAGATCTTTAGGACACTCGCTTTATATTTTTTATTAAGAAATCTATATTCAATCATATTTGAACCAATATCAATGTTGGACACTCCCACGGATCCTTTTAAAATCTATAATTTCTTATATTTGATCAAACAATTTGATCATCTCATTGAAATGAATGTTCCCACTCCAAGATCATTACAAACTTTGTGATCTCCTATCACAAGGAGTAAAATCTATAGGCTATTCCATGCAAAAATCTTCAAAAGATCTCTTCTCAGGAAAGCTATTTCATATTTCTTTCTTAGAGTCGATGTCGTACATCACTTCGTTGTAGGTTCTGGGATCATCTTTATGCTTCCCATCTCCCATAAGAAATTACTTTCTCTACATCCTCGGTCAAGCATACCCAAGTACCTTTCTAGAGGATAGGAGATGCTACTATATATATGAGGTAGAGGAGAAATATACGTCTACTGGCTCATAGGTTCTTAAGGTCTCAAGGCTCGCTGCTTTTCATAGACACTCTCTTTGAGCTTAACTTTTCTCCCACTGCTTTATCTTGGTTAAATAATTTTTTCATGAAGGTAACAATGGGTCACAATCACATTGTGATCCTTTCAGAAAGTAATATTCCAAACTCTTTTAGGATGAGCTTTATAGATCTATCCTCTAATATATCCACCTAGTATGCTAAACATAGGCTGGATATCCTTGAATCTCAAAATAACCAAGATTCAGTTCTCACCATGCCATATCTCATATGGTGTGGTAGGAATAGATTTAGAGAGAACCCAATTTCATAGAAATAAAGCATGTCCCTAAAGAAATATAAATCGGTGAAGTTCATTATGGAACAGACCATATCTCATATAGTCTCTTGACTCTTCTTATCTCATTGAGCTAAGATGTTCTAAGAGTAGTCCAATATGAAACTATGCCATTTTGTGAGATAATCAAAAAAAATTTTTCATTGATATTACATCCTCAATTCGATCAAAGTACCTTCAAAAAATTTTTGATTTGCTTCTCTACTTACATCTGAATTCTTTGAACCTTTCAAAAATTTCAGATTTGTATCTCATATATCAAGTAGAGATAACTCCTTGGTTAGCACATCACATGAGCTACACACATCAAATATGTATAAGGATAAGTATCTCAGTGGTCATTTTTCTCTTGTCCCACAAGAGTAGCTTGGTCATATTTTCACAAAGAGATGATACACAAATTAGATATGACTAAACAGTCAATGAGCCCAAAGACCCATATTCTCTAGTTTGTTAATCATTTCTTCTCCAGTATGACTTAGCCTAAGAGTCTACATATATTTTAAGCTTATTTCAATTCTGGATCTCTTAGATCCAATGATATTCACTGATTGCTCAATTAAGTTCATATATGCATCACCATGCAAATGAAAGAGACCATCTCTAAGAACTAAATCCTAACGATGATCGTAAAGGATAGATACTTATGGTCATATCAGCAACTATTGTCCTTTAGCCAATTCAACGGTTACTTCCTCAGCCCTCTACCTTCCCATCAACTACACTAGAGTCCATAGCTTAATTGAGAGAAGAGAAAATCGTAAGGACAGCATTGAGCAATTTTGACATACCTACTCTAGATGTATCTTTATTTCTTTAAGCTCTCCAGATATTTACCTCTGAACTCTTTCAAGATTTCTTTGTTATCAATACTTTAATCAATTTAGATAAGATGTCATGATGGTCTTTTATATGGTAGTTTATCATAAACTATCCATATAAACTAATCAGGGATCGTAGGATTAAATCCATAAGTAATTTCTTATGTATGATCATGTCGAGCTTTTCAAGCTCCTTAATTTTTTTGATCATTCTCAAATAACGACCATAGACTGACTGTCCATCATGCATTATATGCGTTGTGCGACTCTGATCACCTCATAATATTTGTAGATGAATCAACGTATCGTAGGTAGTGAACATGTGCTCATGCATAGCACCTATCTTTATTGTCATTGTCTATCCACTCATCAAGTATAGCTCATTGACTATGGATTGGATGAGTTGTTAACATCAAAATAATCTGATAGAGAACATAGCTTAATTTTCTAAAACTTAAAGATAATTCTTAAATTTGTGAGCCAGTCTATATGGTCGATTAATCGATTGATATATAGGATTCAAGCTAGAGGGTTGGAAGCTGACACAATGAATAGCAGAGAGTAAAGATTCTAGTTGAATATTTGTACTTATTTTATAATTTATTCTAAAGATTTTTAGATATACAAAGAGACTTTCACTATTTTATCAGATCTCCCACACTCTCCAGGTGGAGAAACGAAAATCCTAATGCGATAATTGAGTTTCTAGTGGGTACTGCGGTCCCACCGATGCCGTGTACCTCACCTAACAGTTATTGATAATATGAATAAATATCGATGCATGGATAACTCTTTGTCTAGATGCTTCTCTAAGCATGTTGCAGTCACTTGGTTCCTAAGTCACGTGGGCTCACCTAACAGTTATTGTCTGCACTCCTTTGTTAAGCCAGATCCACCGTTCACAAGCAGGTGCAAAGTCGTCATTGGGTCCCTGACCTAATGGGTCCAACCCCATCTTTATCCTACAGTAACTCTTTGCTAATAAAGTGGTTGCGTATTCCCGATGCAACTGAACCACTATGACCAATCCAGAATAATCAACATCGGTAGCACGTCCGCACATCTACAACGGTAGAAGATCTTGGACTTAATATTTGGTAGAGAGATTTGGGTTTAGATTTCATCTAATCAGCCATCACATGACTGATGTAATTGACATGGGTTATATCAAACTATCAAGCAACCATATTTGTGACTCAATCTTTCAAATTGATTAGGTAAGTGGAGATTGGTAAGGGTCCCCCCATTGCTTTTCTTAGATATCAATAAATTGATCAGATAAGTGAACGGAACTAATTAAATAACTACATTTCAATTACTTACCTTAGACACTAATTGGATAATTGATCCGAATAGGTTAGCTTAGGTGAATCAGACTCGAGCCACAGGGCCAAATTAGGTCCTTAGGTTTAATTAATTCTACATATGAGTGTCAATCGATTCGATCAACAATAATTGTATGATCTTAAGCTCTATTGACCTCATCCTAATCAATACTTGACTCGATTTGATCAATTGCTAAATTGATTTAGATCCAACATGATCAAATCAAAAACTCTTTGATGTAATCTAATTACATGATCTAATTTGATCTACCCATGACTAATCCCTCATGCATAAATACTAATTTCAGATCTAAAATTTTCAGATCTAAATTCTTTACATGAAGAATAAATTTTGATCTCAAAATAATTTCAGATCATACATACAAATATGTATCATATACACAAACAAGTTTAGGCCATAAAAACAAATTTTAGCCATAAACTTACTTTCATATATCACATATATGAATCAAAACAGATCTCGAAACTCTTTTCAAATCTAAATAACAAAACATATATCACATATATGTTGAAAAAAAAATCAAATCTAAAAATTCAATCTAATTAAAAATTTCAACATCATTCTAGGACAACTATACAGTATAATAAATTATGCCAGGACAACCTTATGTCAGAACGACATCAAAATCTTTCAAATCTAAAATTTTTTTCTATAGATTTTAAATTTAAATCTAAATCTCATGCATATGATATGGCTCTGATATCACTGTTGAATTTTATGGTTTCATACATGCATGATTTTATAAAATTAGTATGCAGTGAAATTTAAAAATTTTCAGATTAAATCTAATTTAATCTAAGCATGCATAAGATCAAATCTTCAAACCATAAACGGAACATCATATGTAAGATAAGACTCAGATATAAAAATCAAATAGAGAAAAATAAATTTAAAACATACCTAGATATGAATCAATCTTCAACGTGAACAGATGATCATGGATGTTCTTTGACGGTCTCTTATCACCGTACAAGCATCCAGCCTCTATGGGTATCCACATGAGACTCTGATATGATCAGAAGCCTTTTGATTTCACTAGGATGCTAGCTCCCTTACAGAGATCATATCTTTGCGGTTAAAATCTTCTTTTCTCCTAAGACACTCTTAGAGAACAAGAAGATATAAGAGGATCTTGATCTCTACGTTAGAGATCATGAGAAGAACTCTTTCTTCTCTTTTCTTCCTAAAATTCATGTACTAAATCTCTATAATAGAGATATAAAAATTTTATTCAATTTTTAGATAAAAGAAAGAGGAGACATCCATGTCTAAACATAGATAAGAGGTGGAGAAGAAAATATCCTAACAACCAATAATTGGTTGTTGTATGAAAGAAGAGATAGAGAGATAGAAAATACCTCACGCCAAGGACCAAGATGCCGTGCCCTCTCACCTTATTTTATCTGTGCCAATTCCTTTCTTTTTGGATGTGTAAACCTGATCTCTTAGCCCCTTCAACATCCCATATTACTGGTATTAAATAGATATAGGAAGAGTTCTAGATTGGGTAGGACTCAAGAGTCCTAAATGCCTAAGACTCTACCAAACATTGGACGCCACCCATCACATGGTTTCATGCCCAGGTTTCACACGATAATTTGGGATTTTATTTCTTTCTTACATGCTGAAATAAGGAGGAAAAAGTGGCACCCAATATGGTTCAATGTGGGACACAAAAACAAGGTGGCATGGGACTCCTTATTGCACATGGATAAAGGTGTTTAAATCTCATGGGATTCTTAGATTAGGTGACTATTTTAAATCAAATAAAACACCAATGAATCTTAATCATATTAAGACCAGATTAGACTCAAATAGATGAAAATCTAAATCTGATTTAGAGCTCAAACTATTTAAATTGGATGTCTTTTAATTGGAGGAGGAATCCTAGTCCTATTGGATAATTTTTTGGTGCTTGAGTTAAACTCAATTTTTTAATCCTAATCCAATTAGGATTTGGTACACCTATAGAAATGAAGATTCTTAGTCCAATTAAAAATACATACATCCTAGTCTAATTAGAAATTGGATCAAATCTAAATTCTAATTCAATGGGACTAATCATCCGATCCTTTTGGGACTATCCTATAATCCAATTGGGGTTGATCAAATCAAATCTATAATGAGTCAAATTAAATCCAATCAAATTAGACTTAATACAAGTCTCATTGCTCAATCAAATTGAGCCAATTAGCAAGTCTATTGCTAATTAATCCTCCTATAACTTACTAACTCTTTAGTAAGTTACATAATGCAACATTTGTATTAGATCAATTATCAATCAAATTGATAATCAAATCCTGTTACGATTCATAATCATAATTCAACCATCTGATCAGTCAAAAATTTTTTTTGTGTATGGCTCCATAGGTTCTATTCTATCTGATAGTGAGATATATTGTAATCTCTATCACAATATTATTGAAACTCTTTTCAATGGATTGGAATAATTTCAACTCAGCCCACTAAAGATCATTGATCATCATGATGATACTTGTGAGTCTCACAATCCATCAGTGACACCTAACATATATAGTGGCAATCCAGTAGAATAAAAATAAACTTCTAGGTGCAGTTAGCGCATGATACAGTCCCTCTATCGTGAGTCTCGATCAGATGGTAGGCCATGGATGAATCATCAAATTTTAATATCGGTCATATGATAGATTCAATCAGCTTGAGTCCATATGTGACTCTATAAAAAAAATTTTTCATCAATCATACTGCTATGGCCATAGGCTTAAGGACTCAGCCTCTTAAATCTCATAGGACTACTCTCTTCTGCTAGGATTGATAGATCCCATCTTGATGCACATCCCACTCCTATAGTGGGCTAACTGTCGCTAACATCCACTACAAGGGCTCATTAAGATCCATATTGATGTGTCAGTCAAATTTCAACAGCCTCACTACAAGCAGTAATGTCATCTCAAGTCAAAAGATTAGTCATACAACTGCAGCATCGAGAAAGTCACTAACGAGTGAGCAGACATCCATGTAATTTTTCGTGTTGGTCACGCTCAATACTAGTTGTTATCTAACAACCACCTGCACTCTCTCTCTAGTATCTCTACACTACAGATTCGAGATCTATCTGTTCGAAGAAAGCGATCCATACACTGGTCTATCTAGATCAATCACTATTCCCATGATGATCTTATGATCAGGAGCAATTTAGAAATTAACCATCCATGACACATGTCTCAAATTCTCAACTCTTTGAAAATATATGTTATTATCTTGTTAATCCCTTAGATGATTCATGGATCCATAAATATGAATGGTAATATAACTACCCAATAAGTACAAAATCATATCCTAGAAATATGAAATATATCTGTCAAGATTAGCTTCTAGGATATATATCCAACAGATAAGATCTTCAGATTGAAGTTCTATCAAATATCGATTTGAGGGTCGAGATTATTTTTAGCTCTATAAAATACTGATCTAAAGGTTGAGATTATCATTTAGTTCTATCAAATATTAATCTGAAGGTCGAGGTTATCATTCAGTTTTATAAAATATCGATCTGAAGATCGAGGTTATCTTTCAGTTCTATAAAATACCAATCTGAAGGTCGAGGTTATCGTTCAGTTCTATCAAATATTGATCTGAAGATTGAAGTTATCATCTAGTGCTCTAAAATATCGATCTGAAGATTGAGGTTATCTTTCAGTTCTATGAAATATTGATCTAAAGGTCGAGGTTATCATTCGGTTCTATCAAATACCGATATGAAGATCGAGGTTATCATTCAGTTCTATCAAATATCGATATGAAGGTCGAGGTTATCATTTAATTCTATCAAATACCAAACTGAAGATCGAGATTATTTTTTAGCTCTATGAAATATCGACTTGAAGATTGAGGTTATCATTCAATTCTATAAAATACCGATCTAAAGGTCGAGGTTATCTTTTAGTTCTATAAAATATCGATATGAAGGTCGAGATTATTATTCAATTCCATCAAATATCAATCTGAAGGTCGACATTATCATTCAGTTCTATCAAATACCGATATGAAGATCGAGATTATCATTCAGTTCTTTCAAATATCGATTTGAAGGTCGAGGTTATCTTGAATTTCTACCAGATATCAACCTCAAGATCAAGGTTATATTTCAGTTCACATAAATACAAACCTTATGATTGAGATTATCTTTTCAACTCTACAAAATATCGATCTTTGGGTCGAGGTTATACCGACCTCAAGATTGAGGTTATCCTGCAAAATACTGATCTTTTCGTACCTAGATTTTTGAAAATCTTCAAAAGTATTATTAATAAAAAATGCTCTGATGAGTATATTCTTGTACATTATCTTTCCATCTACGAAAATTTAATCTCTAGATTAGTAGAGCCCTGTGAAAGATAGGTGCCTTAAAGCTAATCAAATTTGTATTTTGATAGCACTTATCTTTGTAAAACTCCAACTCATGTATTGACATTTATATATTAATAAAGGCATTCTTAGATTCATTATTTATAGTTGTGTCTTTCTATGTTTAAACGATAATGATGAACCCCATAGATTAGGACAATAATTTTTGGATCATAAAGTAGTCATGCATGTAAGATCCAAAATCCTAAAATCCTAATCTAAAATCATTCCTAGTTATAGGAGCATTGAGTCGAAGATCAATGTTCTGGATAGACTGGCACATCCTATATATGCTCAAAGGAGAGGATAGCTGATCTTATAAGTCACTTGTGTGAGACACTAATACAAGGATGTGAGTGCTCATTAGATAATGAGTTCACTGAATTGACCTACTAAAAGAGAACTTCTTATGAAATCTTTATTTACATGTCAAAAGAAGGTTCTCTAAGTGAGAGTTATACAACTGGTCCTTAGACCTGAGATCACCATGAAATCTTATTCATATGAACCCATATTTTAGTTTATACTCACTCATGACTAAGTCATGAATGGGGTGTTTCGAATGTAGTGGATTGTGTATAAAGGTTGTGAATTCAATCAATAAGAAATCGATCACTCCTGGTAAGAAGAGTTGTCATCCTAAGCTATCTCATCAAATGATGGCTCAGAAAGTCTTTGGTCAAAGCACAAGAAGATTAGAAATAATTTTTAATATTTTTTTAATCAAGTCTTCATTAGTAGGATGAGATCCATAAGAATAAATGTTAGGATTTGACTTAATTCCATACCCATCGCTTATTCGGGATGAAGGATGATTGAAGGATTGAATTGCACGGTAACTTGTCACTGAAGGATATTTTTAAAATTTTTATTAAATTTTATATTTTTTGGATAGACATGATATATTGCTAGACGTCAATCTTCTTTTATAGATTTTTATGAATTAAAGAGTTTAATTTATGAGTCAATTAGAAAAGATTCTAATTGGACAACTTGGGTCAGTATACGATTTGACCTAAGTTAATTAGATCGGCTCTAATCTAACTTGATCAACATGCATCTAGACCTACTATCAATTAGATGTGAAATCCAATTGATCACACACATAAAAAAATTGATCAAAGAATCAATTTGATTCATTTTTTGGATCAATTAAACCTATTTGTGCGGCTAATTAACAAGCTAGCACTTGTTGGCTAAATCAAGCTCCTAGCCAAATTAGATTTGACTTAAACCTTATTTAATTGGGCTTATCTGTTTATGTAGGATCCTGATTGGATTGAGCCTAAAGGGGTTAGCCAAGTTTAGGCATCTCCAAGCCTTATCCATGCCCATATCATAGAGTCCAAAAGGGGTTGGACTCTGGGCGCACCAATTTTGTGTGACAAATAGATTTAGTGTGCAAAAGAGATCGAGAATCTTTCTGCATGTTAATCACTTATTTTTTTGATAAATTTCAGATAGTTAAGGAAGCCTTCCACATCCCTTGAATTCTGATGAGATCAGAATTTAATTTTTAAATTAATGTGGAGACTTTATTTGGATGCCACAACTTGGAATGACTCTACACAATAAAATCATGTATTGTTTTATTCGGTGAAGAGGATTTAAAAATCTTTTTAATCTAAAACCAAGAACCATGTGGAGCCCTCTTAGCCCTCTATCTAAATGGCACAAACATTAAAGTGTGCCATGGCCAGATAGGGTATCAAACATATTTTTATTTCTAGCATGTGCGGGATGAAGCGACGCAAACGATCATGACTTCACGCCAAGATTTCTCCTCGTTGGGATATAGTCACATCTCAAAACTTATGCCATTAAAAGCCTCGTTCAAAGAGCTTTCCATATGGCAAAAATTAAAATTTTTTGATTTAAAAAAGGGTACTGAATCCTTATCGAAATACAGATAGATGCGAGCAAAACCTAAATCAACGTATTTGAAAATTAAGAGTGTTTCTCAAAGAAGTATCTTAATTTTTTGATACATTGATTTGAGGGACACATGAAGAGGCATATCTGAGCCCTTTTTTGTGCCCCTTCTGTTCTTATAAATAGGACTCATTCCGAGAGTCTAAGGTACTAAAACTCTCAGACAAAATCAATCTCTCTCTCTTCCTTATCTTGTTCGGATATAGTTCTTCTATTAAGACAAGTCCGCTAATTTTAAGACAAGGCTTAGGAAGAGAGGGAGGTAATTTAGAGAGTAGAGAGAATGAAGAAGAAAGGCTAAGGGTTCATCTGAGAGGGATCTTGATTTAGGATAGGCTAAAAAGCTCAATTGGTGAAGTAGTTTATAAATAAGGTTCTGCTAGAGCAATTCTTTGATCAACTTCCTGTGTAGATCAACGTCGAAGGACTCACACTTGGGGATCTTGTGGAATTGATTATCGGCTTCTTCCCTTTCTTTATCGACTTAATAGATATGAGTTTTATACCTATTAGTTATTATTTACTGTTGGGTATAAAATAACTCCAATCGAAGTTCGTAAGAGGCCGACCCTCTCAGGACTCCCCCAGCAGTCGACCTTCCACAGTGCCCTCCAGATTCCTCCAACGGACGAACCCCTATCATGCCATCCAGATTTCTCCAATAATGAGCTCCTCTATTCATTTACCGGACTGCTCTAGATGCTCTCTAGGGCTTCACTATTAGTCGATTTTCTACAGTGATCGACTACTCTCCGAATCTCTTCCAGCCACGATCGACTTTACTCCGAACTTATTCCGGACTTCATCAATGATCGAGCTTCTCCAGCAGCAGGACTTCTACAGTAATCAGACTCCATTCAAATTTCTATGGTGGTCAATGACCTTCCGAATTTCATCCAAACTTCCACGACAACTGGTCTTCTCCGAACTTCTACAGCAAGGGGCCTTCATCCGAGCTTTTACTGTAAGCGAATTCTATTCGAGCTTCTACTGTAAGCGAATTCCTTCCGAACTTCTATTGCAGACGGACTTTAGCCGAGCTTCTACAATAAGCGGTCTCCATCAGGACTTCTACAAGAACTGGACTCCATCTGAACTTCTACAGTGGATGGATTCCAGACGAACTTCTACAACGGACGGACTCCAGCAGCTGGACTTCAACAGCGCCAACCAAACTTCAACAATGCCAACCGGACTTCCACAGGATCCTCCAGACTCCTCCAGTGGACAAACTTCCACAATACCTTTCGGACTCTTCTATCGACCGACCTTCAGCCAGATTTCTTGTGCAATCGGACCTCTCCAGCGGATAAGTCTTTTGATAAGCTTTTACATCATACAAATTTTAGACAGAATTCTCCAGCAATCGGACTCCCGCCGGACTTCTCCAACAGGTGGTTCCCGTCCGAGCTTCTACAATAGATGACTTTCATCTGCAGCACCAACGGCACCCAACAATAGTTAACCCGTCAGCAATCTTGAAAACATCCGAGCTTCTCTCAGATTGCTGAGACAGAGAGCTATTTCACTCCACCAGACGTCCCAACCGAGCTTCAGCCGTCCGGCCCGAACTCTCTGATAAGTCGTGACAACGGACATCACTCCACCCTCTATAACAAACTCCATGTGGCCCCACCACTCTCTGGCAAGTCACGATAATGGACACCATTTTACTTTCCGTAACAAACTCCACGTGGCTTCGAACGGCCTACTGACACTATCACTCTCCATAACAAACTCCGTGTGGCCCCGAACGGTCCACTATCAAGCAGTTACGGACGTCACTGTCAATCAGTTACGCTCTCCCGTCTATAAAAGAGACCCCCTAAATACGTTCTTCTCTAAGCTCTAAACTCTATCTCGAAACTCTGCTGAAATTCCATTTGAGTGCTCCATTTCTGTTAAGGCAGAGTACTGACTTGAGCATCGGAGGGTCTTACCGGAGCACCCCCAATTCCAGTTTAGACTTCTCTTGCAGGTCCTGATGGTGGCCGCGATCCTCTCGACTCCAGCTTCTCCGGCATCAGTAAAATTCTGCACCAACAGAATTGGCGCTAGAGGAAGGGTGCTATATCTTCGCAGGACCCTTGTTCTTAAAGGAGTACTCAACATGATTGTCTCCGATCGTCTTCTTCAACATCTTCTTCTTCTCTAGCCAGATCCCAGCCTGATGCCTCTCCGAAAGGCATCCACTAGGCAATCTACGACCTCCGTGGCCAGATCTCAATGAGATCCGCAAGCTCCGGCCTCATCTTCAATTTTCTAGGCTCCTTCTCCTCCGACAACAGCAGTCGGCATGGAGCAGTTCGACCTGCTGGTTCAGCAGGTCAGGGGCCTCACCGAAGTAGTGCAGGCCATGCAGCAGCAGCCGCAGGCATCTGTGCGGCTGAAAAGAGCATCGTTGGAGTTTCAAAATCTGACAGTCGGGTGGGCCACTTGGGCCAGTCGTCCTGTCTTCCCCAGAAAGGGGAAGCAGAGGGCAGAGAGCCCTCTGTCTGATCATGACTCTACCTCCGGAGGGTCTCTACCTCCATTCTGTCAGAAGATCGTTGAGACTCGCAGTCGAGAGGATCTCCTGGATCAAAAATTTCAGGAGATGAACCGATGGATCGAAGAGCTCCACCATGCTCCCCCTGCTTATGGTGAGGATATCTGTACTGACCCTCTTTTTTCTCAAATGATTATGCAGGAATCGATCATGCCAAACTTCAAGCTCCCCCAATTTGAGAGTTACGATGGAACCATGGATTCGATTGACCACCTGGAGGACTTTCGAACAATGATGCTGCTCCATGGTACTCCAAACGCCATCCTGTATCGAGCCTTCCCATCTACCTTGAAGGGAGCAGCAAGAAATTGGTACTTGATACTGAAATTGGATACTATTTTCTCTTTTGATCAGATGAGCCACCAGTTTGCGGCTCATTTTGTCAGCAGCTGGCATCCCCGGAGAGGTTCGGAGTTCCTTATTAACATCAAGCAAAAAGAGGAAGAATCCATCCGAACCTATGTCAACTGTTTCAACGCCGCCGCATTGGAGGTTCGAAACTTGGACCAATCAGTTGCAATGGCTGCCCTGAAGAGTGGTCTTCAAAAGAATGATCTCCTTTTTTCTTTGAAAAAGAAGTATCTCAGGAACCTCGCTGATTTGTTGGCTCGGGCCGAAGGATATGCCCGGACAAAGGAAGCCTTCAAGCTGAAGGACGAGGAGACTGTGAAGGAGCGACAAACGGGTGACTCCAGCAAGCCCACAGCTGAAAAAGGGCCGAGTGAAGCTCGGCCACGTTCTCGAACTCCTCTCGGATACAAGCATGTCCGAACTCCCCCCCGAGCTCGTAAGCAGAGGAGCCCGGACCGTAGAGGTCGATGAAGCTCTCCCCTAGGAAGATTTCACAGCTACGTCCCTCTCAATGCTCCAAAAGCTCAAGTGTTGATGGAGGTCAGGGAGTAGCTGCCGAGGTCGGAAAAGATGCGCACACATCTCGGGAAGCGCAACCCTAGCAAGTTCTACCTCTAACATCGTGACCACGGCCATGATATGGAGAAGTATATTCAGCTCCGAGACGAGATCGAGGAGCTCATCAGGCAAGGTCGGCTCGATAGATTCATTCGACGTCGACCGGAAGGTAGGGAGGATCGGTCGAGGGCCCTACCACAGCCAGAGCCATCAAGGAGGGAAGAACAGCCTAAAGATCGACTTTCAATCGGGATCATCAACACCATCTCTAGAGGGCCCCAGAGGGGAGCAGCCAGTGGATCAGTCGGACCGCCCAAGCGGCAGAAAACTGAAGAATCTATAACCTTTACTGAAGAAGATGCCCGGGAGATTCAATTTCTCCATAATGATGCAGTTGTAGTTTTTTTAAATATTATTGACTATGATGTACACCACATTCTTGTTGATAGTGAAAGCTCGATCGATATTTTATTTTACGATGCATTCTTAAAAATATCCATCCCAGATGATCGATTAGGGCCGATAAGCTCTCCGTTGGTAGGGTTCACTGGCGATGCTGTGCCAGTGGAAGGAGTAATAACTTTGACTGTAGTTGTAGATCGATACCCGAAACAATCTAGAGCATAAGTGGATTTTCTGGTAGTGAGGGTACCTTCTGCCTACAATGCAGTACTCGGCCGACCTGGCCTCAACGCCCTCCAAGCTGTGGTATCGACCTACCATTTGAAATTAAAATTTTCTACTAGCCAAGGAGTCAGAGAGGTCAGAGAAGATCAAGTCCTGATGAGACACTGCTATAACATAGCCTTGCAAAGAAATGACCAGTCTAATCCCTATCCGGTTGATGGATTAGACACCCGCGACGACCTTACTGAAGAATGGGGTGAGCCAATTGAAGATCTTGTCTCGATTCCTTTGAATGATGGGAATGAAGAGCACGTGGTGAAGATTGGCTCCAACCTGAGAAAAGAGGTACGGACACGGCTCATCAATTTTTTACAAAAGAACGCAGATGTTTTCGCTTGGGTTCTGACAGACATGCCAGGGATTGATGCAGAAGTCATGGAACACCATCTGGTTGTTGATCCCAAACATCGGCCGATGAAGGAAAAAATTCAAAGTCATGCATCGAAAAGACAGATGGCAATAGCTGAGGAAGTTGATAAACTCCTAAAAGTCGGATTCATCAGAGAGGTCAACTATCCGAACTGGGTCTCCAATGTGGTCCTAGTTAAGAAGGCGAACGGCAAGTGGAGGATGTGTATAGACTTTAAAAAGCTGAACAAAGTCTGTCCGAAGGACGGTTATCCTCTGTCCAGAATCGACCAATTAGTGGATGCAACCTTGGGCCACAAGCTTCTCACTTTCATGGATGCATTCTCAGGCTACAATCAAATTAGGATGGCGCTAGAGGATGAAGAAAAAACTACTTTTATTACTAATCGTGGCCTTTATTGTTACAGGGTCATGCCTTTTGGCCTAAAAAATGCAGGGACGACCTATCAACGGTCGGTGAACAAGATCTTCAAAGAGCAGATCGGTCGCAACATGGAGGTCTACGTGGACGATATGCTCGTAAAAAGCAAACTCTCAATGAACCATGTCCCCGACCTTGAGGAGACCTTCAGCGCCCTTTGAAAATACAAGATGAAACTGAACCCAGCCAAGTGTGCTTTCGGAGTAACCTCAAGAAAATTCTTGGGTTTTATGGTGTCGAAGCACGGGATCGAAGCAAATCCGAAAAAGATTCGCGCCATCCAGAAAATGATCATTCCGAAGTCGATAAAGGAAGTTCAGCACCTTACTGGGAGAGTAGCGACTCTAAACCACTTCGTCTCAAGGTTGGCCGAATGGTACCTACCTCTCTTTCAGACTCTCAAGCAGTCGAAGAACTTTTATTGGACCACTGAATGTCAGCAAGCATTTGAAGAATTGAAGAACTACCTCAGCTCATCTCCACTATTGACAAAGCCCGAACTTGGAGAGGAGTTGTTCCTGTACCTGACGGTCTCCCCTATAGCTCTCGCAGCAGTTTTGGTTAAGGAAGAAGCAAAAATTTAATGGCCGATCTACTACATAAGCTGAGTATTGAGAGACGCCGAAATTAGATATACTAAGTTAGAAAAACTAACTTACACCTTGTTGATTGCAGCTTGAAGGCTCCGATCTTACTTTCAAGGGCACACCATAACACTGCTCACCGATCAGCCGATTAAGGTAGTTCTGCATCGAGCAGATGCTTCCGGAAGGATAGCGAAATGGACAGTCGAGCTCACAGAATTCGACATCAACTATCGACCTCGGCCAGCGATAAAAGCCCAGGTATTAGCAGACTTCATAGTGGAATGCACTATTTTGCAAGAGGCCGAACATGGACGAGGTGAAGCTGACAACCCAGGGCTCCAGCCGAACTCCCCTGAAGAAACAACAGATCTCCCAGATGGTTTTTGGGCCCTCTACATGGACAGTTCCTCCAACATATCAAGCACCGACGTGGGTCTGATCTTGATCAATCCGAAAGGAATTATCGTGGAGTACATGCTGTGCTTCGAATTCTCTGCGACAAATAACGGAGCAGAATATGAAGCTCTGATTGCAGGACTAAGGATCATCAAAGAGTTAGAAGTAGATCGGCTCTAAGCCTACAGTAACTCTCAATTGGTGGTGGGACAAGTCAGCGAAAACTATGAAGCTCGAGAGGACAGTATGGCCGATTATCTCGAAAAGGTAAAAGAAATTATCCTTACCTTTGGCAACTTTGACATCAGGCAGATTCCAAGAGCAGAAAATACCAGGGCCGATCTTCTATCCAAGTTGGCTACATTGGCTCCAGCTGAGCTAGCCAAAGAAGTTTTCTTCGAAGTTCTGAAGTGCCCAAGTACGGAAGAACCACAGCTTGTAATGGGGATCAACTATGAACCTAGCTGGATTGACCCACTGGTTGCATACCTCAAGGATGGGGTTCTTCCTCATGATGCAAAAGAAGCTCGAAAGCTTAGGAACCAGGCCCATCGATATATCCTTTATGAAGGCAAGCTGTACAAGAGATCGTACTCTTTGCCCCTCCCGAAATGTCTTCGACCCTCTGAAGTCGACTTTGCCTTGTGAGAGGTACATGAAGGAGTCTGCGGAAGTCATCTGGGGGCCAGATCTTTATCCCACAAACTGCTCCGACAAGGTTATTACTGGCCTACAATGTACCACGACTCCATTGAATATGTCAGAAGGTGTGATCGGTGCCAGAGATATGCGAACATCCAGAGACAACCCGCCTCCAAACTTACACCCTTGAGTGCCCCATGGCCATTCGCACAATGGGGGATGGATATCTTTGGACCTTTTTTCATGGCATCCGGGCAGCGAAAGTTCCTCCTAGTGGCAATTGACTACTTCACCAAGTGGGTCGAAGCCGAACCTTTAGCGAAAATCACAGAAGCTAAAGTGCAAGACTTCGTCTGGAAGTCAATTGTTTGTAGGTTCGACTTACTCAGAACTCTCATTTCTGATAATGTGCGACAATTTGCTGAAGCAATATTTGCTGAATTTTATGAAGATCGAAACATCTCCCATAACTTCACGTCGGTAGCCCATCCGCAGGCAAACGGCGAAGCCGAGGTGACCAATAGGACTCTGTTGCAAGGAATCAAGGCGAGACTTGAAAAAGCAAAAGAAACTTGGGCAGACGAGCTTTATTATGTGTTATGGGCATACCGAACTATCCAGAGATTGCCCACAGGGGAGACCCCCTTTGCTTTAGCCTTCAGAACAGAAGCCGTGATCCCGATCGAACTCAAGCTTCCGTTAGTATGAGTCATGTCATTCGACGAGCAGCACAACTCACAGGATCTCAACACCAATCTTGACTTGTTAGAAGAAAAGTGGGAGACAGCTCAAGTTCGGATGACAGCCTACAAGCAGAAAGTAACCCGCTAATACAACTCCTGGGTCAAGAGCAAAGCCTTCAGAGTGGGAGACTTAGTACTTCGGCGAGCCACTGTTTCACAACCTCAGAATCAAGAGAAACTTATCCCAAACTGGGAAGGCCCGTATGAAATCAAAGAGGTAGTCCGGCCCAGAACATACTATCTAAAAGAGCTCGGAGGAGCGGACCTTCCGCGATCATGGAATTCGAAAAATTTGCAAATATATTACCAATAACTTTGCCTTAAATAAAAGTTTCATATTCACATATTTTTTTCTTTTGGCATGAGCTTATAATGACAGGAAGTAGCTCCCTCAGACATTCGAAATTAAGCGTGTCAGGAATAGGAGGAGAACCTTATCCCAACACAAACGAAGGCTCGGTTATTTAGAGACTGGATGGAGGGAGAGGCCCTTACAACGGTCCTTATACACCTCCACAGTCATGTTAGGAACAGGAGGAGAACCTCGTCCTAACATGAGCAAGGTCGAAGGCTCGATTATTTAGAGATCGAATGGGGGGAGAAGCCCTTACAACGGCCCTTATGCGCCCCCACAGCCATGTTAGGAATAGGTGGAGAACCTCATCCTAACATGAGCAAGATTGAAGGTCCGATTATTTAGAGATCGGATGGGGGAAGAGACCCTTATAATGGCTTTTATGCGCTCCGACAGCCATGTTAGGAACAGGAGGAGAACCTCATCCTAACATGAGCAAGGTCGAAGGCCCGATTATTTAGAGATCGAATGGAGAAAGAGGCCCTTACAACGGGCCTTATGCACCCCCACAGTCATGTTAGGAACAGGAGAAGAACCTCATCCTAACATGAGCAAGGTCGAAGGTCTGGTTATTTAGAGATCGGATGGGGAGAGAGGCCCTTGCAATGGCCCTTACGTGCCCCCACAGTCCTGTTAGGAACAGGAGGAAAATCTCATCCTAGTATGAGCTGAAATTGACTGTGTCAGGAATAGGAGGAGAACCTCGTCATGGTACAAATGAAGATCTGATCGTTCAAGATCGGATGAGGAGAAAAGCCTCCTCAACAGCTCCTCTACATCCCTACAACCCTGGTAGGGACAAAGGGAAAACTCTCGTCCAAACATAAAAAAAAGAGGGAGAAAAAAAGGAAAAGCGATGAGCTGCGCTCGAGATATGAAAAAACTGAACTACATCAAAAACACAAGGGACCTCATCTCAACGAGGAAGGAGACTATCTCGTCAAAACCCCTCAGCCTCTAAGAGGGAACCCAACACTGGCCGGAGAAGATAGACTTCCTCAAGGTAACGAAAAGTTCGGGCCCCCAAGTTCGAGCACCGGAAGGAAGCATCAAACTTGAATGGCCTCGAAAAGACCTTCGGTCATGAACAAAAAGAGCAAATCAACACGGCAATGATCAGAAACCTTCAAACAACATCGACATCGAGTAAGACAAAAGACAAAAGAAGCTCGGTAAACAATAACTCAAAGCAAGAATAGACAAGGTAATGAGAAAATTTCTTTTCATTTCATTAGTAAAGTGTGTATTACAAAGTCTTTGAAGGCCAAAAAAAAATGACAAGAAAAGAAAAGAATACATGGAAGAACAAAAGGTAAAAAAAAAAATCTTTAAGGAAGCTCGGCTTCTTCTGACTTCAAACTCTCGGTTCCAGCCATCATTAGGGATTGCTTTAAGTTCTCAACTTCTTCTTCCAGTTCTTTCTTTCTTAATAGCATCTCTCAATACATTTGGTGGAACCGTCGGCTCTCACCCTCCGACTCCCGAAGTCTCTTCCTCAGAACCTCGGACTCCGCTTCAGCATCCTTGACCGCCTGCTGCTTGTAGGCCAGCTGGATTTTCAGCCGCTGCAGTTCAGCCTTCTCCTGCCCAAGGGCCATGGATAGTTCTTCCATGGTCCCCCTTAAGGAGTGGAGCTCGTCGGAGCCTTGCACCATAACGGCTTGGGCTCTCTCAGACAACTGCCTCTGAAGGCGGGCAACCTCGTCGGTCGCCATCTTGAGCCTCCTTCGATAGTCGTCTACTTGCTTGTACCAGCCGACTCGATAGGTGTTGTAGTTCACCGCGGCATCCTGGAGCTGCTGCTGGAGGTCGAAGAATTTCTTCGACCAGTTTTGGTCATGGTCGGCCTGAGTTGTGAGCCAGGACGAGCTCCCTTCCAATTGACCGATCTTCTCCGGTGCAGCCACCAACTCAACTTCGAGGGAGCTAATCTTGGAAGCCTGAGTCCAAGATCGATCGCTGGCACGTTTCTGGAGCTCCTCAAGCTCCTTCATGAAGTTGGCCTTTCTCCGGATGTAGTCCATGAAGCCCTTTTTATGGAGGTCCCGAAGGCGAGTAACCTCCGCGGTGGCTTCCGAATGATTCTTCCTCAGCCGGTGAAGTTCGTCGTCCAACTTCTTTAATTTCTTCGTTAGGTGACGAACTTTCCTTCTGAGATCTCGAATCATGGACTTCAAAGGGATCCCCTGCGGTAGGAGAAGAGCTTCGACAGGGCACTGTTGTTGGGAAACAAGAGTGTCACAACACAAATCAGTGCAAGAAAATAAAAGAAAAGAAGAAAAAGGAGCTCTCTGTAAGGAAGAATCTGATTTCATTGATTAAATAGTTCTTAAGTACAAGAGAACAAGAAAAAATTACAACAAAAAAAAAATATAAAATTAGAGATTTTGGACCTCTAGGGCAGAAGTAGAGGAGCTCGACGCCCCCGGAAGGTCGGTCGCGACAGCCGCGGCAGTCGAAGAGGTCCCGGTTGGAGGAAGATCGGCAGTGGCTTCGGAAGGTCCGACTTCATCGTCGGATGCCTCATCCAGAAAGTCAAAGTCCAGTTCGAGAAACTTTCCGACCACCTTCTCCTGGCAAAGCTCGAAGCCCTTGATGAAGGCATCCTGGCCGAACTGGACCTTCAGATCCTTCATCTCGGAGGAGGTCTTGAACTCCTCCACTGCTCGGACCCCTGCCTCCGAGACTAGGGTCGGGATTTGCGCCTTCAGCTCAAAAACCTCGGTCTCTGTCCTCTTTCTTTCCTCCTCCAAGGTGGCCCTCAGATCGAATGACATTTGTTCCTCGTGTAGTACCTCTTGAAGACTCGCGACCTCGACGATCTTCTCCTTGAGGTGGACGACCTCGGCCAGGCGACCTTCCTTCGCCTGGATTGCTTTCTTCTTGGCATTGTTCAATGCCTCGATATTGGCGATGAGCTGGTGTCCAATCTGCAAGAGTGATCGGAGAGTCAATATAAAAGCTAAGGAATAAGCTAAGTAAAGAAGCAAGAAAAAGAAAGAAGTAAATTGACCTACCTCGAGAAAGGACCCCAGAGAGTCTCAGACCCACTGCTCAGGATCAGTATGGACGATCCTGTGGATGACCTCGGGCAGAACGCACTCGTCGACCAACCTCTTTATTAAATCCCTATTGTTGAAGGGATTCTCCCTCGGATCCTCTTCGGAGCCGTCGGCCCCTTCAACGGCGGCCCTACTGCTACGGGTCTTGCGGGCCAAGGTCTTCTTTCTCCTCCTCCTTTCGGCCCCCGATGCCTCCTCGGGATGAGCCTCTGGAGCGGAAACCTCGATCGGGGGGCTCCTTGAAGAGGCTCGGGGGACTTTGAGCTTGATGTCAGAGGAGGTGTCGATGGCAACGGCCACCTGGGCAGGCACGGTCGAGCTCGTCTCTTCAACCCTTGCTCCTTTTGCCGACCCCGAAGTTGCGGCACCTTTTCTCTTATGGGTCTTAAGACCCTGGGCTAGCATCCGAGCCACATCTGCGTCCATATCTACAATGAAAGAAGATCAGCATGGCTCAGAAAAAGAACAAGAAGAAAGGAGAAGCGACGAATGAAAAAAAATAAAATAAAATAATACCGGCAGGGTTGAGAGGGCTTAGGCCGACGTTAAATAAGAGTTGTTCTTTCAGGAGGTTTGAGAGAAGAGGAGCTGGATAAGCCTCGAGTTTATTGGAGGCTTCAAGGTCATCCCGTCCCAAGCTAGAAGTCCAGTGGATGGAATCCCTCAGGGAGCCCCAGGGGGGTAATCCCAGCTCCAAGGTCGGACATCAGATGTAGAAGTACCTCTCCTTCCAGTTGTGGATAGAAGAGGGGGCACCTTTCAGCAACCCCTTTCTACCGAACTGAGGGGAGAAGTACCACCAGTCCTTCATCGAAGGGTGATGCTTGAAGGTATAGAAATTTCTAAACAAAGAAAAGGTTGGCTGAACTTCGGCTAAGCGACGGAGGAAAAGAAACCCTATCAGAAATCTAAAGAAGTTCGGTGCTACAGAAACTAAAGAAATGTTTAAAAAACAAAAAAGAGCAATGACAAAAGGTGAAAGCGGAAGTTGAAGCCCGGTGCGGAAAGCTTCTTGGTATAAGCAGAAGCAGTTGGGGGGAGGAGCGCTAGCCTGGCCAGTTGGCCCGGGAAGCTCCAGCTCGTACTACAGAGAAATTTCGTACTGAATCCTAATCAGTGAGAGTTTCTCTGGAGTTAGAGAATTGGGGATGGTGTCTGGTACAAAGACCGGATGAGGTTCATCTACAAAACTAAGATTTTGGGGGGCTAGAACGGACGAACTCCTAGAACTGCTAGAGGAGAAAGTGTTGGAGGATATTTTGAATCAAGTGAAAATCCTAAAAATCTTGAAAAAATTAAGAAAAATAAAAAATAGGGGGCTCGCGAAAAATCGAACAGGTAGAATATAAAGGAGAAAAAATGAAAGAAGAACAGCAAGAAAGAAAAAAAAAGGGGGAGTTCTGGAACTAACCTAAGCTGGTCTGAGAGATGCAGAGATGCAGAGATGGGGGTCGACTCGAAGAACGCCTAAGGCCGAGAGTGATGCTGGAGAAGAATGAAACTCTCGAAAAGAAGGAGGGACCGAAGGAACTCTCAGGCAAAGTGAAATCCCTGAAGGAGGGGGGCGGGCTTAAATAAGCCTCAGGGTCCGGTGCAATGATGATTGTGGATCTCTTTAGGACGATCTGCAATCACCATGTGTCCCACTCGCTGTGGCAAGCGACTGAAGGTGGCTGACAACTGACAGAATCATTATTGCACCGTACCTAAAGTAACGCTCCAACAAAAATTTCAAAAAAATCTTTTTGGATCTCTTCGATTTAAAAAGACTCCAGCACCAGCGCGCCAAATGCCAAAATATCTGGAAACAACCGAGTATGAAAATCGAGGGAGACAACTTTGGCTGTGAAAATTCCTCTGTACTTTCTTCATTCGAAACCCGAACTCGAAAGTAGAGAGACTGGTGTTGGGTATAAAATAACCCCAATCGAAGTTCGTATGAGACCGACCCTCTCAGGACTCCCCCAGCAGTCGACCTTCCACAGTGCCCTCCAGATTCCTCCAACAAACGAACCCCTATCGTGTCATCCGAACTTCTTCAATAATGAGCTCCTCCATTCATCTACCGAACTACTCCAGATGCTCTTTAGGGCTTCATTATTAGTCGATTTTCTACAGTGATCGACTACTCTCCGAATCTCTTCCAGCCACGATCGACTTTACTCCGAACTTATTCCGAACTTCATCAATGATCGAGCTTCTCCAGCAGCAGGACTTCTACAATAACTAGACTCCATTCAAGTTTCTACGGTGGTCAACTACCTTCCAAATTTCATCCGAGCTTCCATGACAATCGGTCTTCATCCGAACTTCTACAGCAAGCGGCCTTCATCTGAGCTTTTACTGTAAGCGACTTCTATCCGAGCTTCTACTATAAGCAAATTCCTTCCAAACTTCTATTGCAGGCGGACTTTAGCCGAGCTTCTACAATAAGCGGTCTCCATCCGGACTTTTACAAGAACTGGACTCCGTCTGAACTTCTACAGTGGATGGATTCCAGACGAACTTCTACAACGGACGGGCTCCAGCAGCCGGACTTCAACAGTGCCAATTGGACTTCAACAATGCCAACCGGACTTCCACAGGATCCTCCAGACTCCTCCAGCAGACGAACTTCCATAACGCCTTCCGGACTCTTCTATCGGCCGACCTTCAGTCAGATTCCTTGTGCAACCGGACCTCTCCAGCGGATAAGTCTTCAGACAAGCTTCTACATCATACAAATTCTAGACGGACTTCTCCAGCAATCGGACTCCTGTCGGACTTCTCCAACAGGTAATTTTCGTCCGAGCTTCTACAGCAGATGACTTCTGTCTGCAGTACCAATGGCACCCAACAACAATTAACCTGTCAGCAACCTCGAAAACATCCGAGCTTCTTTCAGATTGCTGAGGCAGAGAGCAATTTTGCTCCACCAAATGTCCCAACCGAGCTTCAGCCGTCCGGCCCGAACTCTCTGGCAAGTCGTGACAACGGACATCACTCCACCCTCTATAACAAACTCCACGTGGCCCCACCACTCTCTGGCAAGTCGCGACAACGGACACCACTTCACTCTCCGTAACAAACTCCACGTGGCTTCGAACGGTCTACTGACACCACCACTCTCCGTAACAAACTCCGCGTGGCCCCGAACGGCCCACTACCAAGCAGTTACAGACGTCACTGTCAATCAGTTATGCTCTTTCATCTATAAAAGAGACCCTCCAGATACGTTCTTCTCTAAGCTCTAAACTCTATCTCGAAACTCTGCTAAAATCTCATTCGAGTGCTCCATTTCTGTTAAGGCAGGGTACTGACTTGAGTGTCGGAGGGTCTTGTCAGAGCACCCTCAATTTTGATTTAGACTTTTCTTGCAGGTCCTGACGGTGGCTGCAATCCTCTCGACTCCAGCTTCTTTGGCATCAGCGAAATTCTGCACCAACATTTACTATATGGTTAAGGAGGTCCTAGGGTTTTTGGATTTTCGAAAGACTTGAGTTTCAAGAAAAAAATTTGAAATTTATCTTTCGTTGTGCTCCTAGAAATCCAATCGGATGGGGCACAAATAGAGATAAGATCTCTCCAAATCCAATCTCTTGATTGGTAGAGACCCAAGAGGCACGAATGGAGATAAGATATCTCAAATATCGATCTATGGCTTGATGTTATCTTTCAGCTCATATAGATACCGATCTCAGGGTCGAAGTTATTTTATTCTATCAAATAGAGATCTCTAGATCAATGTTATTTTGGAATTCTATTGTTGATCTCTGCATCGAAGCTATCTTGAAATTCTATTATCGATCTCTGGATTGAGGTTATTTGAAAGTTCTATTAAATATTGATCTCTGAATCGAGGATATTTTTCGATCTACTCAAGGTTACGGGCAGTTCACTTGAAAAAACAAATGGTACAAATTCGTCAACTCGAACAAACTGAGAATTTATTTTTTGGGCTACTTCTTTTGTCCAAAATAAATTTTTGAGACTCAAAAATGGGGGGTAAGTATTTTGAGGGTTATTACATCTCAGCTCATAGAAAAATCAATCTGAATTGGAGGCCAAGCTCATATAAAATTGACCTAAATTAGAGGGTGAGTTCATATAAAATCCGACTTGAATTAGAGGCTATGTTCATATAAAGCCGATCTGAACCAGAGGCTTAGCTCATAAGAAAGCTGACCTGAATTGGAGGTTGAGTTCATATAAAGCCAACCTAAATTGGAGGCTGAATGCCGACCTAAATTGAAGGCTGAATGCTGACCTGGCTCCGTCCAACTCATCTAAACACCGACCTAAGCTATCTAACTTGACTTCTGGTGAAGTATTGTGATTAGCTCATATAAATACCGATCTGACTTATTTTAGCTTATGTAAATATCGATCTAAAGTAAAGTGTTCCATATATCCGTGACGTCCGATGTCATATGATACTTGATCTAATCTCGATCTTTTATCGAGATGAACTATTACATTAGCAGCAGTAGTCATTCTATGATAGCTCACCACAATCTCTACAACTAAGCCGCAACTGATCACGATTTCACATACAACCATGCTACAACTCATCTTCAATTGGTACATATAGCTAAGTATGACGTTATTTTTAGCTAATATATATAGCTATACTCTAGCTCACTTACAGCTGGCCTCTAACAGCCTAACAAACTCCTCCAATAGCCTAACAAACTCTCTAATGGCCTCATTAGCCCTTTTATAAATAGAGAGCTAGGAGATCCTTCAGGTAAGTTCTGACTTCCAAGTTTCAAGCTCAAACTAGAACTCAAATGAGAGGAAGATTCTATCGTTGGGACTCTAGCTCCCACAAAGTCACAAACCCTCTAGTCCCACAAAAATCCTCCTATTCTTTATTCTACTTTTTTTATCTCTTATTTTTTAGGCTCAAACTGACTTAAGCATCGGAGGGTCAAAGATCATAGAATTTTCATCAATTTTTGACTTATTTTGCAAGTTCTTTCGAAGAAGACTCCGATCAGATCGGTACAGCCACTCCAGCATGGCTTCATTCGATCTTTCCATCTGAGATTTTGAGGCTCACCATAACAGTAACCATATTTATATTTTAAAATTTTAACATATATTTGGTAACTAAAATAAAAAAATACTTTTGATATAATAAAATGATAATAAAAGATATTACATCATATTATATAGTAGAAAATAATATATTATAATATTATATATTATTATATATTAAAATAATATTATATTATATAATATTATTATCATAATATAATATAATATAATATAATATAATATAATATAATATAATATAATTATGATGTAATATATACTGTAATATAATACAATTGATTATAATCTAGTCCAATAATAAATTCTAATATAATAGAATATATTATATTATTATAATATAATAATATTATATTATTATTAAATATTATTATATCAAATTATATTTTCATAATATAATAATACTATAATAGATTATATTATATATTTATAATATATTATAATATTAATTTATTATTATATAATATTATATTTATAATATAATAACATAATATGATATGATATAAGATCTAATTATGAGATTTGCTAGTGGATATTTCAGTCATTAAAAAAAATATTTAAATCAAAATAGCTTTCTGATATTAATAAGAATGTACTTTTGGAAAAAAATTTAAAATAGAGCTTTTTCTAAATAGACATTTTCAATTTTTAAAAAAGTTAAAATAGCTTTCTGATTTTTTATCGAACATCACTATACCATCTAAAAATACTTTTAGAGGGTCAGAAAGTACTTTCTGATACTCTAAAAATTTAGCCAAATAGGATCTTAGTATGGTTTGCATGGTCAGGGCTATTGGGAGATTGTTAGGTATTTCATTTTTAGAGAGCTTTATGAGAGGGACAAGGTATCTTTTGCAAAAAAGAAAGATTCACTTCCCTTCATGTGAATCCACCATTGGATCACCCAATACTTGCTTTGAGATTTGTGCATATGGATGACTTTGAGATTTGTATGGTGGGTGATCCAATGGTGGATTTGCATGAAGGAAAATGAAAAATATAATGCCTATCCTAAAGTTGTTGAGATGATCTTTGGGAATGCTGGCAATTTAGGAGGAGTAGGGATCGCAGGACATATGAAGTAGTATCTTTTTTGTGGATTACATAGGATTGGGGAAGGCGTGGATGCTGAGCAAGCTCAAATTTGGTTATTAAAGGAGGGAGGCATGGATAAGGAGGAGTTTGAGCTATATGCTGTCATCTTCTTTTAAATATTTTTTTCTTTTAAGAAACTAGATGGATTCCCTCGCTCATATATATATATATATATATATATATATATATATATATATATATATATATGAGGATTATAAAGTAAAAGATATTCATGCGATGTGTCATTGTATGGGAAGGGTGATGGGGGTTTTGTCTGGGCTTGGTACCATAAAATCAACTCAGAGCTATGTGGGAGAGTACATGTGGGGTCAAGGGGTGAGGGTGCAGAACAAAATGAAATAATGACCCCATAGGTGGGCTTTATAGCTTGAGGACTTAAAGGGCCATGAAAGAAGACTGGATTAGAGATTAATGAAAAAGAAAGAAGTCCTAAAGCAACACGATTATTTTTTCTCCCCCTCTGTCTGGCAGGAAGGAGGTCCAATTGATGAAGAGTTCAATCATCTTTCTAGCTGTTAGAAGAGGAGTGTGAGCTTCAAATCAAAAGACCCTTCCATTGTGCTACGATTAGGAGAGAGAGTGAAGGTATGTTCCAGTGAACACGATGTCTATCATTCAACCCGTTGCACCACACATTGAAGATATGCTCAGGAAGTTGGAGAAGGTTATAGGAATAGGATAAATGAGACCACATCAAAGCTGAGTATGGATAGGAGAGTAGGCTGTGATCTATTGTTTCATCTTGCCTGTATCAAAGCTTGCATTCGAAATTTATCAGAATACCTTTCTTTATCAGATTATCGGCTGTTAAAATCTTTTTTTGGGAAGGCAACCACCCAGAAAGCTTGACTTTCTTTGGGGTTGGCAGCTTCCATTGGTGTAGTCCTAATGAAGATCAGATATTAAAGTGCATGAGGAAGAGGTAACAACTCTTGATTAAGAAGGACAACGAAGAGATCCACTTTCAGGTTCTTGAATCAGCTATGTTACCTGGTCTGATTTGACTCACCAACTATCAGAGCACTTGGAGTTGGCATGAGCAGCATTGATAAGAGGGAGTCTGAAGCATGGCGTGCATTCCTAGCCTTTGAGAAAGTCAGCATCAGTGTCTTGACATTTGAGAGCAAAGGCGAACAGGTTAGAAAATGCATGGTATAGTAGATCATTTGTAGCCCAATCATCGAACCAGAAGGATGTTTGTTCTCCATTGCCAATCTTGGATGGAGAGAATGCCTAGAATAAGTGGGCCAACTTCGCTACTCCACACCAAAATAGTGAGAATGATCTATACATTTGGGAACTATCGGGTAGGAGAACATAGTTGGTATAGTAGAGGTTGTGGATCAATCTTTGCTAGATCATGTCTTACTGAAAATAGTAATTCTACCACCACTTCAATAGGAGAGCTTTGTTTAGAGTGACAAGGTTTATGATACTTGGCTCTTGAAAAGCTTTAGGATGACAGATAGATTTCCAGCTTGTAAGGAATTTTACCTTGGAATAGCTTCCATGCCCCCTTAGAGGAAATTATGACATAAGATGTTGATTTTGTGAATCACAGTGGTTGGGAGGAAAAAGATTGAATCCAATAAGCTGGGATTCCATTGAGAGTAGAGTTGATGAGCGTTAGATGTTTAACTAGTGATAGCACCTTTTGTTTTCAACTTGAGAGTTTTTTCTCAATTCTTTCTAGTAGAAAGCTCCAGCTATCCATCTTTAAAGTTGAGTAATGAATGGGGATAGCAAGATAATTGATTAGGAGTTGGGCAATCGGGCAACCTAGCATTCTTATAAAAGTTTCGATTTTTACATTAGTCAGACTGATCTCGATGAGATTGGACTTTTGAAAATTAATTTTGAGAACTGAGAGGAGCTCAAAGGAGTAGAGAATCACTTTCAGGATGTTAACTTGATCCTTGGATGCCTTGCAGAAGATAATTGATCATCTGCATATAGTAAACACTAAATGGAGCCATGGTGCTTGAGAGTCCAATGCCAGAGATGATATTCTCTGAAGCTACCTTGCTAAGCATTCTACTAAGCAAATCAACCAACAGAATGAACATTTGCAGTGAAAGAGGGTTACGTTGCTTCAATCATCTCTTGTTTCGGATCCATTCCTCAGACATGCTATTGATTATGAGCACGGAATCTCTTGACTTTAGTAGTGTAGAAATCCAGCTTCTCTATTTAGGTCCAGTTGTTGAAGAATATGCCAAGAACAATGTCAAATGCTTTTTCAAAATCAATTTTGCACATCAAATCCTTGCTTCTCGATTTTCTACAGTGGAAAAAAGTTCAACCACCGTGATATAGCTCTCATATATCTGTCTATTTTTGATGAATGCTGATTGGGAGCTCAAAATGAGGTGATCAATAACCTGACCTAGTCTTGTAGAGAGAACATTAGATAGCAGCTTGATCATATTGTTCTCGATGCTAACAGGTCGAAAGTCTCTAACATCCAAACTTGATTGTTTTTTGGGAACTAAGACAACATGAGTATAGTAACCCTGGCTAGGTCTATCATGGAGTTATAAATGGCATTAAAGAAGTTAAGAATGTTGGGCTGGATGGCGGACTAGTATTTGTGAAAGAGGGACATTGGAAAGCCATTGGGGCTAGGAGACTGGTCTTTTCCTAGGTTACGTAGAGCTGCCTTGATTTCAAGCTTGGTGAAGGGATTGTCAAGTGAGCTTAGATCAATGCAATTTTCATTGCATAGATCATTTCAGTAAGCATCGACCCATGGACATTCTATTGTCCCCAAGAGGGAGGTGTAGAAAGAATAAAATGCTTGTTGAAAATCCTTGTCTCTAATGTGAGCGACCGCATCATATTGAATCTTATTGATGAAGTTCTTCCGACGTCGGTTGGAGGTGCTGATGTGAAAATATTCGGTATTACAATCATCATTTTTTAACTAGAGCTTTTTGGATTTCTGTCTCCAATAAGATTCTTCCTATTGAATCATCTCTTCAAATTTTAATTTTAGACTGACTCTTTTCTTCCTTTCATTTGCAACTAAATTATGCTCCTCTTCCAGTCTATCGAGTATTTCAATTTTATCCTCAATGTCCTTTTTCCTATTCTTAATATTGCCAAACACCTCTTTATTTCAAGTTTAGAGTTTGGATCATAGATAATAGAGCTTTATGATGAGATTAAATGCCGCATTGTTTGATGATGGAGCTGTCTGCCATCAGAGCTGAATTAGGGAGTCAAATTTTGGATACAAGTACCATGTATTTTTGGACCAAAATGGCGTGAATTGCTTCACAATTGGGCAATGATTAGGGGTGAAGGAACTGAGAAGAGGAGTGTGATTAGAGGTCATTGTTATCATTGACAATAGTGCAATTAGAGGAAAAAGATGGTGCATCTCCAAGAATATAAAGCATCGCCCAGCTTCACAAGGCTAGCCTCCTCTCTAAAGTTGGTCTACGTAAACTTTATATTTGAAGAATTTATCTCCATCAATTTTAGGTCGTTGATTAGAGAATTAAACTAAAGGGATTCTAATCTACTACTCTTAGCACCTTTTTTATCTGTGCTAAAGTGAATGATGTTGAACTCTCCCAACATAACCCAAGGACCACCATGAGCTGATCTGATCTGCTTTAATTTAGAAAAGAAGGTAAAACACTTCCTGTTAGATGTGTACCTTAGATGCCAGATTGGCTGACACATTCCTGTACAAATATAAGGGCAAATTTATAATTTTGACTATAAATGAATAAAAGAGTTATTCTACTATCACATTGTGTAC
Source organism: Elaeis guineensis (assembly GCF_000442705.2). NCBI lineage: Eukaryota > Viridiplantae > Streptophyta > Magnoliopsida > Arecales > Arecaceae > Elaeis > Elaeis guineensis. Next base: position 23,249,062 of record NC_026008.2, on the reverse strand, counting down.
ATTATGTCTGTAATACATCCTTTGAGTTAGTAAGAATGTTAATTCATATTTTTAAGAGTTGAAAATTTAAAGCATGAATTTATATAACTAACTCATAAACAGCTCCTGACCATAGGATCATCACGAGGATGGTGATCGATTCAGAAGGTTGGTGTACGATCGCTTCCTTAGGATAGATGCGTCTTGAGTCTACGGTGTAGAGACATCGGAGTAAGAGTATAGGTATTCATTGAGAATGAGAGTACTAAGCGTGACCACCTCGAGCAGTCATAAGGAAGTCTACCTTCTCATCGATGACTAGCTCGATGCTGCAGCTGTGTGTCTAGTTCTTTGATCTGAGGTGCATCGACAGTTCACCTTGAGTGTGATATAGTTTAATTATACCATAACTCGATCTCCTAGCCATTCGAAATCCTGAGGTATATGTTGGCTATAGCATATTCATTGTAGGAACCAGATCGCACCAAGATGGGATCTATCAATCTCGGTAGATAAGAGGAGTAGTCCTATGATGATCGAAAGATTGAGTCCTTAAGCCCATGGCCATGGCAGAGTGAAATAATTGAAAAGAGATTTTCATTAAGGTTTCACATCGGACTTGGATCGATCGATTGATTCATATGATTGATGTTGGATTTGACGAGTTTACCTTAACCCTAATTCAGTCGGGACTCATGATAGAAGAACTCAATCACACAGGTAGCTGCACCGAGAGGTTTGTCTTCATTTCTGATGGGTTGCCACCATATACTGCTAGGTATCACTGATAAATTTTGGGAGCAATTAGAATGATCTTGATGATCGATCATTTTAATTATCTGAATCAGAAGAGTTTTAGTCCATCGAAAGGAGTTTCGATGATGTCGATGATGAGATCATGACATATCTCATTACCATTCGAAAATGAACCTAACTGGGTCACACAAATAAGAGTTAGGGTCTGGATGTCATCAATTGAGCTAACCTAGTTCGATTGATTTAGATTAGATCCAATTAGGTCCAAGAAAATCGTGCTAGCACACGATTGAGCCTAACTTTCTCCTTGTGCAATTTTTTCATCGCGATTGAGCCAAATGTGATTTGACTCATCCAGAGAATCTTGAGAAGATTTCTCTCAGTCTGACTGGAGCCAGTCCAGCTCAAAAAAATCTTATCTTAATTCATGAGATAAATTTAAGACAACACCTGCTAATTCCTTTCACCTGCCATTTCTGTTTTAGGACATCGATCAAACGTTGACTTATGGATTTTAAACTGAAGGCCACTTGGCAAGAGGTTATTGAAGAATTTTAGTGGAGTATCCACCTGCTAAATTGGACCTTAAAGTGGATGTCATGATCAGATTGGGCATGCACCCCAAGTGGATAAGGATAGAGTCCCATGAGATGAGGACTCTGATCCCTTGATCGACTTGGACTGTGGGGCGCCAATCTCACTGTGCTTATCCAGTGTTGGCACCAATAGTGGAAAAAATTGAGGGGATTCTTATATGATATAATCAGATGATATCACTCCACCAATAAATTTTTTTTCAAAATTAATTAAAATTTTTTGATTGATCGAATGATGTGGCACTGCATGGTGCAGCAGGGTCTATTTAAACCCTATCTGCATCTAGTTGTGTGATACTGCTCAATACCCAGCAAAAATGAGATTTCCCTCCACTTCTCTATGTCCCCTCTGCTCCTCTCCCTCCCCTCTTCATGTCCAAGGAGTTGAACGTCCATCTGGTGCTTGTCCAAGGCGTGGTGGCTTTCTGATTAGAAGGTTGCAGAGATTTATCATGAAGCTACTGCTCCAACTTCAAAAGAACTTTTTAAGATCTTCCAGATGAGATCCAGATCTAATTTTTGGAGCAGAGATTTGCAAGGAGAAGATGATCCAGATCCTACTTGAGTGGATACTGGTAGAGGCCAGGTGACTGCGTGACTATTTTTGGACCTCGGGCATTGTTGCGATCATCTACAGGGTATTCTAGTTACCCTAGAGGTATTTCTCTAATCCTCAAGTTTTAGATTTAATTTTAGATTAAATATTAGATAATAAGAATTAAATCTAATAGATCTTAGATCTGAAATAAAGTAAGATAATTTTTTTTTTAAATATTTCACCCCAGATCTTATTAGATTTGAAAGATCCTGCAAGGAAAAAGACAGTTTTTCCTTCAACTAATATCAGAGCCAGGTTGATGGCTCTATTTCAGATCTAATTTAGATCTAATTTTTATTTTTATTTATCTGATATTAATGAATTTTAGATGTCACATCAGATGTGATTGGATCTGAAATCAAAAAATTTAAAATTAAATCTAAGCAGATCTAACATGTATGAGATGCATGACTAGACTAGGAATAGTTTAAACTATGAATAGTCTTGAAGTTTTATGTTTTAATGTGATTAAAATATAAATTAGATCTAATTTATTCTTTAATTTTTTGATGTTATTAATATTATATTCAGATCAAAAAATAGAAAATAAAATTTAATTAATTCATAAGATTGATCTGCTGCATGTCTAGACTAGTTGTAGAATTATTCTAGTAACTGTCTAGAATAGATTTTATATTGAATAGTTCAATTTAAATCTTATTTTTCAGATATTACATATGATGTATCAGATCTGAAAGCATGTTAATTAGATCAGATTTTAATACATGAGATGTATGCAAAGCATGTATAAGTTAGATCTGAAATTATATATGTGATATGTAACTTAGATCTAACTAGTTTTGTAGTTTAATCAATATTTCTGATTACGATATTTCTCATGACCGTCCGGTCATAAGAATAAAGTAGGATTTAAGACCCTCTCCTCCCATTCAATGGGATGTTCTTATGGCGTGTAGGGGTGCTGTGCGTTCATCCTTAATCAGAAATCAAACTTACTTTTCTGCAAAACCCTAGATCCTGAAATCCTAGGATTTATTTTACATATTTTGTTTATGAATCCAAGACTTAATTAATGAATTAAGCTTATAAAATTAAATTAGATCTAAAATTGAGAATTTCAAATCTAAGCCATTTTTATAAAATTGGGTTCGGACTTGGGTAGCTCAATTAGGTCTAGCGATTGATCAAATCGAATCAAAAGTTGGTTAGGTGGGATCATGAAAGCTAATAATTGACCAACCTAATAGGATTAAATCTAGGTCAAGGTCGAATCACATTTCGATGTGACTCGATCAAGTTAAGACCTAATTTGGCTCAGTGGTTAGAGTCTGGATTGTAGACTAACCCAATTGGTTCTGGTTCGATAATTTGGTGTCTAAGGTAAGTTGGGCAGATGCGATCGATTGATTTTTAATTGGGAGCTACTCGACTCGAATGCGTTCTTGTCAAGTTAATGGCATATCCCTCCCACTGGTCTCACTTACCTGGCCATATGTGTCGATCCAGTTCTGATTTGTGATGGCTAACAATTCGAGCTAACCCATGCCACTAGGTTAGTCATAATTGTTATGACTATGTCAAGTCAAGTTTAATGAGACCTAAATTAAATCTCTCTAAAAAAATATTAAGTCTAAGGTCTTCCACAATTGTAGATGTGCGGGCCCTTTCCGGGGTTGATTGTTCTCGGCTGGTTACAGTGGTTCAGTTGCACCAGAAAGATGCAATTATGTCCATTAGGCATTGGATGCTACAGATTAGAGGATGGGTTATGCTCAATATTTTGGATATGGTGAGGGACTCAATCAGGAATCTAGTTCGTGCAAATGGTGGGTCTGACTTAACTAAGGATTGGAACAATATTTCAGGCACGGTGAGCTTCATGAATTAGAGATCAAGTTTTGGGTGCACCATGATTAGAAAATCATTGGACAAGAATTGTCCACTCATCAGTTGACCCATCACCAATAACTGTTGGTGAGGTGGTGAGCCAGTCGGTGAGATCGCACCACCCACTAGAAATCACTAATTACGAAAATTTTCACATCTCTACCTAGGGAGTGTAGGGATCTGAAAAAATAGTAGGAGCCTAATTTGTTTAAAAATAAAATTTCTAAACAAATTAGTTAAGTTTGATTACAAAATCTAACTAGAAACTCTTGACTCTCTACAGGAAACATGTCTACGTTCAACCCCCTGACCAAAATACTAGACACCCATAGATTGACTGGATCCAATTTCAAGGACTGGTTAAGGAACTACAGAATTATTCTGGATTCCAAAAAACTGACTCATGTCTTGGACCAGGATCCACCTACCATGCCAGCACGTCCGACTGCTGAACAGAGAGCATCTCTGAAAAAATAGATGGATGACGATAACAAAGCTAGGTACTACATGTTGGGTGCCATGTCTGATGACTTGTAATGCTAGCATGAGAACATTATGACTACCCGCCAAATGTTGGCTCACCTACAAGAGTTGCTTGGTGAATAAAATTGCGCAGCCAAGTATCAAGTCTGCCAAAGACTTTTTAAGGCTAAAATGCATGATGGGCAGTCAGTCCAAGATCATTGTTTGTCAATGATTAAGGACCTTGAGGAGCTTGAGAAGCTCGGTGTTATCTTAGACAGAGATTTTTAGATTGATGTGATTCTTCAATCCTTGTCTGATGCATATGGTCAGTTCATCATGAACTTTCATATGCATAAGATGCAGTGTACTTTGGCTGAGTTAATGAACATGTTGGTTACGGCTGAACTTTTTTTGAAGGGTTCAAAAGGCTCAGTCCTGACTGTGGAGCGAACTTCTTTCAAGAGAAAGTCTTTTGGAAAGTAGAAGAAGTCTGCGAAGAAGCAGAAGGTAGATAGGAAGAAGAAGAAGACGGAATCAAAGAAGAAGGCTACTGAAAAGAAAAAATATTTTCACTGTAATTCAGACGGCCATTGGAAATGGAACTATCCTCAGTATCTGGCCACCCTGAAGAACAAGAAGGATGGTCCTTCTGGAGGTATGCTCGTTATAGAATCTAATCTTACGATTTTCTCTGCATCCAGTTGGGTATTTGACTCTGGTTCTAGTGCTCATTTGTGCACTTCTATGCAGGATCTTGAGGAGAGCAGGAGGCTGAGGGATGGGGATATGATCCTACGCATCGAGAACAGAGCAAGAGTTGCTACTGTGGCCATGGGAACCTATCCTTTACGATTACCATTAGGATTAGATTTAGTTCTTAGAGACTGTTATTATGTGCTTACAGCAAGCAAAAATTTGATTTTTGTTTCATGTTTAGCACAAGAAGGCTATGTGATTAGCTTTCATAAGAATCATTGTAACATATTTTATGAAAATAATAAAGTTGTAAATGACTTTCTTATTAATGGTCTCTATCAGCTACATATTGATGTATCTGTATTTAATATCAAGCAAAATGTGAATGCCATAGGAATTAAAAGGCCTAGAGATAGTCTAAATGATAGGTATCTGTGGCACCTAAGGCTAGGTCATATAGCGGAAGACAGGGTTAACAAATTAAAAAAATTCAGACTATTGAGTCCGTTGACTTTCGAGTCATATCCAGTTTGTGAATCATGCCTTTAAGGCAAAATGACCAAGCTCCCTTTTACAGGACATGGGGAAAGGGCCACAGACCTACTTGCCCTAGTACATACAGATGTATGCGGCCCATTTGATGTGCCGGTTAGAGGCAACTATGTCTACTTCATTACCTTCATCGATGATATGCCTAGATACGGGTATGTATTTTTAATGAAACAGAAGTCTGAAGTCTTTGAAAAGTTCAAAGAATTCAGACATAAAGTGGAAAAATAAACAGAAAAGCCCATTAAGGTTCTTCGATCAGATCGAGGAGGTGAATACCTTAGTCGAAAGTTCCTAGACTATCTTAAGGACAATGGCATAATCTCTTAATGGACTCCACCTAGAATGCCACAACTCAACGGAATTTCAGAATGGAGGAACCGAACCCTATTAGATATAGTCTGTTTCATGATGAGCTTCGCAGACCTCCCTGAGTTTCTTTGGGGACATTGTCTCATGACAGCAATAAATGTATTGAATAGGATTCTCTCTAAAATCGTTTCTACCACACCGTATGAGATATGACATGGTAAGAAGCCAAGTCTGAGTCATCTCAGAATTTGGGATTGTCCGGCTCATATCAAGAGACAGCAGGCGGACAAGTTAAAGTTTAGGTCTTTTAGAGCTCGGTTCATAGGATATCCTAAAGAGTCATTAGGATACTATTTATATATTTCGAAAGATCACAATGTGATTGTGAATCGACATACTATTTCTTAAAAAATAGTTTATTCAAGATGGTGGCATCGAAAGAATAATTAAGCTCAAGGAGAATGTCTCCCAAGAGCAACGAGCTAAAGAACCTGAGGAATCCAATCAATTAGAACCATTCCTAACATAATCTTTTCTACCTCGTAGATAGACTAGAGTTTTCCATCCTTCTAAAAGGTACTTAGGTACCATACAAGAGGATGTAAAGAAAATGTTCCTCACGAAAAATGAGGCTCATGGTGATGACCCCAAGACCTATGACGAGGCGATATCAGATATCGACTCCGAGAAATGGTTAGAGGCAATAAGATCAGAAATTGACTCGATGCACTCAAACCAAGTCTGGACCTTGGTAGATCCACCTGAAGGTATTGTACCTATTAGATGAAAATGGATCTTCAAGAGAAAGATTGGTGCAGATGAAAATGTGGAGACATTCAAGGCTAGGCTCGTAGTGGAAGGTTATAGTCAGCGCGAAGGCATTGACTATCAGGATACCTTCTCGCCCGTAGCCATGCTAAAATCTATCTGCACATTGCTTGCTGTTGCAGCCTATTTCGATTATGAAATATAACAGATGGACATGAAAACGGCATTCTTAAATGGATATCTTGAGGAAGATATCTATATGGAACAGCCGCTTGGTTTCACATCCAGTAATGATGATCACAAGGTCTGCAAGCTACAAAGGTCTATTTATGGACTTAAGCAAGCATCTCGAAGCTAGAATACTCGTTTCAATGATGTGATCAAAATGTTTGGTTTCATCAAGAACGAGGAGGAACCATGTGTGTTCAATAAGGTCAGTGGGAGCGCAGTTATCTTCCTCGTACTGTACGTTGATGACATCCTCCTGATTGAAAATGATATTTTCATGTTGACCTCAGTCAAAATATGGTTATCTAAGGAGTTCTCTATGAAAGATCTAGGAGAGGCATCCTTTATACTGGGTATTAAGGTCTATAGAGATAGACCAAATAGGATGCCGGGACTTTCACAAAAGATGTACATAGAGGAGGTGCTAAAAAGATTTAGCATGAAAAACTCCAAAAGAGGTTTAGTACCTTTTAGATATGGCATTTATCTCTCCAAGAAGATGTGCCCTAGCACACCTGAGGAGATTGAACGCATGAGCAAGATCCCTTATGCTTCCGTAATAGGGAGCCTCATGTATGCCATGTTATGTACACGGCCTGATATAGCTCATGCTGTGAGTGTCACAAGCATATATCAGTCGAATCCAGACGAAGAGCACTGGATTTCTGTGAAATGTGTCCTTAAGTACTTGAGAAGGACTAAGGATATATTTCTAGTTTTTGGAAATGGAGAACTCCAGGTTCAGGGATCTACAGACTCAGACTTTATGTCTGATATAGATAATCGAAAGTCGACATCTGAAAGTCTGTTCATTTGCAATGGTGTAGTTAGCTGGAAGAGTTTCAAGCAGACGGTAATTGTTGATTCCACCATGGAGGCAGAGTATATTATTACATCGGAAGCTGCGAAGGAGGTATTCTGGTACAAGAAGTTTGCCGCAGAGCTTGGAGTGATGTCATCAGATGCCATCCCTCTTTACTGCGACAATAATGGAGCTATAGCTCTAGCTAAGGAGCCAAAGTCTCACCAAAAGTCCAAGCATATCAAGCGGCAATTCCATTTGATTCGTGATTACCTCGAAAAAGATTATGTCGAGATTAAGAGAGTCAACTCCACAGATAATATGGCAGACCCACTGACAAAGCCATTAGGCCAGCAGAAGATCGAAGCCCACCTTGAGAAGATGGGACTTAGATATGTAGCCAATTGGTATTAGGTCAAGTGGAAGTTTGTTAGATGTGTATCCTAGATGTCAGATTGGCTGACACATTCTTGTACAAATGTAAGGACAAATTTATAATTTTGACTATAAATGAATAAAAAGATTATTCTACTATCACATTGTGTACATTATGTCTGTGATACATCCTTTGAGTTAGTAAGAATGTTAATTCATATTTTTAAGAGTTGAAAATTTAAGGCATAAATTTACATAACTAACTCATAAACAGCTCCTGACCATAGGATCATCACGAGGATAGTGATCGATCCGGAAGGTTGGTGTACGATCGCTTTCTTAGGATAGATGTGTCTTGAGTCTACGGTATAGAGACTTCAGAGTGAGAGTACAGGTATTTGTTGAGAATGAGAGTACTGAGTGTGACCACCTCGAGTAGTCATAAGGAAGTCTACCTTCTCATCGATAACTAGCTCGATGCTGTAGCTGTGTGTCTAGTTCTTTGATCTGAGGTGCATCGACAGTTCACTTTGAGTATGATATAGTTTGACTACACCATAACTCGGTCTCCTAGCCATTCAAAATCCTAAGGTGTATGTTGGCTGTAGCATATTCATTGTAGGAATCAGATCGCACCAAGATGGGATCTATCAATCTCAGTAGATAAGAGGAGTAGTCCTATGATGATCGAAAGATTGAGTTCTTAAGCCCATGGCCATGGTAGAGTGAAATAATGAAAAAGAGATTTTCATTAAGATTTCACAGCGGATTTGGATCGATCGATTGATTTATATGACTGATGTTGGGTTTGACGAGTTCACCTAAACCCTAATTCAGTCGGGACTCATGATAGAAGAACTCAATCACACAGGTAGCTGCACCGAGAGGTTCGTCTTCATTTCTAATAGGTTGCCACTATATACTGTTAGATATCACTGGTGAATTTTGGAAGCAATTAGAATGATCTTGATGATCGATCATTCTAATTATCTGAATCAGAAGAGTTCTGATCCATCGAAAGGAGTTTCGATGATGTCGATGATGAGATCACGACATGTCTCATTACCATACGAAAATGAACCTAACTGGATCACACAAATAAGAGTTAAGATCTGAATGTCATCAATTGAGCTAATCCAGTTTGATTGATTTGGATTAGATCTAATTAGGTTCAAGAAAATCGTGCTAGCACACGATTGAGCCTAACTTTCTCCTTGTGCAATCTTTTTCATCTCGACTGAGCCAAATGTGATTTGACTCATCCAGAGAATCTTGAGAAGGTTTTTCTCAGTCTAACTGGAGTCAGTCTAGCTCAAAAAAATCTTATCTTAATTCATGAGATAAATTTAAGACAACACCTGCTAATTCCTGTCACCTGCCATTTCTGTTTTAGGACATCGATTAAACATTGACTTATGGATTTTAAATTGAAGGCCACTTGGCAAGAGGTTATTGGAGAGTTTTAGTGTAGTGTCTACCTGCTAAATTGGGTCTCAAAGTGGGTGCCATGATCAGATTAGGCGTGCATCCCAAGTGGATAAGGATAGAGTCCCATGAGAGGAGGACTCTGATCCCTTGATCGACTTGGACTGTGGGGCGCCAATCTCACTGTGCTTATCCAGTGTTAGCACCAACCGTGATGGAAATTAAGGAAATTTTTATCTGATATGATCAGATGACATCACTCCACCAATCAAATTTTTTTCAGAATTAATTAGAATTTTCTGATTGATCGAATGATGTGGCACTGTATGACGCAGCAGGGTCTATTTAAACCTTATCTGTGCCTAGTTGTGTGATACTGCTCAATACCCAGCAAAAATGAGATTTCCCTCCACTTCTCCATGTCCCTTCTGCTCCTCTCCCTCCCCTCTTCATATCCAAGGAGTTGGTGTCCATCTAGTGCTTGTCCAAGGCATGGTGGCTTCCTGATCAGAAGGCTGCAGAAATTTGTCGAGAAGCTACTACTCCAACTTCAGAAGATCTTTTGAAGATCTTCCAAATGAGATCCAGATCTAATTTTTGGAGTAGAGATTCGCAAAGAGAAGACGATTCAGATCCTGCTCGAGTGGATACCGGTAGAGGCCAGGCGATTGCGTGGCTATTTTTAGACCTCGGGCATTGCTGCGATCATCTACAGGGTAATCTAGTTACCCTAGAGGTATTTCTCTAATCTTCAAGTTTTAGATTAAATTTTAGATTAAATATCAGATAATAAGAATCAGATCTAATAGATCTTAGATCTGAAATAAAGTAAGATAATTTTTTTTTAAAATATTTCGCCCCAGATCTCATTAGATCTGGGAGATCCTACAAGAAAAAAAATGGTTTTTCCTTCACTCTGGAAGATCCTACAAGAAAAAAGATGGTTTTTCCTTCACTTCTATCTTTCGTGTAGGCCATAGATGTTAGTAACCATGCATTGCCCCCCCCCCATTCGGCATAGGAAAACATCTACTAATCAACTAATCCTTAGAATGAAAGTGGGTGCTAATAACTAGTGATGGGTGCCAATAACTAGTTAGAAGATCACTAGATGAATCGTAGGCCATTTTAGTTTGCCATTTGGTAAAAAATACACCACAACTAGATGTGATTAGATTTTGATCGATCTATTCTAATTTCGTCTCCTATAAACATACAATCAAATACTTAGAATCTAAGATAGTACTTCTCATCATTCTTTATCTTCTAGCTAGACCCATGTCCCTGACATTCCATAAAAGAATCTTCATATGTGTGTGGTGAAAATCAGAAGTTCTTTGGGGTGTATGATAGGATAAATAGTTAGCAGCCAGGAGTTCAACAAAATAATGCCACCTTTATTTATATAAGCATGTAATTGAGGTATTAGGTCATTGACAAAAGAAGACTTTGAGGGAGAGGTGTGGAGCATGGTTTCAGACAGATAAAAGGTAGTCCGCATCAGAGCCAAAAAAATTAACTATGACCTAGATCTAAAGGTGACCAGAGCCCTCTACTGTACAGACTGGGGCTAAGTAGTATACGGGATGATCGGTGGGGCACTCTAAGCATGGCATTGATGGGGTTCAAGTTCTTAGAGCTTGATCACCATGGCTTCTGATGAAATGCAGATGTCACACCTTTACTCAGGCTAATGATGTCACCGAATGTTAAGGAGTTGATGAAGAGAATATCTTGTTCATTGAGGTCGAGGGTTTGAATACCAAGGGCTTTGAGCTTTTTCTCTTTTAGTCTTTGGCTTCGCTGGATGGGAGCAGGGTGGGAGGCAGTCCTAGGTCACTACTAAGGTTAGGAGAGTTTAAAGATTTTAGTAAAGATGAAATGACCCTAGTGATAGAAACTATCTGGTCGTTGACATGGTATGGTGAAGCACTTGGCTTTGCAGTGTTAGGTTTTGGGGGAGGCCAAGGGTTTAGCAGGGGGATGTGTAAAGTAGCAGGAGGAGGATCTATCAAGCACCCAGGGGTAGCCTATGGTTGAAGGGAGATATGTCCAAAGACAGTAGAGGTAGAAGGGCTAAGCAGTGTGATTAAGAGTTTGAAATTTGAATTTGGAAGGTGAAGAGTTTTGTTGATAGGACAATAGGTGAGAGATAGACTATCAACCAAATAATAGATAGAGAAAATTGAGGAGAAAATGATGACATTGTGAACTAGTCATGACAACAATGAGAGGTGACTAACTAGGTGAGATAGGTCGAGGTTGAGGGCATAAAGTACTGGGAAAGAGGTATCCATTGCATGTTTGGTATGGATGAATGGTGAGAGGCAGCTTATAGAGGGTGAATGGTGGCTCGATGTACTGGTGGTCAGGTTCTAAGTTGGCTGCCCAAATAAAATTTGCTTTCAATGCCATTGACTTGGAAAAGAGAAGTTGGATCATAAAGTAGTGAGGTCTATGGCAGATCAAAAAGCTCTTGACTATACTCCGTCTGAGCTCTAGTAGTTTGCCTCTACGATGGGTTACTGTTGACTGGCTGGCATGGCACTTCCTTGACTCTGAAGGAGGTGATGATCTTTTTGACCCAAACCAAAAGTCTCGGTCTTCACTATTATCATCTGAGCCTGTGCTAGTGAGGAACTATCTAGAGGAGCATGCTTAGAAATAAAGTTAATTCTTACCTTGACGTTAGAGATAAAGGGTCCGATTGTAACCTAAACCATTTTGGGGACATCTTCAATCTTTTTATAAAAGAAATCAAAGTCAAAAATGGTGAGATCCTTCCTTCTTAGGCAACTTTTGCTAGCTCGATGGGGGAGGCCAAGATTCAAAATAATAGCTGCCACCGATTCCGTGTTCCAACAAACTAAGGGGAGATTTATTAAGCTAGCACTTACCTTGAGCTTAAGCTTATGGGGAATGCCTCCTTTGAATAGGTCTCGGTGATTTACTTAAAGCTTAAATCATTTCCTGTGATCTAGCCTTCATTCATCAGTTGATGGACAATATCTTTGGATGGGCATGCCACAAAAAATGTGTTAGGTGCGGAGAGTCTTCTAGTTGACCAGGAGCTGGGGATGTTTGCCTTGCAAACACATGCATCTTGGATGTCGTCTTCCTTAATCGGAACGATGTGTCTGATTGGCAATTGGAGGATATTTTAAAGATGTAGGAGGATCCTGAGAGGACTTCCACCTTCGCGGAGGATGGATAGCTCGGTGATGTATGACAGTGGGAATTCTCGATATCTAGATATTTAGAGAATCGAAGGGTAGAGTTTGCATGATTTGGCTCTGTGGCCAAACCTCTGGCACAGGTGGCATTTTAGTGTGATAATTTGAAACAATGGTTAGTGTGATTAAGTTTTTGCACTTAATTCAAAAATATTGATTATATTTCAGATGAGGAGAAACAAAATTGCAGTCTCTAGTTTTATTTGATTTTAACTATTAGTTTATGACGGCTTAACCAATAGTACAAAAATGAAACATTTTTCCAAGTTAGTAAACTAAAGTTAAAGTATAAATAATATTAATTTTTTCTTTTGCATTTGATTATAATCAGTCATCTAGAAAAATCATCAAAAGATTTGGCATGCTTGCTGCCTATAGAATAGAAATTTTGACAGACCTCAATACTTGCACTAGTGAGAAATATAATAAACTAATATTTATGAAATATTTAGAGTCAAAAGTAAATAGATTATTAAATGCATAAACAATATTGCAACGAGTAACGAGTTTCCTGAGGTTCCTTTTTTTTTCCCCCAAAAAGGTACATGAAATAAGTGAAAGTCTTCTTTGTTATATTTAGCATTCATAAAAGTAAAAACGAGTCGATGGAGATAGGAAATTAAAAAGGTAAACATATGTGGATGCCCAGGAACCATTACCCAATAAAATCCTTATATATTAACGGTCAAAATTTATTCAAATGAGATGTGAATGTAGGACAAGTGGGAAAATTCATAGAAGAAAGAGAAGGAAAAGAAGGAATTGAAAAAGATACAATGCCATTCTAAGAAGAAAAGAAAATAAGATTAAAGCACACCTTTTCCAACAGGCAGCTTTTAATGAAGATTTTGTAGTTCCTTTTCTTTTATATGGACTATTAGATGACTAGAAGGCATGTTCTAAGCTAATTGGAAACTTGCCAAAGCCTCTTGTGCATAGTGTGGTTATGGTCACTATACAATTGCAATTATTAGAGAAAGAATTCTGAAATTTAGATAGAGAAGGGGCAAGATTTGATTAAGTCGTAGATGTTCTGCAATATAAATGAGGGAGGAGGAAGCTTTAGCTTCAACCTTTTCTGCTAAGCACCTTATCCATGTGCAATATATTCGTGTGAGCTAGCCATCACAAGTTCTAATTTTTATGGAGGATTAACTTCACATAAGAAAGAGGTAAGAGAATAGACGGCGGCTATATGGTTAATGAATATGTAAAAACATTTGAGAGAATAAGTAAGAGCTTAACCATTTTTAGATTGGTTTATCTCGAAATATAAAGGTTAGATGAGCATAAACAATTCGTCAAGCTTTTAAGGTTGAATTTCCCAACAAAAGAAAAATCAAAGTTTCAACAAGCGGCTATGTTAGCATGTTGGTTTGAAGAATTATCATATAAAAGAGAGAGAAGGATGTTTAAGGAGTGATCACCTTACTAAATATCTTTCTAAAATCTAATCTATATGTAATTCTTTAAAGCAAAGACTATACTGAGCTAGAAGGATCCCGATTTCTGAAAACTTATCCTAAACAAGAAGCTCTTCTATTAGAGGTGGAATTAAAGTAGGCTTTCTTAATTTATCTTCCTCAAAGTTGACCTTACTTAATTTGAAATCTCCATCTCCAGGTGGCAGTTTAGAAGCTTAAATATTCTCTACAGATAACAAATTTTCTCCCATCAACCTTGGTTTGTTTCAATGACGCCATTTTGCTAGTAAATCTTTTTTTTGGCTAAGCTCTTTGATTTGTCAAGTCTGAATAAATATAGGGGTAATTCTATTCAATACAATTGAGGTTTTCCTACCTAGCACCTAAAGGCATACATACACTAGTGATGGTGGTTGTTAGTCTTAACTGATAAAGAGGTTAAACAAGATAAAAAAGGTTAAGTGGATTTTTGCTCACATTGCTAGCTTTTCATTTTGCTTATTAATAAAGCAAGAGCAGATCATCTAAGAAATAGCCAAACATAAAATTAATTCATGTCCTAGGCCATGGATGCAAGATTGCAAGGCACAAAAAAGCATTATTTATTTATACTTTAAATTAATTCAACAAATATTTTTTTGTGATGAAGTTAAGGTGTAGCCATTGGTGTGCATCATTGATGCTGACATACTGTACAGCTACATGAACAGGTAAAATGAGGTTCTAATCTTGATGCACAGAAAATTGCTGAGTGCTCACCTAAGAACAAAAGATCTAATGAGTAGTGCATCAGATGTTGTGTAACCAAGAAAAGGTTTTTTTCTTAAATTAAAAATTCAATAGTCCGTCTTTTAGGCCTGGTGATTTGGCCCATGGACTATTCTAAGCGTTGCTGTTAGCTCTTTGCAAGCCTTCGAGGTTTCGAGACCGCCGTGCCGATAAGGAGCAGCGGCGGAGCTTAGCAATGGCGGGCGGAGCACCGCCTTTGACCGGCGGTCCTCCGACGACCTCCTCTTCCTCCTCCGTCGCCTCCTCGTCGTCGGCGTCGGGCCTTCCTCCGCCTCCCCCTCCTCCCAAGATCCTCCTCGCCAAGCCCGGATCGGGCCCCGCCGCCCCGAGGTTCCCCCGCGACGACGACCCATCTGCCTCCGTGGTCCTCCGGTCCCGTAACGCCCCTCAGCCGAGCTCACTCAACCTTATCTCGGACTCCTGGGAGTTCCACACCGATCGGATCCTCCCGGTACGTTCGTTGCTTTCTTCTCGCTCTTCCTCGTTAAACCCTAGAAGAAGGAACAGAGCTTTGGTAGTAGTTCCGTTTACCTTTTGAAAGAAAGAAACACGTTGTTTCTAATTTCTGGTTGTAGGCTTGGGCATCAAAATTCTGAGCACAGGAGATTTTAGTATTAGTTTTTTTTTTCTTGGTTTTCTAAGGTATCAGAACTGTAGCACCGTAAAAAATCCAATTGGGAACACATGGACGTGTTGTTGTTTTGTTAAATAGTTGACATTTTTTTTTTATTGATTGCATTGTTGAGAACATCATAAAACGTATGTTGTTTTTCTTTCTTTTTAGGATACATGAATCCTGAGATGAACAAAGATCACACGGAAGAAAATAATTGATTTTTATTTTACGTCTTATGCAGTTTCTGACTGAGAATAATGATTTCACTGTTGTTGGAATCATTGGTCCTGCTGGTGTTGGCAAGTCGACGATCATGAATGACCTTTATGGTTTTGATGGTAGCTCGCCTGGTATGTTTTAATCCCCTTTGCTCGTATGAACAGTTGAACATTGGTTGATAAGAGTCGTCTTTTGCGTATCTTTCAATTTTGCCTCCAAAAAGCGAGATTTTTGCCTCCCACATAAACAAATAATTGGTCATTAATGTCATACAACTAAAAATATGGCAATCTGGAACAAGTAAGAAGGTGGTAGTGGAGAGGAACAATCATGAGGAAGGCTTCATATTGACAAACCTATACCCAGAGGCAAACAAATCAAACATTTACAAGCATCTTCATGTGTATGGCAATTGCCTTATGGTAATCAAATACATAAAAAAAGATTGTGACCTGTGTTCAGTCCTGGAACAGTTATATTGGAACCCGTGCCTTCTATACTGGCTAGATAAACGTGCATTATGTGCTTGTAGGTCAGCTTATTGTTTATTGGCAAGTGCTTGTATCCTCACTCTTTCCTACTTAACATGTGACTCTTACCCAAACTATATGAACATAAAATTCATGATCTTACTAATTCCTAATGACTATGAAGGCACACTCCTTCATACTTGTATGATGAAACGTTCATAGATGCCCCTTTATTTAACTAACAATCTGCAAAATCATTTCTAGTTCTGGCATATACAGTGCTTATGATTCAAATTTATCAGTGCAGCATTAGTTCCTTCATGAGGTATGTAATTAGAAGCTAACTGAAGCT
Source organism: Elaeis guineensis (assembly GCF_000442705.2). Classification (NCBI taxonomy): domain Eukaryota; kingdom Viridiplantae; phylum Streptophyta; class Magnoliopsida; order Arecales; family Arecaceae; genus Elaeis; species Elaeis guineensis. The sequence continues at coordinate 23,232,562 of NC_026008.2, read as the reverse complement.
GAACTGCAGGGATGCTACCACCTTTTGCTACACAGTCCGATGAAATTAGAGCAATGGCAAAGCACTGCACCACTGGTATTGAATTGAGGGTTTCTGCTGAGCGGCTCATACTTCTTGATGCCCAGGTTAATCACTAAGTTATTTTATGCAACTTTTTAGATGCCTCATTTTGTGAGATCTTGTATAGTTTGAGCCAGCAACTGTCATAATGTCTGATTATTGTGTATTGGAAATATCTTTATGCTACATATGTTTTTCAGCCCCTGTCCCTCTCTCTTTTGATGTCCTGCTACCTTGAGGCATATCCGACACTTTACTTCTTAAGGAATATGACACCCTTTTTTGCAGAAGCTATGTGATGCATGATAGTGCAAATGTTCTTGTACCAAACAGTGTGTATGCACAACTAACATGCTTCATTATATATGTAGCCTTTTCTTTAGGTCTTCAGGTAGCAATGAGTGTGGTTCTAAAGATCCTTTGGCATTTTCACTTTCATTAAATTCTAAATCGCATCATGCTGATACTTCAAGTCATGTCTCCATTCCTGCTTTTCAAAAGTGACAAGTCTTTTAATCAAGGTTCGCCGTACTGGTACCGGACCCTGTACCGATGAAATTCTGTTTAATGTCGGTACGCGGTTCGGTACGGTATGGTAATGTCGGTACACTTCGGTATGACGTACCGATACGAGACCGGTAGGGTACGATACGGACGGTACGGGGCGGTATGGCATTCCATGCTTTTAATTTTACTAAAAACAACCAAGCATCTTTTTGGATGTTGGTTTTCACCTTCTCTTAAATTTATAATTATTTCCTTTTTTAAAGGTATTCATATCATATATTTGCAATTATGACAATTATGTTAGTGTTTTATGCAGCCAATATTTTGCCCCTCTCTTTTAGTTGATCTGATGAGACCTGATGGTTCATCTACAATTCCTTTGCTGAATGGTGAGTCACTGTCGGCAGATTTGGCTCATGAGTTGATGGGAATTCAGGTGATTATTGAAAAAGAGAGCAACTTTCTATTTTCACATGTTACATTTTTTTTTTTTGTTAATAGAGTGTGATGGTATCTGATCCAGCATTATTCTCTTTTCTGGTGCTGCAAGGAACCCTTCTAGCTTGGTGTTTTCCTGGCATCCATTTGTAATGTTTTGTTGGTTGTGTCTGAGGGAATTCATGACTTTAGCGTGTGGCAGCTGATGCTTGCGGTATGCTTTCCACCTTGAAAATCTCATGATCAATTCCGTTTTCAATAGTTGTTTGCATATAATTTTGTACTACCCATGCTTCTGTGAGCAAAGAGGGTAGGGGAAGTCGAACCTAGAAATATCCATTATATCCACTAATACCTCTTCCATGAAAATTTGGATGCTTTTTTACTTTAAATATTTCATCACAATTGATAGTTTTCATACTTTAATAACTGGAGCATGGTGAGGGATCAGTCCACCAACAACTGTTACATGTTTTATCTACATTTTTCATAGACTCAGCCCCAGCATATTAACGATCTGTAACTTGTATCTCAAAGTACTTATTACCCCATGCAAATGTGTGACAAAGACAGTAGAAAACAGAATTGGAGGTTATGACAATTATAGTGATTTGATTGTTCATGTTTCTCGTTAATTACTTTCTTAAGAATTCACACAGTGCAGGAACAAGTTTAGAAGGTCAAAATAATTTAAACAGCACTACAATATTTTTTTTTTATTCTTAAATTTCTTTTCTTCCTTTTTTTTTTTGTGCATGCATGTGGTGGGGTGGGCACCGATTTGGCGGGGGGTGGGGGGGGGGGGGGGTTGGGTGACAGATTATTAATAACATCTGTTACCTTCATCGTAACAATCTCAAGGTTGGATTCTCATTTTTGGATGTAAACAAGCTGCACTTCACCCTTCCAACTGTAGTCAATTATAGCAACATGAAGAAATCCTTGATCGTG